>NC_041391.1:127656183-127697912 GCF_002162155.2 Triticum dicoccoides
TGTTCGCGAAAAATATGCTTAATCACACTTGATCCAACGTCTTGATCCATTAAGGAGGTGATCGCACGCCGAACTAGGCAACCGCACTATATAGCTGTAACACTTTCGCTTAGCCACGGGAGTCTTAACGTTGGGGCTACTATGTAGCCCCTGGTACCTTCGCGTGCATCCGAATACGGGCGCGTATATACATGATCGGGAAATGGCCCTTTGTTAATGCGGAGGAATCCTAAAGATTCCGATGAGTCTTCGAGTGGTTGACCAGTCTCTCGCTGTATCATGACAGTCAGTTTTTGGCTTTCTCTACTAAGGTGCTCATCCGGAATAACTAGGGCACAATCGCAGTAGTTCTCCTTTGGCCGCCTTAGCCAATAATGACGGAACGTAAGGCGGCAAACCTAGGAGCCGGGCAAACCCAACATTTGACCAAAGACATGATTCGGAGCTGATGCATATAAGGCCAAACTCGTGACGCCGAACACTCCCGAAGGTATTCGGACTTTATGACAGAAGATGGGCTCAAGAATACCCATTCATTATAAACCTTGTGTTTCCAGGTACGTGCTTTAATCTGTCGTGGCGAAATGCCAATAACGGCAGTATCCTCTGTGGGTATGGAACCCATGGGACGGTTAAACAACAAGAGGCAATAGAAAAGGTTTACACAAGGGCTTAATCTAAAAAGAAACCTGTTGAACGGGGCCCTGCTGCACGTCTGTGCCTTTGTCTCCGTTGTGCCGTATCCTGGAAGGGTATCGCGTGAACATTGTCTGTGTAAAAAAGAAAACTCGTAGGAGAGTACAACGTAAGGATGCGATGGATAGTAAAAGTGTAAGATGTTGGCCTGCCAATAAGGTTGAGCCAAGTGTGGGGCTGTATTAAATATTTATAGCCCCTGGTGTCCGCTATGGGATTACATATACGGTGCCCTGGTTCAATTTTGTCCGGGCTACCGGACTCGTCTAACCGTGTCTGTGGTCTTAATGACCAGTCATGTTTTCTGATATTGGAGGCCGCTTATAGTCCGGTCGCTAGGGCCGTCGCGTGATCCTCTGCCTGTGAAGAGCGCTCTGTGATTCCGTTAACGGTGATGACGCCACGTGGACCGGGCATCTTGAGTATCAGGTAGCCATAGTGCGGTAATGCATTGAAGCTGGCGAAGGCCGTTCTTCCAAGCAATGCATGATAGCCGCTTTGGAAGGGTGCGATAATGAAGAGTAGTTCTTCGCTTCTGGAATTGTCTGGGGAGCCAAATGTTACCTCCAGTATGACGGAGCCCCTACCGTAGGCTTCAACGTCTAGTATCACCCCTCCAAAGGCGGTGTTGCTTTGGCTAATTCTGGATGGGTTTATCCCCATCCTGCGGACAGTGTCCTCGTATATTAAATTGAGACTACTGCCACCGTCCATGAGGACACGGGTGAGACGGTATCCATCGATTATTGGGTCAAGCACCAAGGCCTTTGATACTCCGTGCCGAATACTAGTATGGCCGTCCAAGTGATCAAAGGTGATCGGATAAGACATCCAATAGTTAGGTGTGGGTACGATGGGCTCTATATCGCGCGTGTCTCTATGCGCGCGTTCGTGCCTTCTCATGGATGTGCGAGTCGCGTGGATCATGTTCACTATTTTAACCTCTGGGGGAACTTTTCTGTCCCCCAGTGTTCGGCTGGTGAGGTTCATCCTCGTCTTCACTTGGTGTTTCCCTTCCCTTGTGTTTGACATTTAATTTGTCGGCCTGCTTGAAGACCCAACACTCTCTGTGCGTGTGGTTCGCAGGTTTGTCAGGGGTGCCATGAATTTGGCAGTCTGTCTAGGACTCTATTCAGACCGGACGGTCCCTCTTTACTGCCTTTAAATGGCTTCTTTTGCTGATCAGGTCGAGAGCCCCTGAATCCGGCATTAACCGTTGTGTTATCCGGGCTCTCTTCCTTGTTTTGGCGTTTGTTTTTATTACGCCGTGGCTTCCCGTTGCCATCCCTTATTTCAGACGTGCTGGGGTCGCTGGTGCCTTTACGGGCTAGCCAGCTATCTTCACCCGCGCAAAAGCGGGTCATAAGGCTTGTTAGGGCTGCCATTGTCCTTGGCTTTTCTTGGCTGAGGTGTCTGGCGAGCCACTCATCGCGGATGCTGTGTTTGAATGCCGCTAAGGCTTCGGCGTCCGGACAATCGACAATTTGATTCTTCTTAGTGAGGAATCTGTTCCAAAGCTTGCAGGCGGACTCTCCGGGCTGTTGGATTATGTGGCTTAAGTCGTCTGCATCCGGAGGCCGGACATAAGTCCCTTGAAAATTGGCCCTAAAAGCGTCCTCGAGTTCCTCCCAACTCCCAATTGAGTTTTCGGGGAGGCTTATCAACCAGTGTCAAGCTGGTCTCTTCAACTTTAGGGGAAGGTATTTGATGGCGTGGAGGTCATCCCCACGAGCCATGTGAATATGTAGGATAAAGTCCTAGATCCAGACCCCTGGGTCTGTCGTTCCGTCGTATGCCTCTATGTTCACAGGTTTAAAACCTTGTGGGAATTCATGGTCCAGTACTTCTTCGGTGAAGCACAGGGGGTGAGCAGCCCCTCTGTGTCTGGACGCGCTGTGGCATGGGTCGGTTGTTGTTGTGTCCGGTGTTTATTCCGAACTGGTATTTGGCTTGGATGATCGTTCTGGTGACCATAGTTCCTCGCCGAGGTGTGTCCTTTAGATCCGTAGATGGACCTAACTGCACCGGCTTGGTTGTCTAGATGCTCACGTAGATCGTGCACGGCGTCAGTGGCCGTTCCATTGCGGTTGTGGAGCGGTACGTTGGGCCTCCTGGTCGTATTAGTCTTTGGTGGAACGGTCTCGTTGTCGAATTCTGGCAGTAGCTTGCGTTTTGGATAGGTCTTTGTATGGCGATCATTGCCATATCTTTCTTCAGTGTCTAGCACTTTATTCCATCTGCGATTGAGCGTTTCCTGTGCGGCTTTGAGCCATTGCTTCTGCTTCTTCAGACTTCTCGCTGTGGCCATAAGCTTTCTGTGGAGGTTATCTCGTTCCACGCGTTCTTCTAGAATGATGAATGCATCATCGTCCGGACTGTGTTCTTGTCCTGGGGCGGTTTGATGAACTCGTCCCTCTGGATCGTTGTGATCGGGCGTCTGGGCCGAACTTGGTTCGGCGTGACCTGGCTCGTCCTGCTCTATTGCTGGGTCCTCATGGTCGTTATTGCCTTCAGAGTTTACTGGTATGTCGATCCTTCTTGCGCTCTTGTCACTTTTTTGGCTTTTGCCCGGGGGTTTTATCTTCCGGATTGCCGCCGTCGTCCTCCTTGGGCATGTCCACCATGTATATATTGTGTGACGAGGTAATAGTCCAGCGCCCCAGAGATTCTGAATCTTCTCCTGCGTCATCGTCCATACCGTCGATGCCTTCGGAGTCGAAGTCAAGCACATCGGTTAAATCATCAACCGTGGCGATGAAGTGGGTGGTGGGTGGGAAACGAATTCCTTCGTCGTCTGCTCCCCACTCGAGCCGGACATAGTTTGGCCGAGAGCCTCCTGACAAAGAGAGAGACTTTAACGAGTTCAGCATGTCGCCAAAGGGCGAGTGCTAGAAGATATCCGCAGCGGTAAACTCCATTATCGGAGCCCAACCTGGCTTGGTTGGCTCAAGAGTGCGCGGACTGGAACCAACAAACGGATATGAGTCCAGGGGTCCGGAGTCGCAGGTTTCCACAGAGGTGGGACCTGTGTTCGGCTCCACCGCCGATGAGTGTGCAGCCTATGGGGCGGGGCCCATCCCTCCGTCCTCAGGCGATGCAGCCTACTCCGAATATAGGTTCGGGGCCACTGCGGGGGTGATAACCCGAACATTGTTCGACAGCAGGTCTAGGTCGTGCTCATCGCGACTGTCTGGTGCTCCTGGCACGGGCTCTAATCCGTCGAAGATCAAGTCTCCCCGAATATCAGCCATGTAGTTCAAGTTTTTTAACCCGACCTGGTGGCCGGGGCCATAGCTATCGATCTGCTCCAGATGGCCAAGCGAATTGGCCTGCAGTGCGAAGCCGCCGAACACGAAGATCTGTCCGGGGAGAAAAGTCTCCCCCTGGACCGTGTTGTTGACAATCGAAGGCGCCATCAAGCCCTGCCGCGACGACACAGAGGAACTCTCAATGAAAGCACCAATGTCGGTGTCAAAACCGGCAGATCTTGGGTAGGGGGTCCCGATCTGTGTGTCTTAGGCTGATGGTAACAGGAAGCAAGGGACACAATGTTTATCTAGGTTTGGGCCCTCTCGATGGAGGTAAAATCCTACTTCCTGCTTGATTAATATTGAAGATATGAGTAGTACAATTGTAGATCTATCACGAGATCGTAGAGGCTAAACCCTATGAGGTAGCCTATGATGGTATGGTTGTAATTGTGATCATCCTTCTAACGACCAACCTCTCCGGTTTATATAGAGACCGGAGAGGGCTAGGGTTTACATGGAGTCGTTTACAAGGAAGGAAACACAATATCCGGATTGCCAAGCTTGTCTTCCACGCAAACGAGAGTCCCATCTGGACACGGGCCGAAGTCTTGATTCTTGTATCTTCACGCTTCAATAGTCCGGACGATGTATACAGTCCGGCTGTCCGGATACCCCCTAATCCAGGACCCCCTCAGCCGCGCAGGATACGCTCAACCGTAGATGGAACAAAGTGCTCGACATTGAAGAAAAATACGGTGGCAATCGCCACACAAAGAGCTATCCAAAGCGCAAGCTGCTGCCCGAGTTCGACGACGAGGCTATAGAGCCCATTCAGCCAAAAAATAAAACGGTCGACCAGCCGGACTGACCACCCCGTGGCCGCGACAGGGCGGCTAATGACGCCACACATAAGTCAGCACACGATTTACGTGAGCACCTGGACAAAAAGCTGGCATGGCCAGGTCCATCTACGGATCTAGGAAGCGCGCTTCGGCACAGGATCATGGCCGCCCAAACGACTATACTGACCGAATAACAGCTCGGAATCAAAACTAAACACTACAACCGTCAGAAGAATACCATGACCCATCCAAATACAGGGGTGTCGTGCACCCCCTGTGCTTCACCGATGAGGTGCTGGATCATGAATTTCCAGAGGGATTCAAACCCGTGAACATAGAGGCATATGACGGAATGACAGGCCCTGGGGTCTGGATTGAGGACTTTATCCTTCACATCCACATGGCTCGCGGAGATGATCTCCACGCCATCAAATACCTGCCCCTCAAGTTGAAAGGACAAGCTCGGCACTGGTTGAAAAGCCTCCACGAAAACTCAATTGGAAGTTGGGAAGAGCTTGAGGATTCTTTTAGGGATAATTTTCAAGGGACCTATGTCCGACCTCCGGATGCAGACGATTTAAGTCACATAATTCAACAGCCCGGAGAGTCAGCTCGAAAGCTTTGGAACAGATTTCTCACAAAGAAGAATCAAATCGTCGACTGCCCGGATGCCGAAGCCTTAGCGGCTTTCAAGCATAGTGTCCGGGACGAATGGCTTGCCAGACACCTCGGCAAGGAAAAGCCGAGGACAATGGCAGCCCTAACAAGCCTTATGACCCACTTTTGCACGGGCGAGGACAGTTGGTTGGCCCGTAGCGGCACCAGCGACTCAGGCACATCCGAAGTCAGGGACGACAATGGGAAGCCACGACACAATAAAAACAAGCATCGAAACAATGAAGAGAGCCCAGACAACACGGCGGTCAACGCCGGATTCAGGGGCTCTCAACCCGATCAAAGGAAAAAGCCATTTAAAGGCAGCAGAGATGGACCGTCCAGCCTAAGCAAGATTCTGGACAGATTATGTCAGATTCATGGCACCCCCGAAAAACCTGCAAATCACACCAACAGAGAATGCTGGGTCTTCAAGAAGGTAGGCAAACTAAACGCCAAACACAAGGGGAGGGAGACGCCAAGTGAAGACGACGATGATCCTCGCCAGCCGAACACTGGGGGACAGAAAAAAATTCCACAAGAGGTCAAAATAGTGAACATGATCTACGCAACTCACAAAGAGGAGACACAAACACGCATTCCGAGACGTATGCGCTATAGAGCCCGTCGCCCCCAAGTTCAACTCTTGGTCGGCCTGCCCGATCACTTTTGATCGCAGGGGTCATCCGACTAGTATCCAGCACAGAGGATCGGCTGCCATGGTGCTCGACCCAATAATTAACGGATACCATCTCACCCGAGTCCTTAGGGACGGCGGTAGTAGTCTTAGTCTGATCTATCAGGACACTGTCCGCAAAATGGGGATAGACCCGTCAAGAATCAGCGAAAGTAATACTACCTTCAAAGGAGTAATACCAAGCGAAGAGGCCCGCTGCATGGACTCTCTAGTACTAGAGGTTGTATTCGGTTCTCCCGACAACTTCCAAAGAAAAGAATTAATCTTTGACATCGCTCAATTCCGAAGCGGCTATCACGCACTACTCGGAAGAATGGCCTTCGCTCGTTTCAATGTAGTACCACATTACGCTTATCTTAAACTTAAGATGACCGGTCCACGTGGCGTCATCACAGTTAGCGGAAATATAGAGTGTTCCTTACGTGCGGAAGAATATGTGGCGGCTCTAGCAGCCAAACACTAAACAGCCTCTCCAACCAGAATAAATGATCGGTCGTCAAGACCGCGGACACGGTTAGATGAGTCCGGCGCACCACTAGTTGTAGCAGCTCAGATACACCTGAGCTCGGGTCGATGGATATACCCCCATAGGTGGTGCTAGGGGCTGCCCGCATGTAGAAAGGCCCATAGTTCGGCTTGACCCTATTAATACAATAATAAATTGCATTTTCATGGTTCATTAAGAATAACCAACTTTTCGCACGAAGTCTTTCACCAGGGTTTTTCTTTTTTACAGATGATCATCGTGCTACACCCTTCCAGGATACGGCACAACGAAGACAAAGGCGCAGACATGCAGCAGGGCCTCGCTCAAAGGTTTATTTTTAGATTAAGACCCTATGTAAACCTTTTTTAAATGTATCTTGTTGCTTCACACCCTCCGGGCACTCAACACAACCGAGAGGGATGCTGGTGTTATTGGCATTTCGTCACGACAGACTAATGCACATACCTGGAAATTCAGGGCTCATTATCGAGGGCGTTACTCAGCCCAGTATATGGTGTAAAGTCCGAATACCTTAGGGAGTGTTCGGCGTCGCGAGTTTGGCCTTATATGCATCAGCTCCGAATCATGTCTTTGGTCAATAGTTGGGTTTTCCCGGCTCCCGTGTTTTGATACCTTACGTTTCACTCTATCGACTAAGGTGGCATCGGGAGAACTACTGCAATTGTGCCCTGGTTCATCTGGATGAGCACCTCAGTAGAGAAAGCCGAAAACTGACTGTCATGATAAAGCGCGAGACTGGTCAACCACTCGATGACTCAGCAGAATCTTCGCGATTCCTCCGCATTAACGAAGGACCGGTTTCCCGGTCATGTACGTACGCGCACCGTATTCGGATGAACGTGGAAGTACCTGATAACCCACAAGTGTAGGGGCTCAATCATAGTCCTTTCGATAAGTAAGAGTGTCAAACCCAACGAGGAGCAGAAGGAAATGATAAGCGGTTTTTGGTAAGGTTTTCTCTACAAGCATTGAAATTGTAGGTGATAGATAGTTTTGTGATAAGATAAATGGTAATGAGTAACAAGTAAATAAAGTAAATAAAGTGCAGCAAGGTGGCCCAATACTTTATGTAGAAAAGGATAAGCCTGGACAATTTCTAATAATGAGAAAGGAGCTCCCGAGGACACATGGGAATTATCGTCAAGCTAGTTTTCATCACGTTCATATGATTCGCGTTCGGTACTTTGATAATTTGGTATGTGGGTGGACTGGTGCTCGGGTACTTCCCTTACTTGGACAAGCATCCCACTTATGACTAACCCCTATTGCAAGTATCCGCAACTACAAAAGAAGTATTAAGGTAAACCTAACCACAACATTAAACATATGGATCCAAATCAGCCCCTAACAAAGCAACGCATAAACTAGGGTTTAAGCTTCTGTCACTCTAGCAACCCATCATCTACTTATTACTTCCCCATGCCTTCCTCTAGGCCCAAATAATGGTGAAGTGTCATATAGTCGATGTTCACATAACACCACTAGAGGAAAATACAACATACATCTCATCAAAATATCGAACGAATACCAAATTCACATGACTACTAATAGCAAGACTTCACCCATGTCCTCAGGAACAAACGTAACTACTCACAAAGCATATTCATGTTCATAATCAGAGGAGTAATAATATGCATAAAGGATCTGAACATATGATCTTCCACCTAGTAAACCAATTAGCATCAACTACAAGGAGTAATCAACATTACTAGCAACCCACAGGTACCAATTTGTTGTTTTGATACAAGATTGGATACAAGAGATGAACTAGGGTTTTGAGAGGAGATGGTGCTGGTGAAGATGTTGATGGAGATTGACCCCCTCCCGATGAGAGGATCATTGGTGATGATGTTGGTGATGATTTCCCCCTCCCGAAGGGAAGTGTCCCCGGCAGAACAGCTCTGCCGGAGCCCTAGATTGGTTCCGCCAAGGTTCCGCCTCGTGGCGGCGGAGTTTCGTCCCGTATGCTTGCCCACGATTTTTTCCAGGGTAAAAGCTCTGATATAGCAGAAGATGGACACCAGAGGCCCACCAGGGGGCCCAGGAGATAGGGGGCGCGCCCTGTAGGGGGGCGCCCTCCTGTCTCCTAGACAGGGTGTGGGCCCCCTGGTGTATTTCTTTCGCTCAATAATTCTTATAAATTCCAAAAAGATGTTTTGTGGAGTTTCAGGACTTTTGGAGCTGTGCAGAATAGGTTTCCAATGTTTGCTCCTTTTCCAGCCAGAATTCCAGCTGCCGGCATTCCCCCTCTTCATGGTAAACCTTGTAAAATACTCCCTCCATTCCTTTATGTAAGGTGTATAATTTCTGGCACGGTGACCGAGGCACATAATTATACACATGTTAGGACGAAATTAACCTTGACAAAATCATTGATTAGCGGAAACTAAATCATTAGGCAAGGAAAGTAAGAGATAAACACAATCAAGAGAGAGATATTTTCCTTTTTTCTCTTTACAAGAAAAGATGCATGCAATCCGGGGAGAGAAACTCTCCTTTTTTGAAGGGGTAGCGATGGAATTATGAGGATTTAGAAGAAATGCACCTTACATTGTGCAATTTTATCAAAAAACAAATACACCTTATATAAAGGAATGGAGGGAGTAAGAGAGAATAGCCATAAGTATTGAGATATAATGTGTAATAACAGCCCATAATGCAATAAATATTGCAATAAAAGCATGATGCAAAATGGACGTATCAGTACCAGGGGCTATATAGTAGCCCCACCGTCAAACTCCTATGGCTAAGTGAAATTGTTAAAGCTATATAGTCTGATTGCCTCATTCGCCGTGCTATCACCTCCTTAAGGGACCAAGACGCTGGATCAAGTGTAAGTACGCGCTTTTTCGAACAGCCCAGCATTACATGCGTGGGGGCTGAAGCCGAGGACTGCAAACTTTTAGGTTATATACATACATAAACGGCCGCACAGGAGGCACTATAATACTTTCGGGCAAAAGTATAAACCTAGCCTTTATAATCAAAATAGCATTGTTTTTACAATTCAGATACATGTCACTCGAACATGGTACTCTTCAAGCACTGAGCCTCTATTAAACGGGCGCCTTCTAGGACTTCTTCAAAATAGTGCTCGGCCGAGTCCTGGCCTCCGGCCGGACCCCGGGTTGCAATAGCAGTGGCCTCCATCCCTGTCCAATATGTCTTAACACGGGCAAGAGCCATCCGCGCACCCTCTATGCACGCCGACCTCTTTACAGCATCGATATGCGGCATAGCACCAAGGAATCATTGCACTAAACCAAAATAACTATCCGGCCTTGGTCCCTTCGGCCAAAGATGATCCACTACAGACCTCATGGCAAGCCCGGACAACCTATGGAGCTAGGCCCAATCGGCCATTTGTTCATTTAACAGCAGCGGACGCTTAGGAGCACTGAACTGCGACCAGAACAACCTTTCCACCTCATGATATTTCTGATCTTTGAAAAACTCAGTCGCATCAGCAGCACTCTTTGCCAAATCCAAGTACCCGTCTGCAGCACTCCATAATTGATCCATAGGGGCATACTTCGGATCTCCGAACTTTGTCCGCAACAAAAAGGGCTTCCCAACCATGATATCTCCGGCTTGACGAAGCTCCTCCCTTGCCGCTCTGATTTTAGAGCGAGTTTCCCTGGCTGCTTCCAAGGCCTTCTTCAGGTCATCCGCTTTTGCTTGGCTTTCCTTTTCGAGGAGCTCATATCGGTCGGCACCATCTTTTAGCTCAATAGCCATCGTGGCTATTTTATCTTTGCTCTGGCGATGAGCAGCCTGTTTAGCTCTTAACTCTTCGGCTGCCTTTAGGGCGGCCGCATCACTCCTCCTGGCTTGTTCCTTGGCTCGGGCAAGTTCCGCCCGAAGGGTCTCCACGGCGGCAGCTCCGTCTGCAGTCACTGCATATTATGGATACTAGCATCATGCTCCTCTTAATATTTGTTGACCACCCAAAAATAGATACCTTGTGCCTCTTCAAGCTGCTTGTTCACAAGCTCGATGTCGGCATCCGACATGTCAAGATGCCGCCTCAGTTCGGCAAAATTAGTAGTCCGGCCAGCCGCCGAACCCTCAGCCGCCTACACATGAAAGCAGCGCGATCATTACCTGGGACTATGATCCTCTGTTTGCCGCCTCTGGATGGCAACCAGAGTCTCAGGGGCTACTATCTATACAGAGCACACCTAGCGTGTGCGGTACCGTAAAAAATACATATATATTACTTTGCGTACCTCAAAGCCTCTTAGCAGGCTCGTAAAAGCTTCATTCAACCTGTTTTTGGCAGATGAAATCCTCTCAACCACCATATCCATTTAGGTACGATGCGCCTCTGAGATAGCCGCTTGCTCCAGAAGACCCATCAGTGTGTCCAGTTGTGCACCAGATAGTCCCAGACTCTTTCCGTTGCTCTCCTTAGGAGCCGAATACTCCGGACTTTGGGCGGTTGAAGAGTTACCTTCTGGCCTTTGCGGATCAGGAGAAATCCTCCGTGACGACACCTCGGGGTCGTCCACCCCGTGAGGTGGGGAGGCAGGAGGAGGCGTTTCACTCTCCATCATCTCCGGAAGAAGATCCCCTGAAGACGAACTCTATCGAGAAGGGCTACGAGCCGGACTGCAAGATATATGTCTCGGTTATTATTCTTAGAGATAAAGCAGGATATATTTACCAAAGTACATTTGTTCACTTGCAGCTCGGTTGAGGGCTGGCCCCCTTGCGGGCGCTGTACGGTAAGGACGCCCTCTGGGGCAGGGCCCCCTAGCGAAGGTTTCTTCCCTTGTTTGGAAACCTCCGTTTCCAAGTCTTCAGAGGCGGCCCTTTTCTTTCCTTGGGGAGAGGGGATTCTAGATTCACCTCCCCGATTATCCTCCTTCACGGAGACACTAATTCCCCCGGTTTGGATGTGTAATGTGTGAAGCCCGCTTTCGACTTCTTTATTCCTCCCTTCATCTTCTCCTGATGGCACTTGATAAGGTGCGTGCTCAAGCATCCTGGTTAGTACAGGATCCGGTGAGCCTTCGGGAAGGGGGGCCGAACACCTGATCCTCTCCGCCTTTCTTATCTAGTCATGGCCGAGAGTATTCTTTCAGAATGATATTGTGACAAATAAAAAGACGACATGTTCAGTCGCGGAATTACTTACTTGGGTATCTGGACGGTTGCAGTTGAGACCCGCATCCTCGGTGGTGTCCGGACACTTTATTCGTGATCCAAAGAATAATCCATACATCTCTTCGAGCGTCATGCTGAAGAATTGTTGAATAGTTCGTGGTCCTTCCGGGTTGAACTCCCACATACGGAGAGATCGACGTTGGCATGGCAGGACCCGACGAACTAGCATTACTTGCATTACCTTGACAAGACTGACATCCCTCTTGAGGAGATCTCGGATGCGGCTTTGCAATTTCAGCACGTCATTAACTGGCCCCCAGTCCAGCCCCTTGTTGACCCATGACGCCAGTTGGGGCGGAGGGCCCGAGCGGAAGGCGGGGGCGGCCGCCCGCTTTGTACCTGGGGGAGCTGTGATGTAAAACCACTCCCGTTGCCATAAGTCAGACACCTCCGGGATGGAACCCTTTGGCCATAGGGCATCGGCGCCTTTGCTTATTATAGCGCCTCCGCACTCTGCGTGTCGCCTATCGATCATCTTCGGCTTCACATTGAAGGTCTTGAGCCATAAGCCGAAGTGTGGGGTGATGTGGAGGAAGGCCTCACACACAACGATGAACGATGAGATGCGAAGGACGGAATCTGGAGCAAGATCATGGAAATCTAGCCCGTAATAGAACATGAGCCCTCTAACAAAGGGATCAAGACTAAAGCCTAGCCCTCGGAGGAAGTGGGAAACAAATACGACACTCTCGTTGGGTTCGGGAGTTGGGATGACCTACCCTTGAGCGGGCAGCCTGTGCGGGATTTCGGCGGTCAGATACCTGGCCTCCCTAAGCTTCTTGTATCCTCCTCTGTGACAGAGGAGGCCATCCACCGGCCTTGAAGGTTGGATCCGGACATGGTTGAAGGTCCGAAGCGCTTAGCCTGATCCTTGGGTGTTGGAACTCGAGGTGGGGGAAGGGAAGGATCGAGCGTGGGAAGAAAAGGACAGGCCTTGGCCCCTTTATAAAGAGGGTGAATATCAAGCGTCCTCCGCGTGGCCGTTTGGAACTTACCTAAAATCGAGGAGTCATACTAACAAGCACGGTTGGGTTACCCACACCTGTATTGATGAGAATCCCGTGATAAGGGGAACACGATCTCTGCTTCAACAAGACGTGCCAATAAAACCGCCTCGCAACACGTGCAATGGCAGGCTGGAAAAAACGGTTCATAATGACCGGGCCGTGGCGTGATGTCATGCTATGAAAAGTTGTCACCAGATTAGATTTGTGGAATATTGTGCTCTCTACGGTGGTATGTGGAAATTATTTTGCAGAGCCAGACACAATCCTCATATTCAAGATCTTCTATGGAGTATTTGGAGAAGGAACCCGCCTTGCAATGCCGAAGATAATCTACGCGCCGGACTCATCGTCATTGAAGCCTGGTTCAGGGGCTACTGAGGGAGTCCTGGATTAGGGGGTCCTCGGACAGCCAGACTATATACTTTGGCCGGATTGTTGGACTATGAAGATACAAGATTGAAGACTTCGTCCCGTGTCTGGGTAGGACTCCCTTTGCGTGGAAGGCAAGCTTGGCAATTCAGATATGTAGATCTCCTTCTCTATAACCGACTCTGTGTAACCATAGCTCCCTCCAATGTCTATATAAACCGGAGGGTTTAGTCCGTAGGACAGGAGAACAATCATAATCATAGGCTAGCTTCTAGGGTTTAGCCTCTACGATCTCGTGGTAGATTGATACGTCTCCAACGTATCTAGAATTTATGAAGCATTCATGCTATTTTATTATCTGTTTTGAATGATTACGGGCTTTATTATTCACATTTATATTACTTTTGGGACTAACCTATTAACCGGAGGCCCAGCCTATATTGCTGTTTTATTGCTTGTTTCAGTATTTCGAAGAAAAGGAATATCAAACGGAGTCCAAATAGAATGAAACCTTCGGAAGCGTGATTTTTTGGAAGAATATGATCCTGGAGACTTGGAGTTCACGTCAGAAGATCCTCGAGGAGGCCAGGAGATAGGCCCCCCCTACTGGGCGCGCCCCCTGTCTCGTGGGCCCCTCGAGCACCCCCCAACTGACTTCTTTCGCCTATATAGTCCCATGTACCCTAAAAACATCCACGGAGAAGATAGATCGGGAGTTCCGCCACCGCAAGCCTCTATAGCCACCAAAAACCTCTCAGGAGCCCATTCCGTCACCCTGCTAGAGGGGGAACCCATCACCAGTGGCTATCTTCATCATCCCGGTGCTATCCATGACGAGGAGGGAGTAGTTCACCCTCGGGGCTGAGGGTATGTACCAGTAGCTATGTGTTTGATCTCTCTCTCTCTCGTGCTCTCTCTATGGCACGATCTTGATGTATCGCGAGCTTTGCTATTATAGTTGGATCTTATGATGTTTCTCCCCCTCTACTATCTTGTGATGAATTGAGTTTTCCTCTTGAAGTTATCTTATCGGATTGAGTCTTTAAGGATTTGAGAACACTTGATGTATGTCTTGCTGTGTTTATTTGTGGTGACAATGGGATATCACGTGCCACTTGATGTATGTTTTGGTGATCAACTTGCGGGTTCCGCCCATGAACCTGTGCATAGGGGTTGGCACACGTTTCGTCTTGACGCTCCGGTAGAAACTCTGGGGCACTCTTTGAAGCACTTTGTGTTGGTTGAATAGATGAATCTGAGATTGTGTGATGCATATCATATAATCATGCCCACGGATACTTGAGGTGACAATGGAGTATCTAGGTGACATTTGGGTTTTGGTTGATTTGTGTCTTAAGGTGTTATTCTAGTACAAACTCTTGAATAGATTGATCCGAAAGAATAACTTTGAAGTGGTTTCGTACCCTACCATAATCTCTTTGTTTGTTCTCCGCTATTAGTGGCTTTGGAGTGACTCTTTGTTGCATGTTGAGGGATTGTTATATGATCTATCTATGTTATTATTGTTGAGAGAACTTGCACTAGTTAAAGTATGAACCCTAGGCCTTGTTTCCTATCATTGCAATACTTTTTACGCTCACTTTTATCATTAGTTACCTTGCTGTTTTTATATTTTTCAGATTACAAATACCCTTATCTATCATCCATATTGCACTTGTATCACCATCTCTTCACCGAACTAGTGCACCTATACAATTTGCCATTGTATTGGGTGTGTTGGGGACACAAGAGACTCTTTGCTATTTGGTTGCAGGGTTGTTTGAGATAGACCATCTTCATCCTACGCCTCCCACGGATTGATAAACCTTATGTCATCCACTTGAGGGAAATTTGCTACTGTCCTACAAACCTGTGCACTTGCAGGCCCAAGAATGTCTACAAGAAGAAGGTTGTGTAGTAGACATCAAGCTCTTTTCTGGCGTCGTTGCTGGGGAGGTGAGTGCTTGAAGGTATATCTTTAGATCTTGCAATCGAATCTTTTTGTTTCTTTCTTTATCACTAGTTTAGTTTATAAAAGAAAACTACAAAGTTAAGTTTGTCTCATACTCTTCATCTTTTTAATATCTTTCGTGAGTATGATGGAAAGGAAAATTGTGATCAAGTGCTAGAAGAAGAAATCTATGGAATGTTGGGCACTAAATCTTTGTATGATGAGCATGATTGCAATGTTTTTAGTATGAATTCCTTGAAGATCCATGATGCTAATGATATGCAAAGCCATAAGCTTGGGGAAGCTATGTTTGATGAAGATGGTATTTTTTGTCCCCCAAGTTTTGATGAGCAAATTTATTATGATGAAAGCATGCCTCCTATTTATGATGATTATATTGATGAAAGTGGGTTTGGAAGAGTGTCAACTTTAGGAAGTAGTGATCCCACTATTTTGGAGGATGTCGAATCTTATTGTGATGAACATGAAAGTGGGTTTGTAAGAGTGTCAACTTTATTTAGTGATGATTCCACTATTTCGGAAGAGGTTCCAATTGATTATGAGAACAAAGTTGCTATATATGGTGATTATTGTGATGACTTGTATGCTATTAGGAATAATGATAACCATGAAACTTGTCATCATGATTTTAGTTTTCAATTGGATTATGCCTCACATGACAATTATTTTGTTGAGTTTGCTCCCACTACTATTCATGAGAAGAATTTTGCTTATGTGGAGAGTATAAAAATTCTATGCTTGTAGATCATCAAAAGAATGCTTTAGGTGCTGGTTATATAGTTGAATTCATTCATGATTCTACTGAAAATTATTATGAGGGGGGAATATATGCTTGTAGGAATTGCAATAATATCAAGTTTCCTCTCTATGTGCTTAAAATCTTGAAGCTATGCTTGTTTTACCTTCTTATGCTAGTTGATTATTGTTCCCATAAATTGTTTGCTCACAAAATCACTATGCATAGGAAGAGGGTTAGGCTTAAACGTGCTAGTCATATGCTTCATGATGCTCTCGTTATGTTTCAATTCTTATCTTTTATGTGAGCATCATTTCCATCATCATGCCTAGCTAGAAAGGCATTAAAGAAAAGCGCTTGTTGGGAGACAACCCAATATTTATCCTTACTATTTTTGTGTGTTCACATGATTATGCTACTGTAGTAATCATGTTTTATAGCTTTTGTTTCAATAAAGTGCCAAGTAAGACCTTTAGGATGGCTTACGGTGATAGTTGTGTTCATCTTGCTGAAAATCAGAAATTTTTGCACCCGGTAAATTAGTTTTGTTAATTCATAGAAACGTGCTTCTGATCTGATTCTTTTTTCTCTGGATTGGTACATACATTTCTTATGTCTTCCTAATTTTGTAGGAATTTTTGAGTTCCAGAAGTATGCGTTTGATGCATATTACTACAGACTGTTCTGTTTTTGGCAGATTCTGTTTTCTATGTGTTGTTTGCTTATTTTGATGAGTCTATGAGTAGTATCGGAGGGTATGAACCATAGATAAGTTTGAATACAGTAGATATTACACCAATATGAATTTAGAATGAGTTCATTACAGTACCTAATTGGTGGTTTTATTTTCTTATACCAACGGAGCTTACGAGTTTTCTGTTGAGTTTTGTGTTGTGAAGTTTTCAAGTTTTGGGTAAGGATTCGATGGATTATGGAATAAGGAGTGGCAAGAGCCTAAGCTTGGGGATTCCCAAGGCACCCCAAGGTAATATTCAAGGACAACCAAGAGCCTAAGCTTGGGGGTGCCCCGGAAGGCATCCCCTCTTTCGTCTTCGTTCATCGGTAACTTTACTTGGAGCTATATTTTTATTCACCACATGATATGTGTTTTGCTTGGGGCGTCATTTTTTTGTTAGTATTTACTTGCTGTTAGTTAGAAATAATGTTTTGCATCTTTAGTTTCAATAAAAATGTCAAGGATAGCCTTTACCATGCTTATTTTGCTAGTATACATGTTGCTGTTTGAAAACAGAAAGTTACCGTTGTTGCAAGAAAAGTCAGAGAATGATATAATGTTGAAACTTTTTGCATAACTAGTAAGCATGCACGTGCAACGCACGTCCCAAACGTAAACCAGGTGAGATTCACATAATATAAAAAAATAAATGTTTTTAGAAATATAAATCAAATGGATACACAATGTTTGATGTCGCTCAAATTGTATTTTCAAAAGTGAGACACAATAGTGGTTATGTTGCTTCATAGAGTAATCGCAGGAAAATATTCTCACTTAAATAAAATAAACAATTATTTATTAATGTAGTAATATAGCCTTGTAGTGTAGTCTTCTCTTCGAGTGTAGCCAGAAAAAAAAAGTATAAACTGCCTTACGGTGCAATTATATTGTTCAGGATGCTTAATTCTCGAATCTTATTTTATTCTACTAATCTGCGTAGCAAAATATATACTTGTACTAATTTGGATCAAATTATATATATATTATGGTTGTGTGGATTGCCAAAATAATATAGCTACGTACTATGGATAATAGGAAATAGAAGATGATATGTGACTACAACGACTTCTATATAAAATAAAGATTATTTACAAGAACTAATTGAAATGTAAAAGGCTAAAAGAAACCCAATAATTATCATGATAGAAAGCATTTATCCGGTTTTGTATGTGTTTACGCGTTGGCAACCATCAGTGGCGTAGCTAGGGGGTGGCCAGGGTGGTCCATGGACCACCCTGGAATTTCTCCATAGCTTATGTACAGTGCAGTAAAAAAGTATTTCTTTAAAAAATAAATAATCTTATGTAAATGTTTCTATCAATGGACCACCCTGGCGTATTGGATTGGCTACGCCACTGGAAACCATACTAACTTACAATGCTGTAAGACGCTCTGTGCATACAGAAACTGAAATGAGTTAGGAAGAAAAATAAAGATGAAAGGAACAGTATTTCAGAGTATTTGTCAAGTTTAACCTTATCAAGCTTTCAAGTCGGCTTCTAAATTACAAAAAACATGATGAATCCTCAAATAAGAAAGAGCCAACAATTTGGAACATGCTACAAAACTGGTGAAGATAGAAAGCATTCATCCTCTTTTTTCTTGTCGTAAGGAGTAGCTTCAGCATACATTTGTAACAGTGTAACACCTGATCCAGAAAAAGTTATTCATTATTATTACTGGAGGAAAGAGGCGTGCAGACAAAGAAAGAGAGGCGGTGCAAATAAGGCCTTAAAAAGTATGTCTTCAAGTTTGATGACTGCAGATATGTTGAATTATTTGAAACTGCACAAGTATATAAGAATAAATATATGTAGCAAAATAGCGAAAGGTATATGGTTTCTCTGTCATGAAACAAAATAAATCCGACTGATGTGGATGATGGCGGTAGGCGGCTCGCGATTAGCTTCCTAATAGGATGGACGCGTCCGAGATAAGTTTTTTAATATGATGGATTTGTCTGAGATTAGTTTCCTAATAGGATGGATGCACTCTGATTTACTTTCCTGGAATATGATGCACCCATGATTATTAGTCTCCTAATTTCCCAGGCGTGGAGTTTCATATTTTCCTCCACGGTGGAGTACGGTCAGTCAATGTAAATTGCTAAGTGCACACAGAAAATGGTTTAGATTAAGTCTAACCGTTAGATTGATTTTAGTGGGCCTAATCATACGGTGGTATTGGATCTATGTACACTTTATGGGGTGTGCTTAAAGAAGTTCTTGTTTGATTGTTTAATAGTAGTATAGAAGAGTATTTGTCAAGTTTAACCTTATCAAGCTTTCAAGTTGGCTTCTAAATTACAAAAAACATGATGAATCCTCAAATAAGAAAGAGCCAACAATTTGGAACATGCTACAAAACTGGTGAAGATAGAAAGCATTCATCCTCTTTTTTCTTGTCGTAAGGAGTAGCTTCAGCATACATTTGTAACAGTGTAACACCTGATCCGGAAAAAGTTATTCATTATTATTACTGGAGGAAAGAGGCGTGCAGACAAAGAAAGAGAGGCGGTGCAAATAAGGCCTTAAAAAGTATGTCTTCAAGTTTGATGACTGCAGATATGTTGAATTATTTGAAACTGCACAAGTATATAAGAATAAATATATGTAGCAAAATAGCGAAAGGTATATGGTTTCTCTGTCATGAAACAAAATAAATCTGACTGATGTGGATGATGGCGGTAGGCGGCTCGCGATTAGCTTCCTAATAGGATGGACGCGTCCGAGATAAGTTTTTTAATATGATGGATTTGTCTGAGATTAGTTTCCTAATAGGATGGATGCACTCTGATTTACTTTCCTGGAATATGATGCACCCGTGATTATTAGTTTCCTAATTTCCCAGGCGTGGAGTTTCATATTTTCCTCCACGGTGGAGTACGGTCAGTCAATGTAAATTGCTAAGTGCACACAGAAAATGGTTTAGATTAAGTCTAACCGTTAGATTGATTTTAGTGGGCCTAATCGTACGGTGGTATTGGATCTGTGTACACTTTATGGGGTGTGCTTAAAGAAGTTCTTGTTTGATTGTTTAATAGTAGTATAGATTAAAAAATATGTCTTCAAGTTTGATGACTGCAGATATGTTGAATTATTTGAAACTGCACAAGTATATAAGAATAAATATATGTAGCAAAATAGCGAAAGGTATATGGTTTCTCTGTCATGAAACAAAATAAATCCGACTGATGTGGATGATGGCGGTAGGCGGCTCGCGATTAGCTTCCTAATAGGATGGACGCGTCCGAGATAAGTTTTTTAATATGATGGATTTGTCTGAGATTAGTTTCCTAATAGGATGGATGCACTCTGATTTACTTTCCTGGAATATGATGCACCCGTGATTATTAGTTTCCTAATTTCCCAGGCGTGGAGTTTCATATTTTCCTCCACGGTGGAGTACGGTCAGTCAATGTAAATTGCTAAGTGCACACAGAAAATGGTTGAGATTAAGTCTAACGGTTAGATTGATTTCAGTGGGCCTAATCGTACGGTGGTATTGGATCTGTGTACACTTTATGGGGTGTGCTTAAAGAAGTTCTTGTTTGATTGTTTAATAGTAGTATAGATAATAGTAGTATAGATTAAAAATATGTCTTCAAGTTTGATGACTGCAGATATGTTGAATTATTTGAAACTGCACAAGTATATAAGAATAAATATATGTAGCAAAATAGCAAAAGTTATATGGTTTCTCTGTCATGAAACAAAATAAATCCGACTGATGTGGATGATGGCGGTAGGCGGCTCGCGATTAGCTTCCTAATAGGATGGACGCGTCCGAGATAAGTTTTTTAATATGATGGATTTGTCTGAGATTAGTTTCCTAATAGGATGGATGCACTCTGATTTACTTTCCTGGAATATGATGCACCCGTGATTATTAGTTTCCTAATTTCCCAGGCGTGGAGTTTCATATTTTCCTCCACGGTGGAGTACGGTCAGTCAATGTAAATTGCTAAGTGCACACAGAAAATGGTTTAGATTAAGTCTAACCGTTAGATTGATTTTAGTGGGCCTAATCGTACGGTGGTATTGGATCTGTGTACACTTTATGGGGTGTGCTTAAAGAAGTTCTTGTTTGATTGTTTAATAGTAGTATAGATGGACGCGTCCGAGATAAGTTTTTTAATATGATGGATTTGTCTGAGATTAGTTTCCTAATAGGATGGATGCACTCTGATTTACTTTCCTGGAATATGATGCACCCGTGATTATTAGTTTCCTAATTTCCCAGGCATGGAGTTTCATATTTTCCTCCACGGTGGAGTACGGTCAGTCAATGTAAATTGCTAAGTGCACACAGAAAATGGTTTAGATTAAGTCTAACTGTTAGATTGATTTTAGTGGGCCTAATCGTACGGTGGTATTGGATCTGTGTACACTTTATGGGGTGTGCTTAAAGAAGTTCTTGTTTGATTGTTTAATAGTAGTATAGATTAAAAAATATGTCTTCAAGTTTGATGACTGCAGATATGTTTAATTATTTGAAACTGCACAAGTATATAAGAATAAATATATGTAGCAAAATAGCGAAAGGTATATGGTTTCTCTGTCATGAAACAAAATAAATCCGACTGATGTGGATGATGGCGGTAGGCGGCTCGCGATTAGCTTCCTAATAGGATGGACGCGTCCGAGATAAGTTTTTTAATATGATGGATTTGTCTGAGATTAGTTTCCTAATAGGATGGATGCACTCTGATTTACTTTCCTGGAATATGATGCACCCGTGATTATTAGTTTCCTAATTTCCCAGGCGTGGAGTTTCATATTTTCCTCCACGGTGGAGTACGGTCAGTTAATGTAAATTGCTAAGTGCACACAAAAAATGGTTTAGATTAAGTCTAACCGTTAGATTGATTTTAGTGGGCCTAATCGTACGGTGGTATTGGATCTGTGTACACTTTATGGGGTGTGCTTAAAGAAGTTCTTGTTTGATTGTTTAATAGTAGTATAGATGAGCTCTGATAAATTTACTATAGTGGGAATTTTATTTCATAATTTTGGAGTTAGGTAAGTATGATGAATCTTGCATTCTTTACAGACTGTACTGTTTTGGCAGATTGATGTTATGTTTGCATTGTTTGCTTATGTTTGCTTGTTTAATGATTCTACTTGAGGATAGGAGTATTGAATATGCAGAGGCATTTAGTATGCAATGTTGAATAATAATTTTAGTGATTTGTTACAGTAGAAAATGATAAGGTTTTGCATTGGTTTATACTAATCTATCTCACGAGTTCTTGTTGAGTTTGGTGTGGATGAAGCTTTTGATAAAAAGAGAAACCATAATATGAGAGGAATTGAGGAGACACAAAAGTTCAAGCTTGGGGAAGGCACCCCAAGATAATATTTCAAGAAGTCTCAAGCATCTAAGCTTGGGGATGCCCCGGTAGGCATCCCACCTTTCTTCTTCAACAACTATCGGTTAGTATCGGTTGAGCCTAAGTTTTTACTTCTTCACATGAGTTGTGTTATCCTTGAAATGTCATTTTATTTTGTTTTGCTTGCTGTTTGAATACAATACCAAGATCTGAAATTCTTTAATGAGAGAGAGTCTTCACATAGTTACATAATTTTAGCTACTCATTGTTCTTCACTTATATCTTTTTGGAGTAGTTTGTCATTTACTCGTGTGCTTCACTTATATCCTATGAGTAAATGGCTGAATGAGTTGATTGTCATAAATCTGAAATTATATATGTCTCATTTGCTTATCCCATGGGGAGTAATGACTTCACATCTAAGAAGTAGAGGTTGTGAATTTATTGAAGGTTAGCAAGCGTTGTATTGGTCATTTGAACAATTCATGAAAGAATATTTAAGGAAGAGAGATTCCACATATAAATACACTATCGTAGACATCTTTTATAATTGGGAGCACTCATTAAGTATGACATGCTAAAGAGTTGATGTTGGACAAGGAAGACAACGTAATGGTTTATGTTTTCTAACATCTCAGTTAAAGTATATTGTCATGGATCATTCAAACATGTTGAGCTTGCCTTTCCCCCTCATGCTAGCCAAAATTCCTTGCACCAAGTAGAGATACTACTTGTGCTTCCAAATATCCTTAAACCCAGTTTTGCCATGAGAGTCCACCATACCTACCTATGGATTGAGTAAGATCCTTCAAGTAAGTTGTCATCGGTGCAAGCAAGAAAAATTGCTCTCTAAATATGTATCATATTTTGGTGTGAAGAAAATAGCTTTATACGATCTGGTTATGGAAGCAATAAAAGCGACGGACTGTATAATAAAGGTCCATATACAAGTGGCAATATAAAGTGACGTTCATTCGCATTAAGATTTTGTGCATCCAACCATAAAAGCGCATGACAACCTCTGCTTCCCTCTGCGAAGGGCCTATCTTTTACTTTATGTCTTTTACTTTATAAAAGAGTCAAGGTGATCTTCACCTTTCCCTTTTTCGTTTTATCCTTTGGCAAGCACCTCGTGTTGGGAAGATCCTGATTTATATATCCAATTGGATGTAAGTTAGCATGAACTATTATTGTTGACATCACCCAAAGGTGAATATGTTGGGAGGAAACACTATAAGCCCCTATCTTTCTCAGTGTCCGACTGAAACTCCATAACCATTAGTATTGCGTGGGTGTTAGCAATTGTAGAAGACTATATGATAGTTCAGTATGTGGAGTTTGCTATTCCTGAAAATAGGATGAATTGTAATTGTTTGATGACTGAGAATGAAGTTTGCTAGTTTTCGAGAAAGTTTATGGTCTATGCTTTAACATGTGAATAGCTTGTTACTTTATCGTGAAAAGTTTTATGAGATGAACTACTGTTATGACATATTATCATGCTAGAAAAGGTGATTGAAATTATCATTGATCAAACTTGTGCACCTTCTAGCATTCACACTTCATAAATTCTTTCTTTTATCATTTACCTACTCGAGGACGAGTAGGAATTAAGCTTGGGGATGCTGATACGTCTCCAACGTATCTACAATTTATGAAGCATTCATGCTATTTTATTATCTGTTTTGAATGATTACGGGCTTTATTATTCACTTTTATATTACTTTTGGGACTAACCTATTAACCGGAGGCCCAGCCCATATTGTTGTTTTATTGCCTGTTTCAGTATTTCGAAGAAAAGGAATATCAAACGGAGTCCAAACGGAATGAAACCTTTCGCAGCGTGATTTTTTGGAAGAATATGATCCTGGAGACTTGGAGTTCACATCAGAAGATCCTCGAGGAGGCCAGGAGATAGGGGGCGCGCCCCCTGTCTCGTGGGCCCCTCGAGCACCCAACGACCGACTTCTTTCGCCTATATAGTCCCACATACCCTAAAAACATCCAGGGAGAAGATAGATCGGGAGTTCCGCTGCCACAAGCCTCTGTATCCACCAAAACCCTCTTGGGACCCCATTCTGGCACCCTGCCGGAGGGGGAACCCATCATCGGTGGCCATCTTCATCATCCCGGTGCTATCCATGACGAGGAGGGAGTAGTTCACCCGCGGGGCTGAGGGTATGTACCAGTAGCTATGTGTTTGATCTCTCTCTCTCTCTCGTGTTCTCTCTATGGCACAATCTTGATGTATCGCGAGCTTTGCTATTATAGTTGGATCTTATGATGTTTCTCCCCCCTCTACTCTCTTGTGATGAATTGAATTTTCCTCTTGAAGTTATCTTATCGAATTGAGTATTTAAGGATTTGAGAACACTTGATGTATGTCTTGTCGTGTTTATCTGTGGTGACAATGGGATATCACGTGCCACTTGATGTATGTTTTGGTGATCAACTTGCGGTTTCCGCCCATGAACCTATGCATAGGGGTTGGCACACGTTTTCGTCTTGACTCTCTGGTAGAAACTTTGGGGCACTCTTTGAAGTACTTTGTGTTGGTTGAATAGATGAATCTGAGATTGTGTGATGCATATCGTATAATCAAGCCCACGGATACTTGAGGTGACAATGGAGTATCTATGTGACATTAGGGTTTTGGTTGATTTGTGTCTTAAGGTGTTATTCTAGTTCGAACTCTTGAATAGATTGATCCAAAAGAATAACTTTGAGGTGGTTTCGTACCCTACCATAATCTCTTTGTTTGTTCTCCGCTATTAGTGGCTTTGGAGTGACTCTTTGTTGCATGTTGAGGGATTGTTATATGATATATCTATGTTATTATTGTTGAGAGAACTTGCACTAGTGAAAGTATGAACTCTAGGCCTTGTTTCCTATCATTGCAATACCGTTACGCTCACTTTTATCATTAGTTACCCTGTCGTTTTTATATTTTTCAGATTACAAATACCCTTATCTATCATCCATATTGCACTTGTATCACCATCTCTTCGCCGAACTAGTGCACCTAAACAATTTGCCATTGTATTGGGTGTGTTGGGGACACAAGAGACTCTTTGCTATTTGGTTGCAGGGTTGTTTGAGAGAGACCATCTTCATCCCATGCCTCCCACGGATTGATAAACCATAGGTCATCCACTTGAGGGAAATTTGCTACTGTCCTACAAACTTGCGCACTTGCAGGCCCAACAACGTCTACAATAAGAAGGTTGTGTAGTAGACAGCATAGATCAACTCTTGTAATACTCATATCATCAAGATCAATCAAGCAGGAAGTAGGGTATTACCTCCATCGAAAGGGCCCGAACCTGGGTATTACCTCCTGTTACCATTATCCTTAGACGCACAGTTCGGGACCCCCTACCCAAGATCCGCCGGTTTTGACACCGACAACAAGGAAGACAACGTAATGGTTTATGTTTTCTCACATCTCAGTTAAAATATGTTGTCATGGATCGTCCAACATGTTGAGCTTGCCTTTCCCCCTCATGCTAGCCAAATTCCTTACACCAAGTATAGATACTACTTGTGCTTCCAAATATCCTTAAACCCAGTTTTGCCATGAGAGTCCACCATACCTACCTATGGATTGAGTAAGATCCTTCAAGTAAGTTGTCATGTTGCAAGCAATAAAAATTGCTCTCTAAATATGTATGACTTATTAGTGCAAAGAAAATAAGCTTTATACGATCATGTGATATGGAAGCAATAAAAGCGACGAACTGCATAATAAAGGTTCATATCACAAGTGGAAATATAAAGTGACGTTCTTTTGCATTAAGATTTTGTGCATCCAACCCTAAAAGCACATGACAAACTCTGCTTCCCTCTGCGAAGGGCCTATATTTTACTTTATGTCCTTTATTTTATGCAAGAGTCAAGGTGATCTTCACCTTTCCCTTTTTCATTTTATCCTTTGGCAAGCACTTCGTGTTGGAAAGATCCCGATATATATATCCAATTGGATGTAAGTTAGCATGAACTATTATTGTTGACATCACCCAAAGGTGAATACATTGGGAGGCGAAATTATAAGCCCCTATCTTTCTCAGTGTCCGATTAAAACTCCATAACCATAAGTATTGCGTGAGTGTTAGCAATTGTAGAAGACTATATGATAGTTGAGTATATGGACTTGCTGAAAACCTCTATTCTTGACTCTTTCTGATGTTATGATAAATTGCAATTGCTTCAATGACTGAGATTATAGTTTGCTAGTTCTCAATGAAGTTTCTAAACCATACTCGACATTGTGAATAGATTTTTACTTGAGCATAAGAAATCATTTAACAAAATCTATATATGTTGTTGTTATAAGGATGATCATGATGCCCTCATGTCCGTATTTTATTTTTATCGACACCTCTATCTCTAAACATGTGGACATTTTTTCAATATCGGCTTCCGCTTGAGGACAAGAGAGGTCTAAGCTTGGGGGAGTTGATATGTCCATTTTGCATCATGCTTTTATATCGATATTTATTGCATTATGGGCTGTTATTACACATTATGGCACAATACTTATGGCTATTCTCTCTTATTTTACAAGGTTTATCATGAAGAGGGAGAATGCCAGCAGTTGGGATTCTGGCTAGAAAAGGAGCAAATATTGGAAACCTATTCTGCACAGCTCCAAAAGTCCTGAAACTCCACGAAATTCATTTTTGGAATTAATAAGAATTATTGAGCAAAGAAAGTACCAGAGGGGGCCCACACCCTGGCCACGAGGGTGGGGGCACGCCCACCCCTACTGGGCGTGCCCCCCTGTCTCGTGGGCCCCCTGGTGGCCCTCCGGTGCCCCTCTTCTGCTATATGAAGGCTTTTACACTGGAAAAAAATCATAAGCAAGCTTACGGGACGAAACTCCGCCGCGACGAGGCGGAACCTTGGCGGAACCAATCTAGGGCTCCGGCGGAGCTGTTCTGCCGGGGAAACTTCCCTCTGAGAGGGGGAAATCATCATCATCGTCATCACCAACAATCCTCTCATCGGGAGGGGGTCAATCTCCATCAACGTCTTCACCAGCACCATCTCCTCTCAAAACCCTAGTTCATCTCTTCTATCTAATCTTGTATCAAAACCACAAATTGGTACTTGTGGATTGCTAGTAGTGTTGATTAGTCCTTGTAGTTGATGCTAATTGGTTTACTTGGTGGAAGATCATATGTTCAGATCCTTACTGCATATTAATACTCCTCTGATCATGAACATGAATATGCTTTGTGAGTAGTTACGTTTGTTCCTGAGGACATGGGTGAAGTCTTGCTGTTAGTAGTCATGTGAATTTGGTATTCGTTCGATATTTTGATGAGATGTATGTTGTCTCTCCTCTAGTGGTGTTATGTGAATGTCGACTACATGGCACTTCACCATTATTTGGGCCTAGAGGAAGGCATTGGGAAGTAATAAGTAGATGATGGGTTGCTAGAGTGACAAAAGCTTAAACCCTACTTTATGCGTTGCTTCGTAAGGGGCTTATTTGGATCTAGTAGTTTCATGCTATGGTTAGGTTTACCTTAATACTTCTTTTGTAGTTGCGGATGCTTGCAATAGGGGTTAATCATAAGTGGGATGCTTGTCCAAGAAAGGGCAGTACCCAAGCACCGGTCCACCCACATATGAAATTATCAAAGTACCGAACGCAAATCATATGAGCGTGATGAAACTAGCTTGATGATAATTCCCATGTGTCCTCGGGAGCGCTTTTCTCATTATAAGAAATTGTCCAGGCTTGTCCTTTGCTACAAAAAGGATTGGGTCACCTTGTTGCACCTTATTTACTTTCATTGCTTGTTACCCATTACAAATTATCTTATCACAAAACTATTTGTTACCTACAATTTCAGTGCTTGCAGAGAATACCTTACTGAAAACTGCTTGTCATTTCCTTCTGCTCCTCGTTGGGTTTGACACTCTTACTTATCGAAACGACTACGATAGATCCCCTATACTTGTGGGTCATCAGGCATGGAGCCGAAGTTCAAGCACACCTCCATGGTGTTCTCGAACTTGGTTCGGTCACCAGCCGACCACCCTAGGAAGAAGGCCCTCCATCCAATACCCCAAGGGAAGGGGTTGGTGTTGGAGCTTGAGCTAGAGCTCATGGCGATGGGGAGGAGGAAGGTTGACAGTGAGAGAAGAGAGGGGGTGGGTAAGTAGTGTTGGGCAGGGTAAGTAAATATAGGAGCAATGGAGAGGAGGAGAAGAGTGACAGTCATGCAGTTTTAACTACATGCTCTTCAATAAGCCATGAACTATGTGTTATGCCTGACTCCATGAATTGTGTGCAGATCGAGCAGAGCAATGAGGTGCTCCCGGGCGTTGACAACAAGGGCAAGCAGTCCCTTCACCCAATGCCCGACTAGGTTGTGCTGCTGCCCACCACAGAGGAAGACCCGAAGACGCCTAAGGGTGGCGACGACGAGGGCATGGAGGAGCCCCCCGGCAATAAGCGCCGCAACTACGGCCACTACCATCAAGAGGATGGCCCGACTCACTTCTGCAAGGTCATCCTTGCACCGAAGCTTGAGTGCATCCCCATGCCCCTGGACTTGACCAAGCACTTCGTCGCGGTGCCGACGGAGTTCAAGCTCTGGAACAACACCGGCTGCTCTTGGAAGGTGACGGTGAAGCTGATGAACGGCAGGGTGACCCTGGATCAGGGTTGGGCCACCTACGCAGTCGTTCATCAGATCAAGATTGGCTACATGGTGACATTCTCAAGCTCCTCACTACCGACACCCTCAAGGTCATCATCTTCGAAGACGATGGCATTAAGGTCATCAACAAGTGCGGGAAGCACGACGAAGCCTTCGCCGCCAAGGAGTAGGGTCGGGGCCTCCCTAAGTACTATCGAGTCTGCTATGGTTTATGCGTAGAACTGTTATGAAGTGTGGTACTGCTTATCTGAAATATGCTCTTAAGTAGTTGATCCTCTGTTTATACTCTGCTTTGCTTATGATGTGTGCTACATGGTTGTGCCGAAGTGTGCTGGTAACCTCACCAACTAGCCAAAGAGGTTACCACACACCAGGCGTTGCATACAACCAAACACCATGCCTTGGGTTTGTCCACTAACATGCAGGCAACCAAACACCAGGCAGTGTGGTTCTGCCCATGCAGGCAACCAAACAACATGCAGGTGGTGCATTTGAGGCTGCATTTGCATAGCCATGCTGAGTTGAGAAGGCTATGCAATGCAGCTACTGTTGGCTACGGCAACCAAACACGCCCCCAATCAATTGTGATGCGTGATGCGATTTCCACATCCTAAACTAGATCGTTTTCTTTTGCGGGATCCTGAACTAAATCGTTGATGTTCTGTTGATACTGGTGCAATGTTTTTTTGTTAAAAATGTGTCTACAAAATAGAATGGAGCAGATGCATCCAGAATGTTGTTGGAGCATTTCCTATAGTACGGATGCAGACACAAATTAAACACGGCATGGCTCATATAGCTACATCATAAATGGTCGCAATCGGTGTCTACATGTATCTCTTAGAACTCTTTTGTGTAGCTAAAAATGAATTTTTTTGGTGTGTATGTTTTCTGATTTCTCTTTTCAAAAAAAGACTCGGCATGAAATCATTTTTTTGCAGCCAAGTCCCCAATAAACATCAACAAACCCCACATAACGCGGCCGTACACGATAGCTAGTCAAAACAACTCCACCCGGCCGACACAAACTGTCTACATGTGTCCGTTTAGGTCGAAACGGACCAAATCGTCTGCCCAACTCACGGACCCAAACCTAAACCGCGTCCGCTCAGTGTCCGTCTGGAGGCATTTCAAGCCCAAATTTGTGCGTAGTTTCCTCCCATGCATACACAAAACAAACATGGCACGCGTCCTCCTGGTGTCTGCCGCGTCCCCACTAGTCAGCCGTCCAACCATCGCCCACGGTTGTATTAAACACGACCACCTACCTTGGTCCCACATGGCAGTGGGTGGAAGTTGCGGGTTGCTGTCCTTTTTAATGCAAGTGTGCAGGGAGGGGGGCTCATCCACTTACATCCTCCGTTCACATCTGGCCACACTTGCTCCCTCGCCGACGACCAGAACCCCTAGCGTGCCATGGGCTTCTTCAGCGGCAAGGGCAAGGGAAAGTTCTGCCCTGACGCGAGCTCGCGCGCCGCTGCCACCACCTCCTCGACGCAACCCACCAGCAAAGGAGAGAGATACCGCTTGTTGGGGAACGTAGTAATTTCAAAATTTTCCTACGCACACGCAAGATCATGGTGATGTATAGCAATGAGAGGGGAGAGTGTTGTCCACGTACCCTCGTAGACCGAAAGGGGAAGCGTTAGAACAACGCGGTTGATGTAGTCGCACGTCTTCACGGCCCGACCGATCAAGCACCGAAACTACGGCACCTCCGAGTTCTAGCACACGTTCAACTCGATGACGATCCCCGGACTCCGATCCAGCAGAATGTCGGGGAAGAGTTCCGTCAGCACGACGGCGTGGTGACGATCTTGATGTTCTACCGTCGCAGGGCTTCGCCTAAGCACCGCTTCAATATTATCGAGGACTATGGTGGAGGGGGGCACCGCACACGGCTAAGAGATCAAGAGATCAATTGTTGTGTCTATGGGGTGCCCCTCCCCCGTATATAAAGGAGTGGAGGAGAGGGAGCCGGCCAAGGGGGTGGTGCGCCCTAGGGGGAGTCCAACCCCAACCGGGAGTAGGACTCCCCCCTTTCCTATTAGGAGTAGGACAGGGAAGGAAGAGGGGGGAGGGAAGAAGGAAAGGGGGGCCGGCCCCCCTCCCAATTCGGATTGGGCTTGGGGGGCGCCCCCTCCTTTGCTCCTTCTCCCTCCTTTCCACTAAGGCCCAATAAGGCCCATATACCTACCAGGGGGTTCCGATAACCTCCTGGAGCTCCGGTATAGTCCCAATCTCACCCGGAACCTTTCCGGTGTCCAAATATAGTCGTCCAATATATCGATCTTTATGTCTCGACCATTTCGAGACTCCTCGCCATGTCCGTGATCACATCCGGGACTCCGAACAACCTTCGGTACATCAAAACTCATAAACTCATAATAAAACTGTCAACGAACCCTTAAGCATGCGGACCCTACGGGTTCGAGAACTATGTAGACATGACCTAGAACTGTTTCTGGTCAATAACCAATAGCGGAACCTGGATGCTCATATTGGCTCCTACATATTCTACGAAGATCTTTATTGGTCAAACCACATAACAACATACGTTGTTCCCTTTGTCATCGGTATGTTAATTGCCCGAGATTCGATCGTCGGATTCCAATACCTAGTTCAATCTCATTATCGGCAAGTCTCTTTACTCGTTACGTAATGCATCATTTCGTAACTAAATCATTAGCTACATTGCTTGCAAGGCTTATAGTGATGTGCATTACCGAGAGGACCCAGAGATACCTCTCCGACAATCGGAGTGACAAAACCTAATCTCGAAATACGCCAACTAAACATGTACCTTTGGAGACACCTGTAGAGCTCCTTTATAATCACCCAGTTACATTGTGACGTTTGGTAGCACACAAAGTGTTCCTCTGATAAACAGGAGTTGCATAATCTCATGGTTATAGGAACTTGTATAAGTCATGAAGAAAGCAATAGCAACATACTAAACGATCAAGTGCTAAGCTAACGGAATGGGTCAAGTCAATCACATCATTCTCCTAATGATGTGACCCTGTTAATCAAATGACAACACATGTCTATGGTTAGGAAACATAACCATCTTTGATTAATGAGCTAGTCAAGTAGAGGCATACTAGTGACATTAAGTTTGTCTATGTATTCACACATGTATCATGTTTCCGGTTAATACAATTATAGCATGAATAATAAACATTTATCATGATATGAGGAAATAAATAATAACTTTATTATTGCCTCTAGGGCATATTTCCTTCAGTCTCCCACTTGCACTAGAGTCAATAATCTAGATTACACAATAATGATTCTAACACCCATGGAGTCTTGGTGCTGATCATGTTTTGCTCGTGGAAGAGGCTTAGTCAAGGGTCTGCAACATTCAGATCCGTTTGTATCTCGCAAATCTCTATGTCTCCCACCTGGACTTGGTCCCGGATGGAATTGAAGCGTCTCATGATGTGCTTGGTCCTCTTGTGAAATCTGTATTCCTTTGCCAAGGCAATTGCACCAGTATTGTCACAGAAGATCTTCATTGGTCCTGATGCACTAGGTATGACACCTAGATCGGAAATGAACTCTCTAGACTCCTTCATTTGCTGCTTCCGAAGCAGTTATGTACTCCGCTTCACATGTAGATCCCGCCATGATGCTTTGTTTAGAACTGCACCAACTGACCGCTCCACCATTCAATATAAACACGTATCCGGTTTGCGATTTAGAATCGTCCGGATCAGTATCAAAGCTTGCATCGACGTAACCATTTACGACTAGCTCTTTGTCATCTCCATAAATGAGAAACATATCCTTAGTCCTTTTCAGGTATTTCAGGATATTCTTGACCATTGTCCAGTGATCCACTCCTGGATTACTTTGGTACCTCCCTGCCAAACTTATTGCTAAGCATACATCAGGTCTGGTACACAGCATTGCATACATGATAGAGCCTATGGCTGAAGCATAGGGAACATCTTTCATTTTCTCTCTATCTTCTGCTGTGGTCGGGCATTGAGTCTGACTCAACTTCACACCTTGTAATACAGGCAAGAACCCTTTCTTTGCCTGATCCATTTTGAACCTTTTCAAAACTTTATCAAGGTATGTGCTTTGTGAAAGTCCAATTAAGCGTCTTGATCTATCTCTATAGATCTTGATGCCCAATATGTAAGCAGCTTCACCGAGGTCTTTCATTGAAAAACTTTTATTCAAGTATCTCTTTATGCTATCCATAAATTCTATATCATTTCCAATTAATAATAGGTCATCTACATATAATATTAGAAATGCTACAGAGCTCCCACTCACTTTCTTGTAAATACAGGCTTCTCCAAAAGTCTGTATAAAACCATATGCTTTGATCGCACTATCAAAGCATTTATTCCAACTCTGAGATGCTTGCACCAGTCCATAAATGGATCGCTGGAGCTTGCACACTTTGTTAGCACCTTTTGGATCGACAAAACCTTCCGGCTGCATAACAACTCTTCTTCCCGAAATCCATTCAGGAATGCAGTTTTGACATCCATTTGCCAAATTTCATAATCATAAAATCCGGCAATTGCTAACATGATTCGGACAGACTTAAGCATCGCTACGGGTGAGAAAGTCTCATCGTAGTCAACCCCTTGAACTTGTCGAAAACCTTTTGCAACAAGTCGAGTTTTGTAGACAGTTACATTACCATCAGCGTTAGTCTTCTTCTTGAAGATCCATTTATTCTCGATGGCTTGCCGATCATCGGCAAGTCAACCAAAGTCCATACTTTGTTCTCATACATGGATCCCATCTCAGATTTCATGGCCTCAAGCCATTTTGCGGAATCTGGGCTCATCATCGCTTCCTCATAGTTCGTAGGTTCGCCATGGTCAAGTAACATGACTTCCAGAATAGGATTACAGTACCACTCTAGTGCGGATCTTACTCTGGTAGACCTACGAGGTTCGGTAGTAACTTGATCTGAAGTTTCATGATCAATATCATTAGCTTCCTCACTGATTGGTGTAGTTGTCACAGGAACCGGTTCTTGTGATGAACTACTTTCCAATAAGGGAGCAGGTACAGTTACCTCATCAAGTTCTACTTTCCTCCCGCTCACTTCTTTCGAGAGAAACTCCTTCTCTAGAAAGGATCCGAATTTAGCAACAAAAATCTTGCCCTCAGATCTGTGATAGAAGGTGTACCCAATAGTCTCTTTTGGGTATCCTATGCAGCCACATTTCTCTGATTTGGGTTCGAGCTTATCTAGTTGAAGTTTCTTCACATAAGCATCGCAGCCCCAAACTTTAAGAAACGACAACTTTGGTTTATTGCCAAGCCACAGTTCATATGGCGTTGTCTCAATGGATTTTTATGGTGCCCTATTTAACGTGAATGCAGACATATCTAAAGCATAACCCCAAAACGATAGCGGTAAATCAGTAAGAGACATCATAGATCGCACCATATCTAGTAAAGTACGATTACGACGTTCGGACACACCAATTCGTTGTGGTGTTCCGGGTGGCATGAGTTGCGAAACTATTCCGCATTGCTTCAAATGTAAACCAAACTCGTAGCTCAAATATTCTCCTCCACGATCAGATCGTAGAAATTTTATTTTCATGTTACAATGATTTTCCACTTCACTCTGAAACTCTCTGAACTTTTCAAATGTTTCAGACTGGTGTTTCATCAAGTAGATATACCCATATCTGCTCAAATCATCTGTGAAGGTGAGAAAATAATGATACCCGCCGCGAGCCTCAATATTCATTGGACCACATACATCAGTATGTATGATTTCCAATAAATCAGTTGCTCGCTTCATAGTTCCGGAGAACGGCGTTTTAGTCATCTTGCCCATGAGGCATGGTTCACAAGTACCAAGTGATTCATAATCAAGTGATTCTAGAAGTCCATCAGTATGGAGTTTCTTCATGCGCTTTACACCAATATGACCCAAACGGCAGTGCCACAAATAAGTTGCACTATCATTATCAACCTGCATCTTTTGGCTTCAACATTATGAATATGTGTATCACTACTATCGAGATTTAATAAAAATAGACCACTCTTCAAGGGTGCATGACCATAAAAGATATTACTCATATAAATAGAACAACCATTATTCTCTGATTTAAATGAATAACCGTCTCACATCAAACAAGATCCAGATATAATGTTCATGCTTAACGCTGGCACCAAATAACAATTATTCAGGTCTAAAACTAATCCCGATGGTAGATGTAGAGGTAGCGTGCCGACTGCGATCACATCGACTTTGGAACCATTTCCCATGCGCATCGTCACCTCGTCCTTAGCCAATCTTTGCTTAATCCGTAGTCCCTGTTTCGAGTTGCAAATATTAGCAACAGAACCAGTATCAAATACCCAGGTGCTACTGTGAGCATTAGGAAGGTACACATAAATAACATGTATATCACATATACCTTTGTTCACTTTGCCATCCTTCTTATCCGCCAAATACTTGGGGCAGTTCCGCTTCCAGCGTCCTCTGCTTGCAGTAGAAGCACTCAATCTCAGTCTTAGGTCCATACTTGGGTTTCTTCTCTTGAGCAGCAACTTGTTTGCTGTTCTTCTTGAAGTTCCCCTTCTTCTTCCCTTTGCCCTTTTTCTTGAAACTGGTGGTCTTATTGACCATCAACACTTGATGCTCCTTCTTGATTTCTACCTCCACAGCTTTTAGCATTGCGAAGAGCTCGGGAATAGTCTTGTCCATCCCTTGCATATTATAGTTCATCGTGAAGCTCTTGTAGCTTGGTGGCAGTGATTGAAGAATTCTATCAATGACACTATCATCAGGAAGATTAACTCCTAGTTGAATCAAGTGATTATTATACCCAGACATTTTGAGTATATGTTCATTGACAGAACTATTCTCCTCCATCTTACAGCTATAGAACTTATTGGAGACTTCATATCTCTCAATCCGGGCATTTGCTTGAAATATTAACTTCAACTCCTGGAACATCTCATATGCTCCATGACGTTCAAAACATCGTTGAAGACCCGGTTCCAAGCCGTAAAGCATGGCACACTGAACTATCGAGTAGTCATCAGCTTTGCTCTGCCAGACATTCTTAACGTCGTCAGTTTCATCTGCAGCAGGCCTAGCACCCAGCGGTGCTTCCAGGACGTAATTCTTCTGTGCAGCAATGAGGATAATCCTCAAGTTACGGACCCAGTCCATGTAATTGCTACCATCATCTTTCAACTTCGCTTTCTCAAGGAACACATTAAAATCCAATGGAACAACAACACGAGCCATCTATCTACAACAAACATAGATAAGCAAAATACTATCAGGTACTAAGTTCATGATAAATTTAAGTTCAATTAATCATATTACTTATGAACTCCCACTTAGACAGACATCTCTCTAGTCATCTAAGTGATCACGTGATCCAAATCAACTAAACCATGTCCGATCATCACGTGAGATGGAGTAGTTTCAATGGTGAACATCACTATGTTGATCATATCTACTATATGATTCACGTTCGACCTTTCGGTCTCCGTGTTCCAAGGCCATATCTGTATGTGCTAGGCTCGTCAGGTTTAACCTGAATATTCCGTGTGTGCAATTGTTTTGCACCCGTTGTATTTGAACGTAGAGCCTATCACACCCGATCATCACGTGGTGTCTCAGCACGAAGAACTTTCGCAATGGTGCATACTCAGGGAGAACACTTCTTGATAATTTAGTGAGAGATCATCTTAAAATGCTACCGTCAATCAAACGCAAGATAAGATGCATAAAGGATAAACATCACATGCAATCAATATAAGTGATATGATATGGCCATCATCATCTTGTGCTTGTGATCTCCATCTTCGAAGCACCATCGTGATCACCATCGTCACCGGCGCGACACCTTGATCTCCATCGTAGCATCGTTGTCGTTACGCCATCTATTGCTTCTACGACTATCGCTACCGCTTAGTGATAAAGTAAAGCAATTACAGGGTGTCGTGGTTCTAAGTCTGACAGTAGAATGGGGGGTAGGTATGGAGAGGCAAGATCCTAGCTATGGAGTAGTTGTACACACGAGTGTTTAGCGAGTTCAGGCCCTTCTCGGAGGAAGTAACAGCCCTACGTCTCGGAGCCCGGAGGCGGTCGACTGATTTCTGTGTATATGAGTTACAGGGGTGCGAACCCTTCTACCAGTGGAGGGGGTGGCTTATATAGAGGACGCCAGGACCCCAGCCATCCCACATAGCAGAGGATTAAAATACATTAAGGCCGGGAGTTACTGGTAACGCCCTACTTAAAGTGTCATCATGACCATTAAGACTACTTAATTACAGACCGTTTGGATGCAGAGTAGATCATGAACTCCTGATGGTCGAGTGGGTCTTGATGGTCGAGTGTCTTCAGGTCTGTCGAGTGTCTTCTAGCCGGTCGAGTGGAGTCTCTCTTGGTCGACTGGAAGGTAGCTTCGTCTAAGGATTTCCTTGGGCATGGTATCCTAGATAGGTCTATGACCCAACCCTAGGTACATATCCTCATCATTAGCCCCCGAATGGATCGAGGTTCGAGTGAGGAAGGAGTTGATGATTTTCTCCGACTCATTTCTTGCGCTTTGATTGTGTCGTATCTTGGATTGGCGATTTTTATTTCGGTGTTGGCGTCAACTTTTACTTCAGTCGCCTTGATCCATTCTTATCTTCTATCGAGTGAACTTTTGAACTTTGGAGAACTCCCGAGCGACGGATCGCGGGAAAGATACTGTCTGACAAATTGATCTGCTGCTAGCGGATTTTACGGGATCCGAAATTTGGGAAGCACGCGAAGCGGGGCGGTCCGCGGCAATCGGACGGGATAAGGCGTGGACGCCTCGATTTCCGTGCCGCCTTTTTCGCCACGTATCGTGCGTGCGCGACTGTTTCAGGATGTGACAGGATCGCTCGGACCCACTCGTCAGCCACTCGGAAACGCCCTTATATAAAGCGCCGGGAGAGGGTTTTTTGAACAGTGCCTTCCCATTCTTCTTTCTTCCCTCTCTGCCTCCGCCCACTGCGCCTACTCCTGGCTCCGCCTATCCACCTCTTGCGCGCTTCGCCGGCGACAATGGTGAAGGAGAAGATGGCGTCCCTAGAGCGCGCGAAGAAGGCGACGGCGACGGGGCAAGCGAAGGGGAGACCGTCCAGTCAGGGAGGATCTTTGTCGAGGTCCCGCCTGCCGAAGGGTTGGGTCCAAGGGGATTGGATCCGCTCGACCATCACAGAGAAAGATCTCAACGACCTGGCCAATGAGGGACTGATCCCCCACGGGTCAGCGAGACTCCCGGGGTCCGAGTGTCAACCGCAGCCGTAGGAGGGTGAGTGCGTTCTCTTAGCCACTCACGTAGATCGCGGTTTTTCTCTGCCGCCGAGTGTGTTCTTCCGTGGGTTTCTGAATTTCTTTGGGGCGCAACTCCACCATTTCAATCCCAATTCCATTGCCTATCTTGTTGCCTTTGTGTCCATGTGCGAGAACTTCCTGGGTTGTCGACCGCACTGGGTCTCTTGAAGCACATATTCACCTGTCGCTCACAGACAGTAAAAAAGGTGAGTCCGGATGATGAGAGGACCAAGGTTATTCAAATGTGCGGGGGTCTTGGGATTCAGTTGAGGAATAAGAGCACTTTCCCGGCCATGACCCTTCCTGAGTCGGTCAGAGGGTGGCAGTCGACTTGGTTCTACTGCCAAGACGAGTCGACGCCGGGGCAGTCGACTAGTCTCCCTCCGTTCTCCATGGACCGAGTGGACAAATCGTCTTCTCTGAAGGTGCTTCCTAAGGAGAAAGCCGAGGTAAAAATGTTGATGGAGCGCGTGGTCCAACTCGTTCGGGACGGAGTGACGAGCATGGATCTTCTGGAAGTCTTCCTTAGGCGGCGCATCCAACCGCTCCAGTACCGAGGCCACCCAATGTGGCTGTACTGCGGTACCGAAGACACCACTCGGGTCCATCCAGAAGCAGTCGACGACACCACGCTGGGGAGGTGGGTGGCCGCCATCACAGGGAACAAGGACAACCCTCGAGAGGCTAGGAGGATCCCGCCACTCGACTGTACTTATACGCCAGACGCGGTATGGACACTTATCCCCGATTGTGATCTTGCTTTATCCATTCTGCTTTGCCGCGAATTGGTCGATTGGTCTTTGTTTTGCTGTCTAACAGGCCACCATCAAATTGTACTCGATGCCCAATGGGGCGCAGACGCCGACTGAGGAGGAGGAAGGAAGCGGGGGCAAAAGCCCGGAGGAGTGGGATTCGGATGCTGACGACAACGACGAGGGTGATGAATCTGGTGAGGAGGAAGAAGAGGAGGAGGAGGAGGAAGTTGCACCTCCCCACTCGGAAAGACGCTCGAAGCTTGCCCATGATCCCGCGACTGAGCGGGGTAAGGGGGTCGCAACCGCTTCCCAGTCGACCAAGCACCCTCGGACTACTTCTCCGGCACCGACTGAGAAGGCTCCAAAGCAATCTCGAGTGGCGCCGTCGAAGCCTGCAAAGGTCTTGCCGAAGATGAAGATGGTGATCCCCACTATCTCAGGGTAATGGTAGTTTTGAGCTTTCCTTGTTTCATGAACTTGTTCTTCGTCGACTCATGGGCCAATCGACTGACTTTTGGAAATGCAGCGCTGCTACTTCCGACACTTCGGCGAGGGCCGAAGACCACGAGATGGAGGATGCTGCAACCTCGAAACCTGGTATGACTCTTGTGCTGCCATTTCCAGTCGACTGACTTATTGTCTCTAATTTTGATTCATTCTGCAGTTTCATATAACATTGTTATTGACCTTCCTGACGACGACGGCGAAGAACCACCACGGCCGAGGAGAAGCAAGAAAACGTCTGTTGGCAAGGCGACTCAGGATGTGCCAGCACCCGAGATGTTGGTCGTGGAGGGAGACAATGTCACTTGACCCACCGTAACCTTCGCGGTGCCGTTGACGAGTGCTCGCCCTTCGTCGTCGAGTGCTGCTCAACCCTCGCTTTTCTCCACCTACCCCATTCCAAAAGACCAAGCCAGTGCTGCTAGAGAAGCGATACGCCAAGCGGGGGTCATGATGGATCAAGTGAAGGCGATACGAGAAGCTAGCCAGCCAGCTTATGACGCCAGTTTGGCTCTTCAGAGTAATGTTCAGGTCAGTCGGTCACTGCTTGTTCTGTTAGGATATGATATCTGTAAACTCTTCTTTCTGCAATTCTTAGAATTTGTCCTGCACCCATTGGGTGTGTCGATTGAAATTCTGGACTAGTGGGGGCACGCTGAGTGCACCCACTGGGTGTAGTCCCCAAGGCTATGGTCGACTGCTGGCAGTCGACTATAGTCTTTATGTCTTAAGTTTTTTCCTTACTCGACTAGGTCGAATAGATTCATAGACCGGTGGGGGCACGCTGAGTGCACCCACTGGGTGTAGTCCCCGAGACTGTGGTCGACTGCTTGCAGTCGATTATAGTCTGAAGAACACCTCCGGGGTTTTTTTTGTCGGTCGACTGGTCGACTCTAACTGATGAAACTAGTGGGGGCACGCTGAGTGCACCCACTGGGTGTAGTCCCCGAGACTATGGTCGAATGTTTGCATTTGGCCTTAGTCTTAGAAACGCTATGCTTTTTCCTTACTCACTCGGAAGTGAATTGTCTTTGACATCTGTCGATTGGTTCTTCGTAGAAATCCTGTGACCTTGCGGCTCGTTATACTGAGTTGGAGAACAAACACATTCAGCTCGAGCTCGATCTGAAACTGGCCCAAGAGAACTTGACGAAGGCGAAGGAGGAAGCTAAAGGTATGCTTGGTGAGGCCTTTGACGACTGCCTTTGCCTCTCACTTGTTTCCGAATCTAATCTCACTGTAACTTTGCAAGCAAAGTGAGGGATGCCCTGAAGAAACAAGAGCTTGACTTGGCTGAGATGCAAAAAACTGCTTTAGAGAAGACCAGGCTAGCGGATGAGAAGCTGGCTTCAGTGACTAAGCTTGAAGAAGAAAACACCAATCTGAAAGCTGCTCTTGATGCTGCCAACCAGGAGGTCAGTCGACTGAAAAGCGACAAGACCACCCTGAATGACAAGGCCAGCGAGTTGAAGAGAAAGAAGAATGATCTAGAGGCTTATCTGGGTGGACACACCAAGAAGTTGTTCCTCATGCTTGAAGGTAATCCTTTGTATCAAACAAATATTTTAATTGTGACCTCCAACTGTTTGTCTTGACTTGGTGGTTGTGCTTGCAGAATTTTGTCAGAACTTTGAAGAGGAGACTGGTCGACTAGAAGTAAACCTGGACTCCATCAACTCCCCTGTGAAAGATGAAGTCGCCATGAACGTGCTCCGACTTGAATCTCGTGTTGCTGCCGTCATTGATTATCTCGCAAGGCTGAAGGTCGCAACTTCCCGCAACGACACAACACTCTGGCCAAGAGAGACACTCCAGAACGACCTCGAGTCTCTGATGACTCGATTGAACGAGGTCCCAAGTCGAGTGCAGGAGTGTAAGAAGTCTTCGGCCAGGTGCGGCGCGGATGTTGCTCTGTCTCTGGTCCGCGTTCACTACAAGGATGCACGAGAGGACAAGCTGGTGGCTCTTAGGGTGGCCAACACCAAGAAGCACGATTTCAGATCTTTCATGGAGACCTTCATTGCCGCTGCCACTTGGATTGCAGATGGAATTGATCTGGACGAGTTTGTGGCACCTTCCAGCCCTCCACAGGAGGGGTAAAAAACTTCTGAGCTTGATACTTTAAATTTGCCTCGGTATGCCGAGTGAGTTTTGTAACCGACAAACCTTAACAGGCCTAACACCTGAGCACTTTCGGTTCCATTAGGTGTTATCCGAACTTGGGTTCGTCGCTGAATATGTTTGCATTTGGTTTGAGGCGTCTTTTGCAGGTCAAAGCAAAGCGCTTATTGCCATCGACTTGCCCCCTAATTCACTTAGGCGAGCACTGGGCTGCAGCTAAGTCCCCGAGTGAGAGGTTTGCCCTCCACTAGGTAGGATTTTTAGATACTTAGGCGAGCACTGGGTTGCAGCTAAGCCCCCGAGTGGGAGGTCTGCTCTCCACTCAGTAGGATTTCAGACACTTAGGCGAGCACTAGGCTGCAGCTAAGCCCCCGAGTG
>NC_041391.1:127698108-127737483 GCF_002162155.2 Triticum dicoccoides
CAGACACTTAGGCGAGCACTGGGCTGCAGCTAAGCCCCCGAGTGGGAGGTCTGCTCTCCACTCGGTAGGATTTCAGACACTTAGGCGAGCACTGGCCTGCAGCTAAGCCCCCGAGTGGGAGGTCTGCTCCACTCGGTAGGATTTCAGACACTTAGGCGAGCACTGGGCTGCAGCTAAGCCCCCGAGTGGGAGGTCAGCTCTCCACTCGGTAGGATTTCAGACACTTAGGCGAGCACTGGGCTGCAGCTAAGCCCCTGAGTGGGAGGTCTGCTCTCCACTCGGTAGGATTTTTGAATTGGTGGCATAGCTCGGAAGGAGAGGGTAGCAGTCGACCTGCACCTTGTCCTCCTTGCAGAACGCATGTTGTACTTGTACTTAGGCGAGTTCTTGGACTGCAGCTAAGCCTCACTCGGTAGGATTTTATTTATCTTAGGCGAGTACTTGGACTGCAGCTAAGCCTCCGAGTGGAAGGCTGGCTTACCACTCGGTAGGATTTTATTTATCTTAGGCGAGTACTTGGACTGCAGCTAAGCCTCCGAGTGGAAGGCTGGCTTACCACTCGGTTAGGATTTTTTTTACAGACTTGGGCGAGTCGGATTCGCAGCCAAGCCACCCACTGGGGGATTGTTTTGAGAGGACAAAAGAAATAACGATTACAGGGAAGATTATAAAGCTTTCGTCTTTAATAAACAAACTACAAAAGTACTTTTATTACAACTCGTCCGAGTGAATACTTAGGTGTAAAAGGGGCGGAGAAGTTCCGCGTTCCAAGCTCGGGGCTCGTCGATCTGATGCTCGACATTCTAAAGACGGTATGCTCCATTGTGGAGAACCTTGGTGACTATGAAGGGACCTTCCCAAGAAGGAGCAAGCTTGTGTGGTTTTTGCTGATCCACTCGGAGAACTAAATCTCCTTCCTGGAAGGCTCGAATCTTCACGTTTTTGGCGTGGAAGCGACGCAAGTCCTGTTGGTAAATGGTCGATCTGATCAGAGCCATCTCCCTCTCTTCCTCTAAAAGGTCGACTGCATCCAGCCGCGCTTGTTCTGCTTCTGCTTCAGTGTAGAGCTCGACTCGGGGAGCATTATGGAGAAGGTCACTTGGCAAGACTGCTTCCGCCCCGTAGACCAAGAAGAATGGAGTTCTCCCAGTCGACCGGTTGGGCATGGTCCTTAACCCCCAAAGCACTGAGGGAAGTTCTTTGACCCATGCACCAGCCGCATGCTTAAGGTCACGCATCAAACGGGGTTTCAACCATTTGAGGATCAAACTGTTGGCTCGTTCTGCTTGTCCATTCGACTGTGGGTGAGCGACTGAAGCGTAGTCGACTCGCGTGCCTTGAGATGTGCAGAAAGCTCTGAACTCTTCGGAGTCGAAGTTTGACCCGTTGTCAGTGATGATGCTGTGCGGGACCCCGTATCTGAATATCAATTCTCTGATGAAGCTGACAGCAGTACCGGCATCGAGGTTCTTGATGGGTTTAGCTTCGATCCACTTAGTGAACTTGTCGACTACTACCAGCACATGGGTAAAACCGCTTCTGTCTGTTCTCAAAGGACCGAACATATCCAAACCCCACACTGCAAAGGGCCAGACGAGTGGTATAGTCTTCAAAGCTGACGCGGGCTTGTGTGACATATTGGAGTAAAATTTGTTGGAAATATGCCCTAGAGGCAATAATAAATTAGTTATTATTATATTTCCTTGTTCATGATAATCGTTTATTATCCATGCTATAATTGTATTGATAGGAAACTCAGATACATGTGTGGGTACATAGACACCACCATGTCCCTAGTAAGCCTCTAGTTGGCTAGCTCGTTGATCAATAGATGGTTACAGTTTCCTGACCATGGACATTGGATGTCGTTGATAACGGGGTCACATGATTAGCAGAATGATGTGATGGACAAGACCCAATCCTAAGCCTAGCACAGAGATCGTGTAGTTCGTATGCTAAAGCTTTTCTAATGTCAAGTATCTTTTCCTTAGACCATGATATTGTGCAACTCCCGGATACCGTAGGAATGCTTTGGGTGTACCAAACGTCATAACGTAACTGGGTGGCTATAAAGGTGCACTACAGGTATCTCCGAAAGTGTCTGTTGGGTTGGCACGAATCGAGACTGGGATTTGTCACTCCTTGTAACGGAGAGGTATCTCTGGGCCCACTCGGTAGGACATCATCATAATGTGCACAATGTGACCAAGGGGTTGATCACGAGATGATGTGTTATGAAACGAGTAAAGAGACTTGCCGGTAACGAGATTGAACAAGGTATCGGGATACCGACGATCGAATCTCGTGCAAGTACAATACCGCTAGACAAAGGGAATTGAATACGGGATTGATTGAGTCCTTGACATCGTGGTTCATCCGATGAGATCATCGTGGAACATGTGGGAGCCAACATGGGTATCCAGATCCCGCTGTTGGTTATTGACGGAGAATGTCTCAGTCATGTCTGCATGGTTCCCGAACCCGTAGGGTCTACACATTAAGGTTCGATGACACTAGGGTTATAGGGAATAGATATACATGGTTACCGAATGTTGTTCAGAGTCCCGGATGAGATCCCGGACGTCACGAGGAGTTCCGGAATGGTCCGGGGGTAAAGATTTATATATGGGAAGTCCTATTTTGGCCACCGGAAAATGTTCGGGATTTTTCGGTATTGTACTGGGAAGGTTCTAGAAGGTTCCAGAGTGGGGCCCACCTGCATGGGGGGACCCACATGAACGTGGTTAGTGGGGGCAAGGCCCCACACCCCTGGTCAAGGCGCACCAAGATCCCCCCTTAGAAGGAATAAGATCATATCCCGAAGGGATAAGATCAAGATCCCTAAAAAAGGGGGATAACTATCGGTGGGGAAAGGAAAGGATGGGATTTCTTTACTCCCACCTTTGCCAACGCCCCAATGGACTTGGAGGGCAAGAAATAAGCCCCCTCCACCCCTATATATATTGGGGAGGCCCATGGGAGCTGCGCCCAAGTTCTGGCGCAGCCCTCCCCCTCTCCCAAGTTCTCCTCTTCTCCCGCGGTGCTTGGCGAAGCCCTACAGGATTGCCACGCTCCTCCACCACCACCACGCTGTTGTGCTGCTGTTGGATGGAGTCTTCCCCAACCTCTCCCTCTCTCCTTGCTGGATCAAGGCATGGGAGACATCACCGGGCTGTACGTGTGTTGAATGCGGAGGTGCCGTCCGTTCGGCACTAGGATCTCCGGTGATTTGGATCACGACGAGTACGACTCCTTCAACCTCGTTCTCTTGAACGCTTCCGGTTAGCGATCTACAAGGGTATGTAGATTCACTCTCTTCCCCTCGTTGCTGGTTTCTCCATAGATAGATCTTGGTGACACGTAGGAAAATTTTGAATTTCTGCTACGTTCCCCAACAGTGGCATCATGAGCTAGGTCTATTGCGTAGATTCTTTGCACGAGTAGAACACAAAGTAGTTGTGGGCGTTGATTTTGTTCAATATGCTTACCGTTACTAGTCCAATCTTGTTTCGACGGTATTGTGGGATGAAGCGGCCCGGACCGACCTTACACGTACACTTACGTGAGACAGGTTCCACCGACTGACATGCACTTGGTGCATAAGGTGGCTAGCGGGTGCCAGTCTCTCCCACTTTAGTCGGAACGGATTCGATGAAAAGGGTCCTTATGAAGGGTAAATAGCAATTGGCATATCACATTGTGGTTTTGCGTAGGTAAGAAACGTTCTTGCTAGAAACCCATAGTAGCCACGTAAAACATGCAAACAACAATTAGAGGACGTCTAACTTGTTTTTGCAGGGTATGCTATGTGATGTGATATGGCTAAGAAGAATGTGATGAATGATATGTGATGGATGAGATTGATCATGTTCTTGTAATAGGAATCACGACTTGCATGTCGATGAGTATGACAACCAGCAGGAGCCATAGGAGTTGTCTTTATTTATTGTATGACCTGTTTGTCATTGAACAACGCCATGTAATTACTTTACTTTATTGCTAACCGGTAGCCATAGTAGTAGAAGTAATAAGTTGGCGAGACAACTTCATGGAGACACGATGATGGAGATCATGGTGTCATGCCGGTGACGACGATGATCATGGAGCCCCGAAGATGGAGATCAAAAGGAGCAAAATGATATTGGCCATATCATGTCACTTTTTGATTGCATGTGATATTTATCATGTTTATGCATCTTATTTGCTTAGAACGACGGTAGTAAATAAGATGATCCCTCATTAAAATTTCAAGAAAGTATTCCCCCTAACTGTGCACCGTTGCGAAAGTTCGTCATTTCGAAGCACCACGTGATGATCGGGTGTGATAGATTCTTACGTTCACATACAACGGGTGTAAGCCAGATTTACACATGCGAAACACTTAGGTTAACTTGACGAGCCTAGCATGTACAGACATGGCCGCGGAACACAAGAGACCGAAAGGTCGAGCATGAGTCGTACGGAGGATACGGTCAACATGAAGATGTTCACCGATGATGACTAGTCCGTCTCACGTGATGATCGGACACGGCCTAGTTGACTCGAATCATGTAATCACTTAGATGACCAGAGGGATGTCTATCTGAGTGGGAGTTCATGAGATGAACTTAATTATCCTGAACATAGTCAAAAGATCTTTGCAAATTATGTCGTAAGCTCGCGCTTTAGCTCCACTGTTTAGATATGTTCCTAGAGAAAATATAGTTGAAAGTTGACAGTAGCGATTATGCGGATAGTAGAAAGCTTATGTCCTTAATGCACCGCTCAGTGTGCTGAACCCCAAACATTGTCTGTGGATGTTGCGAACATCGTACATACACGTTTTGATAACTACGTGATAGTTCAGTTAAACGGTTTAGAGTTGAGGCACCAAAGACGTTTTCGAAACATCGCGGAACATATGAGATGTTTCGAGGGCTGAAATTGAGATTTCAGGCTCGTGCCCACGTCAAGAGGTATAAGACCTCCGACGATTTTCTTAGCCTGCAAACTAAGGGAGAAAAGCTCAATCGTTGAGCTTGTGCTCAGATTGTCTGAGTACAACAATCACTTGAATCCAGTGGGAGTTGATCTTCTAGATGAGATAGTGATGTTTCTCCAAAGTCATTGCCACCAAGCTGCTAGAGCTTCGTGATGAACTATAACATATCAGGGATAGATATGATGATCCTTGAAGTGTTCGCGATGTTTGACACCGCGAAAGTAGAAGTCAAGTAGGAGCATGAATTGTTGATGGTTGGTAAAACCACTAGTTTCAAGAAGGGCAAGGGCGACAAGGGATACTTCATGAAACAGCAAAACAGTTGCTGCTCTAGTGAAGAAACCCAAGGTTGAACCCAAACCCGAGACTAAGTGCTTCTGTAATGAGAGGAACGGACACTGAAGCAGAATTACCCTAGATACTTGGTAGATGAGAAGGCTGGCAAGGTCGATAGAAGTATATTGGATATACATTATGTTAATGTGTACTTTACTAGTACTCCTAGTAGCACCAGGGTATTAGATACCGGTTCGGTTGCTAAGTGTAAGTAACTCGAAATAAAAGGCTACGGAATAAACAGAGACTAGCTAAAGGTGAGCTGACGATATGTGTTGGAAGTGTTTCCAAGGTTGATGAGATCAAGCATCGCACGCTCCCTCTACCATCGAGATTGGTGTTAAACCTAAATAATTTTTATTTGGTGTTTGCGTTGAGCATAGGCATGATTGGATTATGTCTGTCGCAATACGGTTATTCATTTAAGGAGAATAATGGTTACTCTATTTATTTGAATAATACCTTCAATGGTCTTACACCTATAAGGAATGGTTTATTGAATCGCGATCGTAGTGATACACATTTTCATGCCAAAAGATATAAGATAGTAATGATAGTACTACTTACTTGTGGCACTGTCATGTAAGTCATGTTGGTGTAAAACGCATGAAGAAGCTCCATGTTGATGGATCTTTGGACTCACTCGTTTTTGAAAAGTTTGAGACATGCAAACCATGTCTATTGGTGTATACACATGAAGAAACTCCATGCAGATGGATCGTTTGGACTCACTTGATTTTGAATCACTTGAGATATGCAAATCATACCACATAGGCAAGATGACTGAAAAGCCTCGTTTTCAGTAAGATGGAACAAGATAGCAACTTGTTGGAAGTAACACATTTTGATGTGTGTAGTCCAATGAGTGCCGAGGCATGCAGTGAATATCGTTATGTTCTTACTTCATGGATGATTTAAGTAGATACTGAGTATATTTACTTGATGAAACACAAGTCTGAATTATTGAATGGTTCAAGTAATTTCAGAGTGAAGTTGAAGATCATTGTGACAAGAGGATAAAATGTCTATGATATGATCATAGAGATGAGTATTTGAGTTACGAGCTTTGGCACGCAATTAAGACATTGTGGAAATGTTTCACAATTAATACCGCCTGGAACACCATAGTGTGATGGTGTGTCCGAACATCATAGTTGTACCCTATTAGATATGGTACCTACCATGATGTCTCTTATCTAATTACCACTATCGTTCATGGGTTAGGGATTAGAGACAACCACACTCACTTTAATAGGGCACCACGTAATTCCGTTGAGACGACACCGTTTGAACTATGGTTTGGAGAAACCTAAGTTGTCATCTCTTAAAAGTTTGGGGCTACAACGCTTATGTGAAAAAGTTTCATCGTGATAAGCTCGAACCCAAAATGGATAAATACATCTTCATAGGATACCCAAAATGGTTGGGTATACCTCCTATCTCAGATCCGGAAGCAAAAGTAATTGTTTCTAGAAACGGGTCCTTTCTCGAGGAAAAGTTTCTCTCGAAAGAATTGAGTGGGAGGATGGTGGAGACTTGATGAGGTTATTGAACCATCACTTCAACTAGTATGTAGCAGGGCATAGTAAGTTGTTCCTGTGGCGCCTACACCAATTGAAGTAGAAGCTTATGATAGTGATCATGAAGTTTCGGATCAAGTCACTACCGTACCTCGTAGGGTGACAAGGATGCGTACTACTTCAGAGTGGTACGCAATCCTGTCTTAGAGGTCGTGTTGCAAGACAACAATGAACCTACGAGCTATGGAGAAGTGATGGTGGGCCCGAATTCCGACAAATGGTTAGAAGCCATGAAATCAGAGATAGGATCCATGTATTAGAACAAAGCATGGACTTTGGTGGACTTGCCCGATGATCGGGAAGCCATTGAGATAAATGGATCTTTAAGAAGAAGACGGACGTGGACGGTAATGTCACCGTCTATGAAGCTCGACTTGTGGCGAAGAGTTTTTCACAAGTTCAAGGAGTTGACTACGATGAGATTTTCTCATCCGTAGCGATGCTTAAGTCCGTCGGAATCCTGTTAGCATTAGCTGCATTTATGAAATCAGGCAGATGGATGTCAAAACGAGTTTCCTTACCAGATTTCGTAAGGAAAGGATGTATGTGATACAATCAGAAAGGTTTTGTCGATCCTAAGGATGCTAAAAGGTATGCTAGCTCCAGCGATCCTTCCATTGACTGGAGTAAGCATCTTGGAGTTGGAATATGCACTTTGATAAGATGATGATTTTGGGTTTATACAAAAGTTTATGAGAAACTTGTATTTCCAAAGAAGTGTGTGGGAGCGCTATAGAATTTCTGATGAGTATATGTTGTTGACATATTGTTGATCAGAAATGATGTAGAATTTCTGGAAAGCATATGGGGTTATTTGAAAAGTGTTTTTCAATGGAGAACCTTGATTAAGCTACTTGAACATTGAGCATCAAGATCTATGAGGATAGATCAAAAACACTAAATGGTACTTTCAAATGAGCATATACCTTGACATGATCTTGAAGGTGTTCAAGATGGATCAGTCAAAGAAGGAGTTCTTAGCTGAGTTGTAAGGTATGAAGTTAAGAGTTAAAGCTCGACCACTGCAGAAGAGAGAGAAAGGACGAATGTTGTCCCCTATGCTTCAGACGTAGGCTCTATAGTATGCTATGCTGTGTACCGCACCGGAAGTGTGCCTTGCCATGAGTCAGTCAAGGGGTACAAGAATGATCCAGGAATGGATCATTGGATAGCGGTCAAAATTGTCCTTGGAGTAAATAAGGACATGTTTCTCTATTATGGAGGTGATAAAGAGTTCGGCGTAAAGGGTTACGTTCATGCAAGCTTTAATACCTATCCGAGTGACTCTGAGTAGCAAACCGGATACGTATAGTGGAGCAAACATTTGGAATAGCTCGAAGTGGAGCGTGGAAGCAGCATTTACAATATAACCTAAAGATTTGCGAAGTACATACAGATCTGAATGTTGCAGACCCGTTGACTAAAACCTCTCTCGCAAGCAAAACATGATCAAACCCTAGAACTCATTGAGTCTTAATCACATGATGATGTGAACTAGTTTAATGACACTAGTAAACTCTTTGGATGTTAGTCACATGGCGATGTGACGTGTGAGTGTTAATCACATGGCAATGTGAACTAGATTATTGACTCAAGTGCATGTGGGAGACTGTTGGAAATATGCCCTAGAGGCAATAATAAATTAGTTATTATTATATTTCCTTGTTCATGATAATCGTTTATTATCCATGCTATAATTGTATTGATAGGAAACTCAGATACGTGTGTGGGTACATAGACAACACCATGTCCCTAGTAAACCTCTAGTTGGCTAGCTCGTTGATCAATAGATGGTTATAGTTTCCTGACCATGGACATTGGATGTCGTTGATAACAGGGTCACATCATTAGCAGAATGATGTGATGGACAAGACCCAATCCTAAGCCTAGCACAGAGATCGTGTAGTTCGTATGCTAAAGCTTTTCTAATGTCAAGTATCTTTTACTTAGACCATGAGATTGTGCAACTCCCGGATACCATAGGAATGCTTTGGGTGTACCAAACGTCACAACGTAACTGGGTGGCTATAAAGGTGCACTACAGGTATCTCCGAAAGTGTCTGTTGGGTTGGCACGAATCAAGACTGGGATTTGTCACTCCGTGTAACGGAGAGGTATCTCTGGGCCCACTCGGTAGGACATCATCATAATGTGCACAATGTGACCAAGGGGTTGATCACGAGATGATGTGTTACGTAACGAGTAAAGAGACTTGCCGGTAACGAGATTGAACAAGGTATCGGGATACCGACGATCGAATCTCGGGCAAGTACAATACCGCTAGACAAAGGGAATTGAATACGGGATTGATTGAGTCCTTGACATCGTGGTTCATCCGATGAGATCATCGTGGAACATGTGGGAGCCAACATGGGTATCCAGATCCCGCTGTTGGTTATTGACCGGAGAACGTCTTAGTCATGTCTGCATGGTTCCCGAACCCGTAGGGTCTACACATTAAGGTTCGATGACACTAGGGTTATAGGGAATAGATATACGTGGTTACCGAATTTTGTTCGGAGTCCCGGATGAGATCACGGACGTCACGAGGAGTTCCGGAATGGTCCGTAGGTAAAGATTTATATATGGGAAGTCCTATTTTGGCCACCGGAAAATGTTGTGGATTTTTCGGTATTGTACTGGGAAGGTTCTAGAAGGTTCCGGAGTGGGGCCCACCTGCATGGGGGGACCCACATGAACGTGGGTAGTGGGGGCAAGGCCCCACACCCCTGGTCAAGGCGCACCAACATCCCCCCTTAGAAGGAATAACATCATATCCCGAAGGGATAAGATCAACATCCCTAAAAAAGGGGGATAACAATCGGTGGGGAAAGGAAAGGATGGGATTTCTTTCCTCCCACCTTTGCCAACGCCCCAATGGACTTGGAGGGCAAGAAATAAGCCCCCTCCACCCCTATATATAGTGGGGAGGCGCATGGGAGCTGCGCCCAAGTTCTGGCGCAGCCCTCCCCCTCTCTCAGGTTCTCCTCTTCTCCCGCGGTGCTTGGCGAAGCCCTGCAGGATTGCCACGCTTCTCCACCACCACCACGCTGTTGTGCTGATGTTGGATGGAGTCTTCCCCAACCTCTCCCTCTCTCCTTGCTGGATCAAGGCATGGGAGACATCACCGGGCTGTACGTGTGTTGAATGCGGAGGTGCCGTTCGTTCGGCACTAGGATCTCCGGTGATTTGGATCACGACGAGTACGACTCCTTCCACCCCAATCTCTTGAACGCTTCCGCTTAGTGATCTACAATGGGATATAGATGCACTCTCCTTCCCCTCGTTGCTGGTTTCTCCATAGATAGATCTTAATGACACGTAGGAAAATTTTGAATTTCTGCTATGTTCCCCAACAAAATTGGCATCCCTCGCACTTGTCGACTATCTCCTTCGCCATTTCATTCGCTCTTGGCCACTAAAATCCGGCTCGGTATGCTTTGTCCATGATGGTCCGAGAGGACGCATGATGGCCACAGGTTCCCGAGTGAATGTCATCAAGGATTATTCGACCTTCCTCTAGCGTTATGCATTTCTGACCAACTCCAGTCGCGCTTTCTCTATACAACTGTCCCTTTATCACGGTAAAGGCTTTAGATCGGCGGACGATCTGTCGAGCCTCTTCTTCGTCCTCCAAGAGCTCTTTCCTCAAGATATACGTGATATATGGTACTGTCCAATCTGGAGTGATCACTAGAACTTCCATGATCAGGTCGACCACCGCTGGGACTTCAACCTCAGTCGGGTCCATGACACTCTTAGGTTGCGGGGCTTCATCGGTAAAAGGGTCTTCTACGACTGACGGAGTGTGGATGTGTTCCAAAAACACATCACTGGGGATAGCTTCTCTCTTGGATCCTATCTTCGCCAGATCGTCAGCTGCTTGATTTTTCAGTCGGGGTATGTGGTTGAGCTCTAACCCTTTGAACTTCTTTTCGAGCTTCCTCACCGCATTGCAGTATCCAGTCATGGCTGGGCTTCTAACGTCCCACTCCTTCATCACTTGATTGACCACCAAATCTGAATCGCCATAGACCATAAGGCGACGGACCCCGAGTGAAATGGCCATGCGTAATCCATACAAGAGTGCTTCATATTCTGCTTCATTGTTGGAGGAGTCAAAGTGGATCTAGAGCACATATCTGAGCTTGTCTCCTCGGGGGGAAACCAAAACGACCCCAGCACCAGAACCATTTAACATCTTAGAGCCATCAAAGAACATGGTCCAATGCTCCGAGTGGACTTGAGTCGGCTGTTGTTGCTCAATCCACTCGTCAAGGAAATCTGCTATAGCCTGGGACTTAATGGCTTTCTTTGCCTCGAATTTGATATCAAGGGGAAGGAGTTCAATCGCCCATTTAGCCACTCGACCAGTTGCTTCCCTGTTGTGCAGAATTTCTGACAATGGTGCGTCGCTGACGACTGTAATGTCATGATCAGAGAAATAATGAGCAACCTTCTTCATGGTCATGTAGATCCCATATACGAGCTTCTGACAATGAGGATATCTTTGCTTCGATGGGGTCAAAACTTCAGAGAGATAATACACTGGGCGCTGAACTTTGAAGGCTTTTCCTTCTTCTTCCCGCTCGACCGTAAGTACTGTACTGACGACTTGTCCTGTGGCTGCAATATAAAGCAACAGAGGCTCTTTGCTGATTGGAGAAGCAAGCACCGGCTGGGTGGAGAGCAGAGTTTTTAACTCGGCAAACGCTGCATCAGCTTCTGGAGTCCACTCGAACTTGTCTGCCTTCTTCATCAGTCGGTAATGAGGCAACGCCTTTTTACCGAGGCAAGAGATGAATCAACTTAACGCGGCCAAGCATCCAGTAAGCTTCTGGACGTCGTTCACACGCACAGGGCGCTTCATTCGGAGTATGGTACCAACTTTTTCTGGGTTAGCATCGATTCCTCGTTCGGAAACGAGAAAACCGAGTAACTTTCCGCCAGGTACTCCGAATGTGCACTTTGATGGATTGAGCTTGATATCATACCTCCTGAGATTGGCAAATGTTTCAGCTAAGTCAGTCAATAGGTCGGAACCCTTTCGCGACTTGACCATGATGTCATCCATGTATGCTTCCACATTCCGACTGATTTGAGTGAGTAAACACTTTTGAATCATTCTCATGAACGTGGCTCCGGCGTTCTTAAGGCCGAATGGCATGGTGATATAGCAGAAGCACCCGAATGGAGTGATGAAAGCTGTTTTGATTTCATCGGGCCCATATAGACGGATCTGATGATACCCGGAATAAGCGTCTAGAAAAGACAATCTCTCGCACCCTGCGGTCGAGTCGACAATTTGGTCGATGCGAGGGAGAGGAAAATGATCTTTCGGGCAGGCCCGATTGATATGTTTGAAATCAATACACATATGAAGGGAATTGTCCTTTTTGGGAACCATGATGACATTGGCGAGCCACTCGGAGTGGTATATCTCTCGGATGAACTATGCTGCAAGGAGTCGAGCCACCTCCTCGCCAATGGCTTTTTTCTTCTGAACGGCGGACCGACGAAGATGTTCCTTAACAGGTTTTGCTTTTGAATCGACTCTAAGGCGATGCTCAGCCAGTCCCCTGGGAACACCCGGCATGTCAGCTGGCTTCCATGCGAAGATGTCCCAGTTCTCACGGAGGAACTAGATGAGTGCTTCTTCCTATTTAGAGTCGAGTGTTGTGGAAATATGGGTCGGAGCTGCATTGGAGTCAGTCGGGTGGATATGAACTGGCTTTGACTCGCCGGATGATTGAAATGCTGACTCTGTGGCGGGCTTCTTGGCTCGTAGTAAGTCACTCGGATCTGCATTCTTCTTGTATCCCTCTAGCTCTACCACTGTTATCTGGTCATCCGCAATCTTTGAGCCTTTCTGAAAACACTCTTCCGCTTTCTTCCGGTTGCCAGTGATGGTGATCACGCCTTTGGGGCCAGGCATCTTTAACTTGAGGTACACATAGCATGGTCGAGCCATGAAGCAGGCGTAGGTTGGTCTTCCCAAAATGGTGTGGTAGGCGCTCTAGAAATCCACGACTTCAAATGTCAGCTTCTCTTTGCGGAAATGTTTCGAGTCACCGAACACCACATCCAGAGCTATTTGTCCGAGTGACTCGGCCTTCCTTCCTGGGATGACTCCGTGAAAACTCATGTTGCTGGAACTAAGTCTGGACATCGGAATGCCCATTCCCTTGAGCGTCTCCGCATACAGTATATTCAACCCGCTGCCGCCATCCATCAATACCTTCGTCAGTCGAGTGCCTTCGACGACCGGGTCGACCACCAGCGCTTGCCTCCCAGGGGTGGCAATGTGAGTAGGATGGTCAGACTGGTCGAAAGTAATGGGAGTTTGTGAAGGAAATATGCCCTAGAGGCAATAATAAAGTTATTATTTATTTCCTTATATCATGATAAATGTTTATTATTCATGCTAGAATTGTATTAACCGGAAACATAATGCATGTGTGAATACATAGACAAACATAGTGTCACTAGTATGCCTCTACTTGACTAGCTCGTTTATCAAAGATGGTTATGTTTCCTAACCATGGACAAAAGAGTTGTCATTTGATTAACGGGATCACATCATTAGGAGAATGATGTGATTGACTTGACCCATTCCGTTAGCTTAGCACTTGATCATTTAGTATGTTGCTATTGCTTTCTTCATGACTTATACATGTTCCTGTAACTATGAGATTATGCAACTCCCGTTTACCGGAGGAACACTTTGGGTGCTACCAAACGTCACAACGTAACTGGGTGATTATAAAGGAGTACTACAGGTGTCTCCAAAGGTACATGTTGGGTTGGCGTATTTCAAGATTAGGTTTTGTCACTCCGATTGTCGGAGAGGTATCTCTGGGCCCTCTCGGTAATGCACATCACTATAAGCCTTGCAAGCAATGTAGCTAATGAGTTATTTACAAAATGATGCATTACGTAATGAGTAAAGAGACTTGCCGGTAACGAGATTGAACTAGGTATTGGATACCGATGATCGAATCTCGGGCAAGTAACATACCGATGACAAAGGGAACAAAGTATGTTGTTATGCGGTTTGACCGATAAAGATCTTCGTAGAATATGTAGGAGCCAATATGGGCATCCAGGTTCCGCTATTGGTTATTGACCAAGAATAGTTCTAGGTCATGTCTACATAGTTCTCGAACCCGTAGGGTCCGCACGCTTAAGGTTTCGATGACAGTTATATTATGAGTTTATGAGTTTTGATGTACCGAAGGAGTTCGGAGTCCCGGGTGAGATCGGGGACATGACGAGGAGTCTCGAAATGGTCGAGACGTAAAGATCGATATATTGGACGACTATATTCGGAGTTCGGAAAGGTTCCGAGTGATTCGGGTATTGTTTGGAGTACCGGAGAGTTACGGGAATTCTTCGGGGAGTATATGGGCCTTATTGGGCCATACGGGAATAGAGGAGAGAGGCCGAAAGGAAGGAGGCACGCAGCCCCCCTCTGGTCCGAATTGGACAAGGGGTGCGGCCCCCCTTTCCTTCCTCCTCTCCCCCTCTTTCCCCCTTCTCCTACTCCAACAAGGGAGGTCGAATCCTACTAGGACTAGGGAGTCCTAGTAGGACACCACACTTGGCGCGCCCCCTCCTAGGGCCGGCCACCTTCCCCCTTGCTCCTTTATATACGGGGGCAGGGGGGCACCCCATGACACACAAGTTGATCTACGGATCGTTCCTTAGCAGTGTGCGGTGCCCTCCTCCACCATATTCCACTTCGGTCATATCGTCGCGGAGTTTAGGTGAAGCCCTGCGCCGGTAGAACATCATTATCGTCACCATGCCGTCGTGCTGACGGAACTCATACCCGAAGCTTTGCTGGATCGGAACCCGGGGATCGTCATCGAGCTGAATGTGTGCTGAACTCGGAGGTGCCGTACGTTCGGTACTTGGATCGGTCGGATCATGAAGACGTACGACTACATCAACCGCGTTGTGCTAACGCTTCCGCTTACGGTCTACGAGGGTACGTGGACAACACTCTCCCCTCTCGTTGCTATGCCATCACCTTGATCTTGCGTGTGCGTAGGAAATTTTTTGAAATTACTACGTTCCCCAACAGTGGCATCCGAGCCTAGGTTTTATGCGTAGATGTCATATGCACGAGTAGAACACAAGTGAGTTGTGGGCGATATAAGTCATACTGCTTACCAGCATGTCATACTTTGGTTCAGCGGCATTGTGAGATGAAGCGGCCCGGACCGACATTACGCGTACACTTACACGAGACTGGTTTCACCGTTACGAGCACTCGTGCTTAAAGCTGGCTGGCGGGTGTCTGTCTCTCTCACTTTAGTTGAACCGAGTGTGGCTACGCCCGTTCCTTGCGAAGGTTAAAACAGCACTAACTTGACAAACTATCGTTGTGGTTTTGATGCGTAGGTAAGAACGGTTCTTGCTCAGCCCGTAGCAGCCACGTAAAATTTGCAACAACAAAGTAGAGGATGTCTAACTTGTTTTTGCAGGGCATGTTGTGATGTGATATGGTCAAGACGTGATGCTATATTTTATTGTATGAGATGATCATGTTTTGTAACCGAAGTTATCGGCAACTGGCAGGAGCCATATGGTTGTTGCTTTATTGTATGAAATGCAAACGCCCTGTAATTGCTTTACTTTATCACTAAGCGGTAGCGATAGTCGTAGAAGCAATAGATGGTGTAACGACAATGATGCTACGATGGAGATCAAGGTGTCGCACCGATGACAATGGTGATCACAACGGTGCTTCGAAGATGGAGATCACAAGCACAAGATGATGATGGCCATATCATATCACTTATATTGATTGCATGTGATGTTTATCCTTTATGCATCTTATCTTGCTTTGATTGATGGTAGCATTTTAAGATGATCTCTCACTTAAATTATCAAGAAGTGTTCTCCCTGAGTATGCACCGTTGCCAAAGTTCATCGTGCCCAGACACCACGTGATGATCGGGTGTGATAAGCTCTACGTCCATCTACAACGGGTGCAAGCCAGTTTTTGCACACGCAGAATACTCATGTTAAACTTGACGAGCCTAGCATATGCAGTTATGGCCTCGGAACACGGAGACCGAAAAGTCGAGCGTGAATCATATAGTAGTTATGATCAACATAGTGATGTTCACCATTGAAAACTACTCCATCTCACGTGATGATCGGTTATGGTTTAGTTGATTTGGATCACGTGATCACTTAGATGACTCGAGAGATGTCTGTCTAAGTGGGAGTTCTTAAGTAATATGATTAATTGAACTTAAATTTATCATGAACTTAGTCCTGGTAGTATTTTGCAAATTATGTTGTAGATCAATAGCTTGCGTTGTTGCTTTCGTATGTTTATTTTGATATGTTCCTAGAGAAAATTATGTTGAAAAATGTTAGTAGCAATGATGCGGATTGGATCCGTGATATGAGGTTTATCCTCATTGCTGCACAGAAGAATTATGTCCTTAATGCACCGCTAGGTGAAAGACCTATTGCAGGAGCAGATGCAGACGTTATGAACGTTTGGCTAGCTCAATATGATGACTACTTGATAGTTTAGTGCGCCATACTTAAACGGCTTAGAATCGGGACTTCAAAGACGTTTTGAACGTCATGGACCATATGAGATGTTCCAGGAATTGAAGTTAATATTTCAAGAAAATACCCGAGTTGAGAGATATGAAGTCTCCAACAAGTTCTATAGCTAAAGGATGGAGGAGAATCGCTCAACTAGTGAGCAAGTGCTCAGATTGTCTGGGTACTACAATCGCTTGAATCAAGTGGGAGTTAATCTTCCAGATAAGATAGTGATTGATAGAATTCTCTAGTCAGCATCACCAAGTTAGTAGAACTTCGTGATGAACTATAGTATGCAAAGGATGACGAAAACGATTCCCGAGCTCTTCGTGATGTTGAAATCTACGAAGGTAGAAGTCAAGAAAGAGCATCAAGTGTTGATGATTGACAAGACCACTAGTTTCAAGAGAAAGGCAAAGGGAAAGAAAGGGAACTTCAAGTAGAATGACAAGCAAGTTGTCACTCCCACGAAGAAGCCCAAAGCTGAACCTAAAGCCTGAAACTGAGTGCTTCTACTGCAAAGGAAATGGTCACTGGAAGTGGAACTACTCCAAATATTTGGTGGATAAGAAGGATGGCAAAGTGAACAAGGGTATATTTGATATACAGGTTATTGATGTGTGCTTTACTAGTGTTTATAGTAGCCCTGAGTATTTGATACTTGTTCGGTTGCTAAGATTAGTAACTCGAAACAGGAGTTACAGAATAAACAAAGACTAGTTGAAGGGGAAGTGACGATGAGTGTTGGAAGTAGTTCCAAGATTGATATGATCATCATCGCACACTCCCTATACTTTCGGGATTAGTGTTAAACCTAAATAAATGTTATTTGGCGTTTGCGTTGAGCATGAATATGATTTGATCATGTTTATTGCAATACAGTTATTCATTTAAAATCAGAGAATAATTGTTGTTCTCTTTAAATGAATAAAACCTTCAATGGTCATACACCCAATGAAAAAAGTTTGTTGGATCTCGATCGTAGTGATACACATATTCATAATATTGATGCCAAAAGATGCAAAGTTAATAATGATAGTGCAACTTATTTGTGGCACTGCCGTTTGGGTCATATCGGTGTAAACCGCATGAAGAAACTCCATGCTGATGGGTTTTTGGAATCACTTGATTATGAATCATTTGATGCTTGCAAACCGTGCCTTTTGGGCAAGATCACTGAAACTCCGTTGTTCGAAACAATGGAACGAGATACTGACTTGTTGGAAATAATACATACCGATGTATGCGGTCCAATGAGTGTTGATGCTCGTGGTAGGTATCGTTATTTTCTGACCTTCACAAGATGATTTGAGCAGATATGAGTATATCTACTTAATGAAGCACAAGTCTGAAACATTTGAAAAGTTCAAAGAATTTCAGAGTGAAGTGGAGAATCATCGTAACAAGAAAATAAAGTTTCTACGATCTGATCGTGGAGGAGAATATTTGAGTTACGAGTTTGGTCTTCAATTAAAACAATGTGGAATTGTTTCACAGCTCACGCCACCTAGAACACCACAACGTTATGGTGTGTCCGAACGTCGTAACCACACTTTATTGGATATGGTGCGATCTATGATGTCTCTTATCGGTTTTACCACTATCGTTTTGGGGTTGTGCATTAGAGACAGCTGCATTCATGTTTAAAAGGGCACCATCTAAATCCGTTGAGACGACACCGTATGAACTATGGTTTAGCAGTAAACCTAAGCTGTCGTTTCTTAAAGTTTGGAGTTGCGATGCTTATGTGAAAAAAGTTTCAACCTGATAAGCTCAAACCCAAATCGGAGAAGTGCGTCTTCATAGAATACCCAAAGTTAACTATTGGGTACACCTTCTATCACAGATCCGAAGGCAAGTTATTCATTGCTAAGAATGGATCCTTTCTAGAGAAGGAGTTTCTCTCGAAAGAAGTGAGTCGGAGGAAAGTAGAACTTGATAAGGTAATTGTACCTTCTCCCTTATTGGAAAGTAGTTCATCACAGAAATTTGTTCCTGTGACTACTACACCAATTAGTGAGGAAGCTAATGACGATGATCATGTAACTTCAGATCAAGTTACTACCGAACCTCGTAGGTCAACCAGAGTGAGATCTGCACCAGAGTGGTACGGTAATCCCATTCTAGAGGTCATGTTACTTGACCATGACGAACCTACGAACTATGAGGAAGCTATGATGAGCCCAGATTCCGCAAAATGGTTTGAGGCCATGAAATCTGAGATATGATCCATGTATGAGAACAAAGTATGGACTTTGATGGATTTGCCCGATGATCGGCAAGCCATAGAAAATAAATGGATCTTCAAGAGGAAGACAGACGTTGATACTAGTGTTACTATACAAAGCTAGACTTGTCGAAAAAGGTTCTTGACAAAGTTCAAGGTGTTGACTACGATGAAATTTTCTCACTCGTAGTGATGCTTAAGTTTGTCCAAATCATGTTAGCAATTGCTGCATTTTTATGAAATCTGGCAAATGGATAAACAAAACTACATTCCTTAATGGATTTAAAGAAGAGTTGTATATGATGCAACCAGAAGGTTTTGTCAATCCTAAAGGTGCTGACAAAATACGCAAGCTCCAGCGATCCATCTATGGACTGGTGCAAGCATCTCGGAGTTGGAATATACGCTTTGATAAGTTGATCAAAGCATATAGTTTTATACAGACTTGCGTTGAAGCCTGTATTTACTAGAAAGTGAGTGGGAGCACTACAGCATTTCTGAATAAGTATATGTGAATGACATATTGTTGATCGGAAATAATGTAGAATTATTCTGCAAAGCATAAAGGAGTATTTGAAAGGAGTTCTTTAAAAGAAAGACCTCAATAAAGCTACTTACGTATTGAGCATCAAGATCTATTGAGATAGATCAAGACGCTTGATAAGTTTTTTAATAAGTACATACCTTGTCAAGATTTTGAAATAGTTCAAAATGGAACAGTCAAAGAAAGAGTTCTTGCCTGTGTTGCAAAGGTATGAAATTGAGTAAGACTCAAATCCTGACCATGGTAGAAAATAGAAAGAGAATGAAAGTCATTCCCTATGCACAAATCATAGGTTCTATAAAAGTATGCCATGCTATGGACCAGACCTATTGTATACTCTGCCCTGGTTTGGCAAGGGAGTACAATAGTGATCTAGGAGTAGATCACTGGACATTGGTCAAAATTATCCTTAGTAGAATAAGGATATGTTTCTCGATTATGGAGGTGATAAAAGAGTTCGTCGTAAAAGTTACATCGATGCAAACTTTTACATTGATCCAGATGACTCTAAGTCTCAATCTGGATACATATTGAAAGTGGGAGCAATTAGCTGGAGTAGCTCCATATAGAGCATTGTAGACATAGAATATTTGCAAAATACATACGGCTCTGAATGTGACAGACCCGTTGACTAAACTTCTCTCACGAGCAAAACATGATCACACCTTAGTACTCTTTGGGTGTTAGCCACATAGCTATCTGAACTAGATTATTGACTCTAGTAAATCCTTTGGGTGTTGGTCACATGACGATGTGAACTATGGGTGTTAATCACATACAGATGTGAATATTGGTGTTGAATCACATGATGATGTGAACTAGATTATTGACTCTAGTGCAAGTGGGAGACTGAAGGAAATATGCCCTAGAGGCAATAATAAAGTTATTATTTATTTCCTTATATCATGATAAATGTTTATTATTCATGCTAGAATTGTATTAACCGGAAGCATAATACATGTGTGAATACATAGACAAACATAGTGTCACTAGTATGCCTCTACTTGACTAGCTCGTTTATCAAAGATGGTTATGTTTCCTAACCATGGACAAAAGAGTTGTCATTTGATTAATGGGATCACATCATTAGGAGAATGATGTGATTGACTTGACCCATTCCGTTAGCTTAGCACTTGATCGTTTAGTATGTTGCTATTGCTTTCTTCATGACTTATACATGTTCCTGTAACTATGAGATTATGCAACTCCCGTTTACCGGAGGAACACTTTGGGTGCTACCAAACGTCACAACGTAACTGGGTGATTATAAAGGAGTACTACAGGTGTCTCCAAAGGTACATGTTGGGTTGGCGTATTTCAAGATTAGGTTTTGTCACTCCGATTGTCGGAGAGGTATCTCTAGGCCCTCTCGGTAATGCACATCACTATAAGCCTTGCAAGCAATGTAGCTAATGAGTTATTTACGGAATGATGCATTACGTAACGAGTAAAGAGACTTGTCGGTAACGAGATTGAACTAGGTATTGGATACCAACGATCGAATCTCGGGCAAGTAACATACCGATGACAAAGGGAACAAAGTATGTTGTTATGCGGTTTGACCGATAAAGATCTTCGTAGAATATGTAGGAGCCAATATGGGCATCCAGGTTCCGCTATTGGTTATTGACCAAGAATAGTTCTAGGTCATGTCTACATAGTTCTCGAACCCGTAGGGTCCGCACGCTTAAGGTTTCAATGACAGTTATATTATGAGTTTATGAGTTTTGATTTACCGAAGGAGTTCGGAGTCCCGGATGAGATCGGGGACATGACGAGGAGTCTCGAAATGGTCGAGACGTAAAGATCGATATATTGGACGACTATATTCGGAGTTCGGAAAGGTTCCGAGTGATTCGGGTATTTTTTGGAGTACCGGAGAGTTACGGGAATTCGCCGAGGAGTATATGGGCCTTATTGGGCCATACGGGAATAGAGGAGAGAGGCCGAAAGGAAGGAGGCGCGCAGCCCCCCTCTGGTCCGAATTGGACAAGGGGTGCGGCCCCCCTTTCCTTCCTCCTCTCCCCCTCTTTCCCCCTTCTCCTACTCCAACAAGGGAGGTGGAATCCTACTAGGACTAGGGAGTCCTAGTAGGACACCACACTTGGCGCGCCCCCTCCTAGGGCCGGCCACCTTCCCCCTTGCTCGTTTATATACGGGGGCAGGGGGCACCCCATGACACACAAGTTGATCTACGGATCGTTCCTTAGCCGTGTGCGGTGCCCCCCTCCACCATATTCCACTTCGGTCATTTCGTCGCGGAGTTTAGGCGAAGTCCTGCGCCGGTAGAACATCATTATCGTCACCACGCCGTCGTGCTGATGGAACTCATCCCCGAAGCTTTGCTGGATCGGAGCCCGGGGATCGTCATTGAGCTGAACGTGTGCTGAACTCGGAGGTGCCGTACGTTCGATACTTGGATCGGTCGGATCGTGAAGACGTACGACTACATCAACCGCGTTGTGCTAACGCTTCCGCTTACAGTCTACGAGGGTACGTGGACAACACTCTCCCCTCTCGTTGCTATGCCATCACCATGATCTTGCGTGTGCGTAGGAATATTTTTGAAATTACTACGTTCCCCAACAGTTTGCGACCATCTCAGATAGTTTGGTGTCGCCGGGGCGACCATATTGACCTCACGGTTGATCACTTTCAGTCGACTTTTGCTCTCTACATTAGCAAAAATCATCAGAGTGGAGTTGACATGAGGGTACTCTCCATCACTGTCCTCCTTGTCCTCAGCCTTGCCCGACTCCTTCTCTTTATCTTTCGGCTGTTTCCCTTGAAACTGCTGGATTAAGAGCCGGCACTGGCGAGTGGTATGCTTTGGGTAGATGAAGTTACCCTCTTCGTCTTTCTTCGTGTGGATATGACACGATAGATCCATCACATCATTACCTTCCTTATATTTTACCTTCTTGGGGTTACAAGATCCTTTGGGCTTCCCTTTGAATTTGCCCTGAGTCACGGCCAGAGCCTCTCCAGGAGCTGCTGGCTCGGCCTTCCGCTTTTGCTTCCGACTGGAGTTTCCTTTATCCGACTGACTCGGCTTGTACTTGCCGCTCCGGAGTCGGTCCTCTTCTTCGCCGTTGGCGTACTTGGTGGCTATTTCCATCATCCGACTCAGGGTCATATCTCCAGTTCGACCAAACTTCAGGCTCAACTCTCTGTTCTTGACGCCATCCTTGAAGGCGCAAACCGCTTGATGGTCTGACACATTCTCTACAGTATGATGCAAAGTGATCCACCTCTGGATGTAATCCCTCAGTGTTTCACTCGACTTTTGTACACAAACTTGCAGCTCAGTCAATCCGGCAGGTCGCTTACAAGTTCCCTCAAACATCCTGAGGAACACTCGAGAAAGATCTTCCCAGGTGTAAATGCTGCTAGGAGCTAACTGATTCAACCACGCCCTGGCCGAACCCTCTAGCATAAGTGCCAAATGTTTCATGGCCACCTCATCATTACCGCCACCAATCTGAACAGCCACTCGGTAGTCTTCGAGCCAATTTTCAGGCTTAGACTCTCCGGTGAACTTACTCACCCTAGTCGCCAACCTGAAGTTGGGGGTATCACTGCGGCTCTGATCGCTCTGCTAAAACATTCTGGACCTGAAACGTGGACTCGGCTGCTTGTGGGAACATCTCTGTCATGACCACCTCTATGAGCTCTGTTTCGGTCGACCAAACCTTGCACGATGATGGATCTCGCGTCAAAGCCTGGCTCTCTGGGGTCGACTGGAGATCTCCGCCCAACACTGAGCTGGCGTCTGTCATCTTGCTGCCGATGGGTGTTAGACCCACTTCTCGGAGGAGGAGTGGGCACTCGACGTCTGTCATCATGATCAAATCGATCATCATAGTGGTCCCGCGGGCCTTCACGTCCCATGCACCTCGGAGGCGACCTTGGACTGTGAGCCGACTGAATAGTATTCGCAGCGATGGATCGACTGTGAATCCTGTTACACGACTGTGACACAGCTGAATTCTGATCTCCTGCCGCCCGGAGCAAATCTCTGATCTGCATCAAGCCTCTTCCAGCCTCTGACTGAGAGGGCTGAATAGACTCCGCTATGCGGGCTGCAGCTGCCAAATTCTGAATTGGGGTTCGATATACCTGAGTTGGTTGCGGAAAGAGCTGACGTCGGTTGGAGTTGGTCACTCGTTGACGTGCACGCTCGTCGAGTGCTCGCTGGAGGTTCTCCAGTCGAGTGCGTTCAGCCAGGTTGGCTACACGCGCCTCTTCCAGGGCACGAGCCTCAGGAGTTTCTCCTGCAATGGGAGTATGCAGGGCATCCATGTTCCGGCGGCGAAGTTCTTCCCTCTGTTGGGAAGTGAGTGGCTCGGGTTGGTACTCTTCATGGGCTTGAGCGGGGTCGTCCTCGTCATCCATCCCGTCGCCGCGGGGGAAACCGGGAGGACTACGGGCCCCGTTGACCATCAGGACCTCCGCCGCTGGATCGCTGCTATTGCACTCGGATGCAGTCTCTACGGAGCCAGTCGACAGGTCGAACAGGCCGTAGAGAGATTCGTCGGGCTCAATCGCCGCGACTTGGGTGGTGGCCGATTGGCGAGCCACTGCGTGCCTCACCCATCGTTGGAGCCTCGACCGACTGGAGCGCTTGCGCTGGCGGGAGACAGGGAGGGAGGACGGCGCAGGAGTCGACCGGTATGGGGTCGATGGCTGCTGCAGCAAGACGCCGCGGACGCACGCCCGAAAGTGCGTCGCTCCGCGGACGGGGAGCGCGTCGATGTCGAGTGGTGCCTCCTGGAGCCAAGCGGAGTCGTCGACGATGAAAGTGAGCGCACCGAGACGGATCTCTGGCCCTCCACCAGAGCCGGAAACCATGATGAAGGCGATCGGACAAATTGCAACTTCTCCAAAAAATTCGCTAAGACACCGGCCCCATGGTGGGCGCCAACTGTCGTGGTTCTAAGTCTGACAGTAGAATGGGGGGTAGGTATGGAGAGGCAAGATCCTAGCTATGGAGTAGTTGTACACACGAGTGTTTAGCGAGTTCAGGCCCTTCTCGAAGGAAGTAACAGCCCTACGTCTCGGAGCCCGGAGGCGGTCGACTGATTTCTGTGTATATGAGTTACAGGGGTGCGAACCCTTCTACCAGTGGAGGGGGGTGGCTTATATTGACAGAACTATTCTCCTGCATCTTACAGCTATAGAACTTATTGGAGACTTCATATCTCTCAATCCGGGCATTTGCTTGAAATATTAACTTCAACTCCTGGAACATCTCATATGCTCCATGACGTTCCAAACGTCGTTGAAGACCCGGTTCCAAGCCGTAAAGCATGGCACACTGAACTATCGAGTAGTCATCAGCTTTGCTCTGCCAGACGTTCTTAATATCGTCAGTTTCATCTGCAGCAGGCCTGGCACCCAGCGGTGCTTCCAGGACGTAATTCTTCTGTGCAGCAATGAGGATAATCCTCAAGTTACGGACCCAATCCGTGTAATTGCTACCATCATCTTTCAACTTAGCTTTCTCAAGGAACACATTAAAATTCAATGGAACAACAACACGAGCCATCTATCTACAACAAACATAGACAAGCAAAATACTATCAGGTACTAAGTTCATGATAAATTTAAGTTCAATTAATCATATTACTTAAGAACTCCCACTTAGACAGACATCTCTCTAGTCATGTAAGTGATCGCGTGATCCAAATCAACTAAACCATGTCCGATCATCACGTGAGATGGAGTAGTTTCAATGGTGAACATCACTATGTTGATCATATCTACTATATGATTCACGTTTGACCTTTCGGTCTCCGTGTTCCGAGGCCATATCTGTATGTGCTAGGCTCGTCAGGTTTAACCTGAATATTCCGCGTGTGCAATTGTTTTGCACCCGTTGTATTTGAACGTAGAGCCTATCACACCCGATCATCACGTGGTGTCTCAGCACGAAGAACTTTCGCAATGGTGCATACTCAGGGAGAACACTTCTTGATAATTTAGTGAGAGATCATCTTAAAATGCTACCGTCAATCAAACGCAAGATAAGATGCATAAAGGATAAACATCACATGCAATCAATATAAGTGATATGATATGGCCATCATCATCTTGTGCTTGTGATCTCCATCTTCGAAGCACCATCGTGATCACCATCGTCACCGGCGCGACACCTTGATCTCCATCGTAGCATCATTGTCGTTACGCCATTTATTGCTTCTACGACTATCGCTACCACTTAGTGATAAAGTAAAGCAATTACAGGGTATCGTGGTTCTAAGTCTGACAGTAGAATGGGGGGTAGGTATGGAGAGGCAAGATCCTAGCTATGGAGTAGTTGTACACACGAGTGTTTAGCGAGTTCAGGCCCTTCTCGGAGGAAGTAACAGCCCTACGTCTCAGAGCCCGGAGGCGGTCGACTGATTTCTGTGTATATGAGTTACAGGGGTGCGAACCCTTCTACCAGTGGAGGGGGGTGGCTTATATAGAGGACGCCAGGACCCCAGCCATCCCACGTAGCAGAGGATTAAAATACATTAAGGCCGGGAGTTAATGGTAACGCCCTACTTAAAGTGTCATCATGACCATTAAGACTACTTAATTACAGACCGTTTGGATGCAGAGTAGATCCTGAACTCCTGATGGTCGAGTGGGTCTTGATGGTCGAGTGTCTTCAGGTTTGTCGAGTGTCTTCTAGCCGGTCGAGTGGAGTCTCTCTTGGTCGACTAGAAGGTAGCTTCGTCTAAGGATGTCCTTGGGCATGGTGTCCTAGATAGGTCTATGACCCTACCCTAGGTACATATCCTCATCACAGGGCGTTTGCATTTCATACAATAAAGCGACAACCATATGGCTCCTACCAGTTGCCGATAACTCGGTTACAAAATATAATCATCTCATACAATAAAATATAGCATCACATCTTGACCATATCACATCACAACATGCCCTGCAAAAACAAGTTAGACATCCTCTACTTTGTTGTTGCAAATTTTATGTGGCTGCTACGGGCTGAGCAAGAACCATTCTTACCTACGCATCAAAACCACAACGATAGTTTGTCAAGTTAGTGTTGTTTTAACCTTCGCAAGGACCGGGCGTAGCCACACTTGGTTCAACTAAAGTGAGAGAGGCAGACACCCGCCGGTCACCTTTAAGCAACGAGTGCTCGTAACAGTGAAACCAGTCTCGCGTAAGCGTACGCGTAATGTTGGTCCAGGCCGCTTCATCTCACAATGCCACTGATCCAAAGTATGACATGCTGGTAAGAAGTATGACTTATATCGCCCACAACTCACTTGTGTTCTACTCGTGCATATGACATCTACGCATAAAACCTGGCTCTTATGCCACTGTTGGGGAATGTGGTAATTTCAAATATTTCCTACGCACACGTAAGATCACGATGATGCATAGCAACGAGAGGGGAGAGTGTTGTCCACGTACCCTCGTAGACCAAAAGCGGAAGCGTTAGAACAACGCGGTTGATGTAGTCGTACGTCTTCACGGCTCGACCGATCAAGCACCGAAACTACAGCAGCTTCGAGTTCTAGCACACGTTCAGCTCGATGACGATCCCCGGACTCCGATCCAGCAGAATGTCGGGGAAGAGTTCCGCCAGCACGATGACGTGGTGACGATCTTGATGTTCTACCGTCGCCAGGGCTTCGCCTAAGCACCGCTACAATATTATCAAGGACTATGGTGGAGGGGGGCACCGCACACGGCTAAGAGATCAAGAGATCAATTGTTGTGTCTATGGGGTGCCCCCTTCCCCCGTATATAAAGGGGGCGCGCCCAGTAGGGGGGGCCCTATCTCCTGGCCTCCTCGAGGATCGGGACGCCGGTTGTGGGTGACCCGGGCCCTGTGCTGGGCGGTGGTGGGGCCGGCAGCTGCGGCTGCGGCAGCACAGACCCGGGTGGTGTTGTCGATGCAGCGAGGGCCGGGGCCGGCCATTGTGGCCAGGGAGGCATGGCAGCAGCGATGGGCCCGACGGCTGGAGTTGCGGCTGCCCGTATCCGGGAGCTGTCGGGGGCGTGGCGATCGCCGAGGCCGGCCATTGTGGCCAGTGGGGGTCGACGGCGGGCAGCGGCTGACCGGGCCAGTGGTGGTGTAGAGGCCCGATCGGCGCGGTGGGGGAGGGCAGCGCGGCCGGACCGGTCGCGACGCCCGGCGGCGGGGGCGGCGGCTGCCCGTAACTCCGTAAGGCCCGGTGAGGTAGAGGTGGATACCCTGGACGGTGATGATGAGGTCATTAAGGATGCCGATGATCTCCGCCAGGGAGTAGACGGCGGCCTGCGGCGCGGGGAGTGGCGGCGACCGGCTGGTGGAGGCCCCCACGGTGGAGTCGATCGGCGCGGTGGAAAGCGCTAGTGGTGCTGTGGAGAGGGCGGCAGTGGTGGACAGCGTCAGGGTGGGTGGTGGAGCAGACATGATCGGACCCAAGCTACCTGATACCAAATTGGTAGGAGATGGGACCCTACCGGGTCTAGGGCGTAGGTTGTAGGGGAAGGAGGGGCTGGACGTGGCGAAGCTCGTGGTCGCCGGCGGCAAGGTGCCGTCGTGCGCAAGAGGGAGAGGCGGCGGCGGTGCAGGAGGCGACTAGGGTGAGGTCTCCAGGCTCTCTAAGGGAAGCCGAGAAAATAATGATTGCTTCTTTGCTTGATTAGATTGATACATCTCCTCTCCTTATATAGAGAGGTTTACTTGACTCCTAAGCAAATGATCCTAATAATGATAAGATAATTGGGCCAAGCCCCTAATAACAATAAGATAACTTGGGCCACAACCCACTGGGCTAAGCCCCTAATATGCCGGTCATAACACCTTTCGGCTCTCATAACGTTGTCCCTTAGTCTTGGATCAGCCCCGGTAGTGATTGACTTGAGAGCCGCACCGGCATAGGAATCGGGGATTGTAATCCATTTCCCAACACCAGTAATGTAGGAATATTTGTAGAGGTATATGTTAAGGTTAGAACTGAATCCAAAACAATACATGCCGCTATGCTTTCCCCGAGTCCCCCAAAAAATGATTCTTCTACAAACAATATTTGCAATCAATTAATAACTCATTTATGAACCTTATGATTGAAAATTATGAATGTTGTCATCAAAGAGAATACAATGAGATTTGAGAGAAAAGATGCATTTGCTGGCAGACAAGGTTTATTGTTTCTAGCAGACAATTACTGGAAACATTTTGATGGGTAAACTTTTCAAACAAACATCTCTTTCCTGTGTTGTACAAATAATCACTGATCAAACATATACAGTTTGATATTTGAACATTCAGGTCTACAACAGAAACAATTTCTGGTTAAGAATGGTCTTAAGCAGAGTTAATTTCCAATTTCGGGGGTTAATCCGCCATTGTTAGGTTACCCGTAACACACTCTACTGCTAAGTCTTGGATCTCGATTCTCACACATAAATAGGCAAAAACCTGGAGAAATAATGTTCTAGAGGGAAGGAAAGTAAGACTTCACAATAGGGAATGAAGGCTCAAGTTCTAACATTTGAGGTTTAAATTGTGATGGCATTAGTGTGTCTCTCCTAAGGATCTTTTTTTATCTTTTTTTTTACGAAAAGGGGTTTCCCCCCACCCCAACTTTTATAAAAAGCCAAGGCAAAACAACCAGGCACGGACTGTTAAATAGCGCTCGACGACAGAGAGTAGCTGCCGCAGATAGAAAGGGTTTTAAGGACTGCCCTATTACAAGCTCAAGGATAGTTCAAACACAAGTAACAGCGACTACAGCTCCAGCAACGCCATACTTAGAAAGAGCACTAAGATCTCCATGCAATCCTAAGAAATTCCCCTCTTTGGTAGTCCAAAAGCCTTAAGCACCGGAGAAGTAGCGCACCCTGAGCTTCGGAGCATAGCACTTTCCACTTCTTGATCGTCGCCCCCAACAGGTCCAAGACACACCTCATACTTCACCATCTTCGCCCCTGGAAAACAAAATCATTCCGAAGACGCCATAAGCTACACAAGGCAGCAGCAGAAACAATATTCAAGGCTTTACAATGTTTCCTTCTCTTCCAGAAGGAAGTTAATTGATCAAAAGAGTTAGGAACATTAATCACAAAGATATCAGCAATTAAGCTCCAGACAGATTCAGCAACAACGCAGTCAAAAAACAGATGCTGAATAGATTCAAGTTCACAGCAAAAGACACAGGACATGTCCTCAACATGCCTATGCTTAGCTAAATTATCTCTGGTTAGACTCTTGTTATAATAAACCAGCCAGAGAAAGACATGTATATTTGGTGGCACTTTGATCTTCCATATGTCATCTTTAATGACAGAAGGAATCCCTCCAAAGGTAATTAGCTTGTAAAAGGATTTGACAGAGTACTTGTTAGAAGAATCTAACATCTAGAGAGGTCGATCTGGAGAGTCAGACAAACAAATAGTCTTAGCAATCTCAGTGAGTTCCTCCCATCTAACTAATGTATTTTCTGTGAAACACCTCCTAAATGTTAACTGTAGCTCACCATCCACCCAGACCTGGGCCAGGGTAGACTCCTGTTGTTGGCAAATACTATAAAGATCCCAAAATGCAGTTTTCAAAGAGCAATCTCCTGCCCAAATGGCATGCCAGAAGGCAATGCTATTCCCATCCCCAAGAACCCATCTATAGAAGTTCTTAGCAGCTGCAAGGGCCCAAGATAAACTTTTCTTAAATGGAGAACCAAGAACCACCCTAGTATTAAAAAATTAGGACAAGTGGTATTATATTTATACTTCAGCACTTTCTTCCAATCACTGTCCCTCTCATCATAAAATATTTTCCCCCATGATGCCAAGAGAGCCATGTTAAATTCTCTAAGATTGGGTACCCCCAAGGCACCAAACTCCTTTTTCCTAGAGATCAGCCCCCAATTAGCAAGGTGGTATTTATGAGAATCCCCCATGTTACCCCAAAAGAAATGAGACATTTGAGAAGTAATCATATCAATTGCCCATTTGGGAAATTTCATAATAGATATAAGGTAAGCAGGAATACTAGCAATGCATGTGGTAAGCAAAATCAATTTCCCTCTGCAAGATAGAAATCTCCCCAACCAGCCCGAGATGTTCTTAATAATCCTATCAATAATGGGTTGAAGGTCCTCCCTCCTCAACTTTTTAAAGTGAAGGGGGCACCTAAAAATTTGAAAGGGAAATCCCCCATCTGGCAGCAAAAAACTTGGGCAAATTCATTAGACAGCTGTTCAGAGATATTAATAGCATGCAAATCACTCTTATGGAAATTAATTTTCAAACCAGACAAATGTTCAAAGCATGAAAGAATCCACTTCAAATTTTTAGCATAATCCAGCGAAGTCTCTAAAAATAAGATGGTGTCATCAGCATATTGCAGGCTGACCACACCACCCGGAAAGGCCTGTGGTAGAAGCCCACGAATTAAACCAATACTTGTAGCTTTTTGAAGCATTTTTGAAAACACATCAACCACCAGGTTAAAAAGAAGGGGTGAGTGAGGGTCACCATGCTTCAATCCCTTCCCCCCAGAGAATTGGGGACCATTAGAATCATTGATCCTAACTTGGAAGGTGCTTTGATGAATGGTGGAGATCACCCAATCCACCCATTTATTACCAAATCCTCTAGATAGAAGCATCTCTTTTAGAAAATCCCAGCTCACTCTATCATAGGCTTTCTCGTAATCTAACTTAAGAACCAAACCAGCAGTCCCAGATCTATGAACTTCATGAATGACTTCATGAGCCATAACCACACTTTCTAAAATGAACCTCCCTTTGATAAACACAGCCTGATTAGAGGAAATTAGTCTGTCACATAGGGGAGAGGCCCTAGTGGTCATAGCTTTAGAAAAAATCTTAACAACACAATTACTAAGGCTAATGGGCCTGAAATTCTTCATGTCTTTAGCCATAGGGATTTTGGGGATAAGAGTAATAATGGCATGGTTGATCTTATATATATCCAGGATACCTCTTTCAAAATCTCTAACCATCCACATAAAATCTTTCTTAATCAAGTCCGAAAAGTTTTGGTAAAATAAAAATGACAGGCCATCAGGGCCAGGGGCACCACTAGCGTATGAACTCATCACAGCTTGCTTAATTTCATCCCCAGAAAAAGGTCTCTCCAGATATTCTCTCTCATCAGCACTCACCATTTCATCCTCAGACCAGAAGTTAGTATCCAAATGGATATCAGGTTTGGGTTCAAAGGCAAATAACTCTTTATAAAAAGAGGTAGCCACCTCAAGCATCTCTCTAGTCGAAGTGACCACACCATTAGGACTATTTAACTCAGAAAGATGGTTCTTTCTGTGTCTGTGATTAGCCAGTGCATGAAAATAAGCATTATTACTATCACCCTCTAGGATTTTTCTATCTCTAGATCTCTGCCAAAGGGCAGTCTCCTCTTTCTTCCACAATTCATCCAGCTCTTTTTTAATCTCTCTCATCCTGTCATAATCAGCAGTAGATAGTTGATGGGTTTCAGACATGACATCCAATATATCAAACTCCAGAAGGAGTTCCTTCTTCTTTTTCTAAGAGCAGCCTCCCTATTAATATTCCACCCTTTAGTTTTTTTTCTAAGATTCTTAGTTTTACACAACCAATTCTCAGCAGAGGATTTGACCGAAGAAACAGAATTCCATGCTTCCACCACCATTTGATGGAAGTCTGGTTGTGAGAGCCACCATTTCTCAAACCTAAACGGTTTGGGGGTGGTTGGGGCTCTGGCACCAATATCCAGGACCAAGGGAGTATGGTCACTCCCCACCCTGGGGAGAGAAACTAAAGTAGAAAAAGGAAAGTGTGTATCCCAGTTTACAGAAATGAACACTTTGTCTAATACAGCAAAAACAGGGGAGACCTGGTTGTTAGACCAAGTAAACACCCTATTGGAGATAGAAATCTCCATCAATGCCCACCTATTGATCCAATCATTAAGTAAGAAAACAGTCTGTTGATTAACCAAACCACTACTCTTCTCCTTATCATTCCTAACCAAGTTAAAATCTCCACAGATCATAACTGGATAAGAAGCATTAGACAAGGTATCATGTAATTCAGTAATAAAATCTATCTTAAATTCAGGGTAAGCAGACTCATAAACCAACACCAACTGCCAGATGAAACCATCAGACTTATTTTTAATGGTAGCAACAATTGAAAACTTTTGATTAATAAAACCAACCACTTCAAAACAATTTTTTTTTGAAACCCACAAGGATCCCACCCGCAGTATTATCAGCTGGCAAGAAATGCCAAACAAAATTATCAAATTTGTCTATAGACTTGAGGAAACCCTCAGAAATGATTTCTCTCTTAGTCTCTTGAAAACCAATAAAGTCAGGATTAGATTTGGCAATAGTATCACACAGGCACTGAATCTTCCCATGTTGGCCTAAACCCCTAATGTTCCAAATAAGACCTATCATTAATTAATTTTAAAAGGATGGGACAAGCCACAAGGCTTACTTTTAGTTAGCACCATAGGTGTTCCCCTGGAAGCATCAGCAGTGCCCACTGGTTCCAAGGGGGCATACCATTAGGTGTACTAACCAAATCACTGGGGTCAAAATCAAGGTTATTAGGCAGCACAATTTCAGGATTGTTGTTGGCAAAAACCGAACACCTGTCTTTCTCTACCTCTATCATCTCATCAATAGTAAGGTTCTTTTGATTGTCATCCCCCCCCAATAACCAAATTCATTTGACTCATCTGGTTAGCAAGAATATTTTTATCCATAGTAGAGAAGGATTTACCTTTGAATGTGGGTGGGATTTCCAGATTCTCCTTCCTCTTATATGTTGTAGCTTTTTCCATAATGTTAATATTGCCATGGACTCTGGTAGCAGGTCTTGTTGCAACAACTGTCCCCCACCTTGACTTGTTTTCCTGAACAGCCTCTCCATTTTTAGCTTGAGAAAGTGATTCCAGCAAGGATCTCTTCCAAGTTTCACTCTGGAGAATTTGAACAGCCTCAGGAGGGAGAACCCCCAACTCACCTTCTATCCCCTCATCTTCAGAGTCACACATGTCCACTGATCTTAACAGATCCTCACAATATTTCATATTCTCAGTATTCTTCTCAGGGGTGATGTTAATAGATTTTCCTTTAATTGGAACAGGAGTTTTGTAGGCATCTCCCTCTTTTTCCTCACAGTGTAGGTCTTGATCTGTCAGTCTACACATATATCCAGAAGCATGTCCATGTCCATCAGAAGATGAACCCTTAGAGTTAACTTTTGTCACAGCATATTCCAGAATAAAGTCCTCCTGGTCAGTGTCTATGTTATCTTCCATGTGTGCATCCACCCTCCCTTGAACATCAGATTTTCTTGAAGAGTTTTGTTTGGATGAGAAATTGGCCTTGTCCAGTTCATCAATAGCTAGGTCACCACCTCTTGAACCATCAGAAATATGGTCACCCTGTGTCCCTTCATGTCCTTCTGTCTGGTTCTCCTCAGCCTTCTCATCTTCCTCAAAATCCTCCTCATCTCCATCTACATCAATAACAGAATCAACTCCACATGTTTGTTCAAAACCTTCCACTGTAAAGCCAAGTAAAAACAATTTCTTCTTCATCTCAATCAGTCTTTCAAAAGGAATTTTGGTAGGGTCTCTGCAAGCAATCTTGACTCTGACATTCTAAAAAAAAGTTCTAAACATCCCATTCCAATCCACATCTGTAAGGGCCCCAAACAATGAGGCAATTTGAGCAAACACTTTCCAAGTACACCACTTTGGAGGAATCCCTTCAATCAGCACCCAAGCTTCAATCAATTCACCAAATGGTTCACATCCACCTTTCCATTCAGTAAGAGTCACATTAACATCCTGTGGCAGGGAGAACCCAGGCAGCTCAATAAGATCTTCCACTTTTTTCCAGGGAGGGAACCTAACCAAGAAAGTCTTACTAGACAACCCTCTGATTTGCCAGGGCCAATTTTTAGATTTGCAAAAAGTAGCAGAAAGCAATTCCCTCAGCTTAGTACCTTTCACTTCTCCTTTCAAGATGTTAACCACTGCACAGTTTTGGAAGTTCAACCACTTGGACTCGTTTGCAACAGGGACATCCACATGGTAGAAACCAAGACCTTGAGCTCCACTACCAAAAAAGGCAGCAGTAGGTTGAACCTTAGACCAAGCTGCACAATTGTTGACATTATGATTTTGCTGACAGATAAAACAGGCCTTCGGCTTCACACAATTTCCAACATAGTGCCCCGGTCCACCACAATTGAAGCAGATCATGTCCTTATACCTAGGGTCAAGGACGTGTTCCACCTCAACCTCCACAGACTGGGATGACTGTACCTGAGCAGATCCAGCAGTAGAAGCTGTGGATCTGGTAGGCTTGGGAGCAGGAGCCTGCTCCTTTGTTGCAGGCGTAGTTGGTTTCCGTCCAGTAGGTGCAGCAGGCTTCTGCCCTACTCCCTTGGCCGGAGCAGCAGGGTGGTTGCTTCCCCCAGCACGACGATCTGCCATCGTCACCCCACGCTTAACAGCCTCAGCTAAGGAGATAGAACCAGGGCCAATCCCCTCACGAGCAACTTTTATTTGTCTGGGGGGTGGGTCGAACGGCCGACGAGTTGCGGGAAAACAATCCGCAGCCGAAAAGGCTTTGTTCTCAACAAGGTCTCTCCGAATCCAGCAAAGGAATCCGGATTTTTGGTGGTCTTGAGGTCGAGGGGTAGGGTTTCTGGGGGGGCGGCGGCGAGGGGGGAGGGAATGAGCCAGAGCTGGCCAAAGTGCTCCTCAACGTTTTCTAGGTCTTCGGCTTTACGCAATCCCCTCATGTTTTCCGCTTTCTCCGCAATGACACGCAATTTGATCGTGGGCCCAGGCAAAGCTGGATTCACTCCACGGGAAAGGCACAGAGCCCTTGTTCCTGGGACAGGGTTGGGATTTAAAACCTGGCCGAGCCCCTCGCCGGAAAAATTCTCCGACGAGGTCTCGCCCGCCGCAGAAGCAGCATCAGATTCCTTATTGTACTGGAAGCCAAGAGGGAGAACCCCCGAATCTAACTCCACACCCTGAACTAACGCATTAGGAACTGAAACCAATTGTTCAATCGAACAAACACCCTTATGCATCCCCCGGCGGCGCAGTCGAAAATCCCGTAGCCTAGCTTTAAGAGCCGAATTAGCACGAAAGTGTAAACCCAACTCACCAGGCAATGGAGGAGGATCAATGGCTCGTCGTTGTGTCCGAACCGGTTGGGGAAGACGATCTACTGACGACGTGGGGGCCAGACGGTCCCCGCAGGGATGAACTTCGGTGGGATCCTGGCGATCCCCTCCCACGAAGGCGGCCTGATGTTGAGCCTCGAGGGGTTCGCCGTCCTGAAGTTCTCCCAGCGGGCGGCCTGTCGCGGATCTGACGATTCCGCCTCCTGAATCGCCTAGAAGAGGAGCTCCACATCCTCGCAACCGTCGTCTCCGATGAAGCGCGCGCGCTCGACGAAGTTCGCGTGGCGGAGGATGTGCATGTGGATCTCCCCCCACGTGTCGCGGTCAGGGAAGCGCTCCATCACCACCCGCCTCATCTCGCGGCGAGCCTCCGGCGAGTGCGGATCGATCTCGGGCAGCGGCGCTGCAGCTGGCGGCGGAAGCGCCCGCGGCTCCGCAACCCGTGCCACCGGCACAAGCCGGCGGACCCGCACCCCGCGGCGTCGCGCTCCGGTCATGCTTCTTCTCTGCTGTGGATTGGGGGCGGGGAGAGCTCGGTGAGGTGCGGGGGTGGGTAGGAAGTTGTGGATTTAATGGCGGCGTCGGTGCTTCGCCCGAGAGGAAGCGGAGGGGGCGGGAGGGGATCTTTATATGCTGTTCTGGTGCAACCTCTTTCTGAGCAGGGTATCTTTTTTATGTTCACTGTGTAATATCCAACTGTGTCGTTTTGTACCCAGTTGATGGACTGGATGGAATCTCGTGGAGCAACATTGACACTTGGGCATCAAGCACTGCGGCTTGACCTCGTTTCCAAAGTGCATGGGATACAGGAGGCTGAAGAATATTTCTGGAGCCTTCCAGATAAGTCAAAGGAAACTTATTCATGTTTGCTTAACTGCTATGGTGAACACGGAATGGCATGCAAAGGTCTTGAACTCTATGAGAAGATGAAAGTCCTGGACATTGTTCCAAATACACTGGTGTACAACAACTTGATGACTTTGTACCAAAAGGCGGGCCAGCCAGAGAAAATCCCCTCCACATTTGAAGAAATGCGAGAAAGCGGTATAACTGCTAACAATTTTACATACTTCACTTTGATAGAAAGCTATATCGCAATGAATGACCTGGAGGCTGCAGAGAAAGTCCTGGAAGAATTGGAGAAAGTAGCTCCAGTTCACTGGTCCTTGTACACTTTGATGGCAAACAGTTACATTAAACTAGAGCTGTTTGGAAAGTCAGAAGTGGCCCTAAAGAAAGCTGAGGAAGTCATGGACAAAGCTGAGTTGTTGTCCATTCTGGCAATTCAACCAGGGTTAAGAGGATCTGGGAGTCTTTGAAGTCCACATTCAAGAAATGCTTGAACAAAAACTATCTTGTGATGCTTGAAGCTCTGAGTATGATCGATGGCTTTGAGTCTTTGCAGCAAATCTTTCAGGAGTGGGAATCGAGTAATGAACATTATGACATGAGGATAACAAATGTTATGATCAAAGCTTACCTTGATAAGGGTATGATAGAGAAGCTGAGGCTATTCGTCATGTCTCAGGGTCATTACAACGGGAGGACGGTTTTTACATATTTGCCGAGTTCTATTTGGACAAATCTGATGTTACCGTGGCACTGGAGATCTTGAGAGATGCAAAGAAGATGCTTACGGCACACAAATGGGTGCCATCGGAAAAGCTTACGAGCAGATTTCTGAAGCACTATGAAGAGTCAAAGGATGTTTATGGTGTGGCGTCTTTCTGCGAGCGCCTGAAGAAGCTCGAATGCCTTGATGCGGAAGCTTATGAGGGCATGGTGCGGACCTATATAGCTGCAGGTAGAACCAACCCATCCATTGCTCAGCGCATCGAAGATGACGGGATTCACGTAGGACCTGAGACGACGAAATTGCTGGAGAGTGTATCCGGCAATTCAAAATGAGTAGGTAAGAAACGTTGTTAGAAGTCGAGGCCACCGTAGACATTTTCTTGGTTATTATAGAGCAGAATTACGACTTGTCGAAGATGTCGTTATCTCGTGAAAAGCCCGGTAGGAAGTATCTGATGTACAAGAAATTGATGGATCTTTGTTATCCCTTGCTGTCACCGGATTTCTGTATTGCCGACATTTCTAGGGCTTTTGGCATTTTACATTTGATGCTCTGTTAGCTCCCCCTGACTACCATTTTCAGCATGGAAGTTTGAAGCTCTCCCTTCACGCACAAAACTAACCCACTAAGAGCATCTCCAATAGCTCCTGTACTTCACGTTTAAGTAGTTTTACGGGATGTCTGTATAATTCAGTGGAAGTTATTTGATGACTACTTTTCTCAGTCCCCATAAACTTCTTTCTGTAAAATCATGTTTTTCCTATTTTCCATCAAACAAGCATACAGGAGGCGGGGGCAGGGCGGCGGCGGTCCGGTAGCATCGTGGCGGCCCTGTGTGGTAGCGGGGCTGCATGAGGGTATCCTCCCGTGAAATTTCAGGCGGTTTCCAGCCCGTCAAATTATACGGGAAGGATTATCTGCCTGTAAACCTGAGGGAAGTTTGGGGAAATATATGGGATCGCATAAAAAAAATTGTATTTATGGAAGCTGTTGGAGGGTAATTTTTGTCTCAATTCTCTTTAAACGATAGTTCTCTCCTGGATAGGGGAGCTATTGGAGATGCTCTAAAATTGCGCAAAATGGCTTTGGAACTCCGATTTCTTGGTATTTGAAAGCTTACCAACAAGACTCAAACGCTTAGATAATACGTATAACACACGGTGGTGGTTGTTAATCACGAATAAGTATCAGCACCAAACATGTATAAGCTGCAGTTGTAATTGTAAATTTTTATCCCTACTGACAGAAGTTAATTGATAGAGACAAATATATGTGCTCCCTGTTATGTGCCTACATCTGTAAATAATTTCCATGTAACTCTGCAAACTCTAAAATAAGGTTTGTATATGATGCTTACAACTTGTATTTGAAAAGATTAGTACCTGGGAGTTCTGTTGAAGGACAGGGCGCATCATATCTGTTGTATGTTCTTCTCATCTTAATGGAAAGTGTGCTCACTATGTTTGACTGAACTAAATGAAAGCGTTACTAGTTCTTCAGTATCTCCGTTGCTGATTCAACATTCTAATATGTTCTTGTGCTGTTGCAGCACAGGTCTGAGGGGCAATTCCACCAGACATTTTCTATTCCATGATTCCCAAATCTTGTGTTACAAAATCGTGAAATAACTTCCTTGAATATGTATGTTGGTAATGCGTTGTCTAGAAGGCCCTGCCTTTGACGTGACGCCACTTACTAGTAGAAGTACAAGTATGCGGTGATAGACAGTAACTATTTGGAGATCTTTTCTGATTTTCTGTCATTTTCTGCACTTGATGGTTCCCTATAAAGTAATGTCGATGCATGTATGAAACAGCTCGATTTTGTATGCAAGTTGTGTGCCAAGATCGTGCTCCCATGTTCTTTCATCCAACGCCCGTCAGTCCCTGGTGCATCAGGAGCACCAGTTCCGTGGTTGCACACGATACTTTCTCAGATATGAAAGCAATGCATGTCGTGTTTGATGCATTCACCTTTTTTTAAATGACTCAAATCTATTTTTTCGTCGGAATACAAAGCATACTAAACATACTGTAAGAAAAATTACATCGAGGACCTTGTACCACCGACACGACCACTACCGACACGAGAACAAGCCGTCGACGCGTCACTCTCGTCGCTGACGTACCGAAACCGACTTAACCTTGTCAATAACACCCAGAAACTCTTTGTGTGCGTGTCCCTAAGCCACAGTGTGCCTACCCGTCATAATCACCATATTATTTTTCTTGAGGCAACATTACCATGTGACACAAAAAAGAAATATTTTTAGCCATACATAGAAAAATACAAATGAAAAGGCCGACCGACAAGCAAAAGAAATCGGCTTGACTGGGTAAAGAATAGTGTGGGAGCTATGTCTCGCTTATCGCCAGACGTAGCACCG
>NC_041391.1:127737905-127784005 GCF_002162155.2 Triticum dicoccoides
TCCTTTGGTTTTCTTTGGGTTCCTTTGGTTTTCTACAGTTTTATTTTGTGTATGTTTATTACTATATTTACTACTTTCAACACATGTCTACTTCTTTCATACCCATTATAAAAAATTGTATACGTCAGGAATATTTTTATATATGTTTAATATTTCTCAAATACAAGTTAACATTTGTCTAAACATATGTTTTGAACTTATCTAATTTTCATATACATTGTGCATTTATCATGTGAATCTAAAACATTTTTTATACAAGTATATTTTTTTTCAAATACATGTTTGTGAACATTTTTAGAATATGTGTTAAACATTTATCAAATACATGTTAAACTTTTTTGAATGATACAAAAAAATTCCAAACTTTCCCCAAAAAAATCAAATTGTATAAAAACATTTTATAATATGTCAGAAACATGTACATGAAACGCTTAAACATTTTTTTTCTAAATGTAACATACATTTTTATCGCACAATTTCTTTTTGGAATTACAGGAACGTTTTTTACATTGTATAACATATTTTACATTTTATTGAAACATGTGAACATTTTACATGTCACAAACATTTTTTATGGTATCAATATTTTTTAAAATTACATTTACAAATCTTTACACTTCATTCAAATTTTTCAGATTGGCGGGAATCATTTTTAAAACTTCAAGTCAATAAATTAGAGAAAACCTGCAATAGTTGACAGCAATAGTTGACAAATGACATGACCATCGATCACTGTCTTTCAGAATTCATGAATCAGAAAAAAACTGTGGGTTCAAAAATATGGTCAGAGATGTTTAAAAAGTTCATTAATTAACAAAATGTTTGGTAATTTGAAAAATGATCATGAACTTTAAAAAAGTGCATGAATTGGAACAAGTCACGAATGAAGAAGTTCACAATTTTGATAAAAAGTTCATGATTCAAAAAATGGTCACAAAATCAAAGAATTGCATGAATTCCTACCAACTTGAAAAATGTTCACGGATTTGAGATAAGTTCAATAGTTGGAAAAATTCATATTTTTAAAAAATATAAAATAAAAAAATTATTCCTTTTAAAAAGTCATATTTGTTTTAAAAGGACATAATATGAAAAAATGATCACGAATTTTTTAAAAAAGTTCATTAATTTTAGAAAAGTTTACAAGTTTACAAAAAACGTTTTCGAATTTGCAAAATAATTAATGATGAAAAATTAAAAAGAAAGGAAAAATAAAATGAAAGTAAATATAGGAAATCGATATAAAAGGAAAAAGAAACAAAAAATATAAAACCAGACAAAAACAAAATTCAACCAAAAAAGAAAAGAAAAAACCAGTTGGGAAGCTTCTGGATGCTTCCCAAAACTGGAGGGGGCTTCTGAAAAACCAAACTTGAATGAATCTGCATATAGGCGAGGGGGTGTGGGCCTGTCGATATGCTTGTATTTGTGCTTAAGGTGCAAAATAGGGTTTGCGGTATTGCTGCGGGTGAGATGCAACCGCTCCAGAAGAATATCACACTAACTACAGTGGGCGAGCTGCGATGGGCTGGTCCGTTTAAGCAATTTTTTCTACTATGGCTGCATTCATGCTTTTTTTTCACCAATGTCTGCAGTTTTTTCTTGATTTTTAAACTAAAATTCATTATCTTTTAAAAAGTAAGATGAACATTTTTTAAATATTTGTCATTTTTAACGAGACTTTTTGAACATGAACATTTTTCCATAATATTTTTCTTATTCTATCAAACAAAACTAATTTTTTAGTTAAAAAATACCCAAAAGTAACTAAAGTGTAGCATGTCTGAAGCTACTACTCCCTCCGTTTCTAAATATAAGCCCTTTTAGAAAATTGCAATACAGACTACTACCTCTGTCCTGGTTTATTGGTCCCCTTCGTATTCTGTGCCAAACTTCGATCATGGATTTAATTAACAAAATATTAGTGCATGTCATAAAAAGTAGTATCATTAGAAAGTATGTTCAAATACGAATCCAATGATATAATTTATGACATGCATTAACATTTTATCAGTTAAATCTATGGTTAAATTTTGATACAAAATACGAATAGGACCAATAAACTAGGATGGAGGTAATACATATGGAGCAAAATGAGTGAATGTACATTCTCAAATATATCTATATATACATTTGTATGTAGTTCGTATTGAAATCTCTAAAAAGACTTTTATTTAGAAACGGAGGAAGTATACGGCAATTTTCTTCAATGGAAGTCGTGTCTAACAAAGCAGTATGCTCATATACTACATATATTCTGATGGATGAAAATTGCCTGGAACTGCATCTATGGGCTAGGGAAAGTGACTTTGAGAGGTAGTAAATAAAGATCTCTGAAGCCTGCGATGCTGTGCATGCGGCATGCACCACCGGAGTAAGAAAAGAATTCTCTGCGCACCAAGTTTCTCTTCTGCTGCCGCTGCCGCTAGCTGGTCAGGTGGTGCATGCGTACACTTGTTCACTCCTAGCCAGCTCCCTTTCCGTGGTTAGGAGCACTCAGAGCAACTCTAATGGGACGACTCATTTCGTCCGTGGCCATTCGTTTGGGTCGGCGTGGACAGAAAAGGCGGTCCAACGCGGTGACCCAAACGGACGTGCGTACATTTTTCGTCCGCGGGCGATCCATTTCCGATCCATTTTTGTGCCTGATTTGCATCGGCGCGGACACGAGATGGACGCGTGCACGCGCGCCTACTCCTGTCCCCGGGCCCGCTAGTCTGTGGCACATTGGCCTCCTTCCCCCCGGCCAACAAGCAACCCTCGCCCCCCACCTCCTCCGTCACCGACGCCGCCGCCCGTTTTTGCGGCGACTCTTCCAGCTGCTGCCGCCTCCACATCCACCCCGGTGAACTTTACTGTCAACGGCCACAACTACGACAAAGGGTACTATTTAGATGACGGTATCTATCCTCAGTGGACCACTATTGTAAAGACAATACCCAACCCTGTTGGAGAGAAAAGGAAAAGATTTGCCCAAGAGCAAGAGAGTGCTATAAAGGATGTCGAGCGTGCCTTTGGTGTTTTGCAAAGTCGATGGGGCATCATTCGGTATCCTGCTAATACTTGTAGCACGTAGAAACCACTACTAGGAAAAGGGCTATAGATGAAATTGACACTAAAGGCACACCAGAGAAGTGGTGCGCCACTACTATATACTAATGGTGCACCATCTGGTGATGTGCCATTAGTGTGGAATACACTAATGGCACACCAGACACAAGGTGCGCCACTAGTAATTTTTTTTCATTTTTCCAAACATACTAATGGTGCATCCAGGCAAAGTGCGCCATTACTAGTTCTAGCTAGTAATGGCGCATCCAGGGAAAGTGCGCCATTACTAGTAATGGCGCACCAACCACAGAATGCGCCAGTACTGTATTTTTTTATTCTTTTTTTATGCAAAAACTATTAATGGTGCATCGTGGCAAAGTGCGTCATTACTAGTTTAAACTAGTAATGGCGCACTTTGCCACGGTGCGTCATTAGTATATATATATTTTTTTTACTTTTTTGCAAAAGTACTAATGGCGCATGGCTGTGTGGTGCGCCATTAGTATGTTGTGTTACTAAAGGCGCATGGCTGTGTGGTGCGCCATTAGTAATGTGGGACCAGCTAGATATTTTGGACAGCCACACCTACACCACTCACTTTCCCCACTTCATTCCCTTCACCTCCTTCTCCAAGCTTGTCGGCTGTCTCCTCCTCCTCCTCACCTCATTTGCACCATAGATTCATCAAAATTAAGTGGTGAAATTACCTTTTTTTGATAGGTAAGTAAGGGGAAAGCTATCTTCATGTTGTAGATCTACTTTTTTCTTCATAGCTCGCTCTAACAACGTGCACATGCACTTTTTGTGGCCTAGCTAGATCTATGTATGTTTGTGGTGTTGCATATGTTTGTGGTGTTGCATATATGTTTGTGTTTGCAGGTACCGGTATTTGAAATGCGATAGTTGACAATATTTTGCCGGAATGTTGATTCATTTTCGTTTCGGCGAGAATTTTGGCACTATGTATTTTTTTGGTCCTATTTTTAGGGAAAGTCATGCCAATTTTTTTCTTAGTTCTAAAATATCGTTTTGCTCTACCCCGCAGGCGAACATGATCAGCACGATGACCGAAGGCATCGTGAATAGGTTTTTGAGCTCCGCGAAGGCCGAGATGCTTCAAAAGAACAAGACGGAGATAAGATCTCCGTGTCAAAGATGCAAGCTGAAGAGCCTTATTGCGGACCCGGATTCCGGGCAGGTGCGGGACCACCTGCTCTTGCGTGGTTTCATGGATGGTTATCGGTGGCAAGGTGATGAAGATGACTATGAAGTCGTCCATGAGGGCCGGGCAAGAAATAAGGAAGGGCAGCAAGACAACCACCGCGGCGAGGGCGGGCGAGAAGACAAAGAATCTCCAGGACATGATCACGACGGTGATGCTGTACACAGTCATTATGTAGAAGATGCCGGACATGATGATGAGGAAGATCAAGAGGAAGGGCGTGATCATAAAGATGAAGATGCCGGAGCAGACGACGATGGAGGCTGGGTGCAGGACCCTCATATTCAAGAGCTGCTTCTCAAGCAGACGGATAACGCAAGAGCTGCCGCCCGAGAGAAAGCCAAGCTGGATCAACTGGAGATAGATGTGGTTACTCCATTGTATGAAGGATGCAGGCCCGAGGATACCCGCCTGAAAGTAACGCTCATGGCTCTGGAGATGAAGGTAAAACACAAAATGACGGATGCATGCTTCGACGAGAACATTTCATTCTGGCACGAACGTCTTCCCAAGGGGAACAAGTGCCCGACCAGTTTCGAGGAGGCGAAGAAAATTGTGTGTCCTCTGGATTTACCGCACGTGAAATACCATGTGTGCATGAACAATTGCATCATTTATCGGGACGAGCACGGGGAGTCTACCATATGTCCGGTGTGCGGCGTCACTCGATACAAGAAGAGGAAGAAAGCTCCTCAAAAATCGGTGTGGTACTTTCCGATCACTCCTCGTCTGCAGGGTATTTCGCGGACCCTAAGGTAGCAAAGCTCCTGCGTTGGCACACGGATAGGGAGGAGAAGAAGCGAGAAGATGACGGAAATGATCCGGAGATAAATAAAAAAGACAAGATGCTGAGTCACCCTAAGGATGCGAGCCAATGGCAAGCGTTGAACTTTGAAGACCCAGAATTTGGAAGGATCCAAGGAACATCATGCTGGGCGCGAGCACCGATGAAGTCAATCCATTTGGCAGCCAGAGAAGCACACATAGCACCTGGCCTGTGTTTGTGTGGATGTACAACCTTCCCCCCTGGTTGTGCATGAAGAAGAAGTACATTCACATGAGTATGCTAATTGAAGGGCCGAAACAACCAGGGAGCAACATCAATCTGTATCTCGGGCTGCTGAAAGAGGAGCTAGACACGCTGTGGAAAACGCCAGCCAATACATGGGACGCCGCAGAGAAAGAATATTTCCCTATGAGAGACGCACTGCTCACGACGGTGCACGACTATCTCGGTTACGGATATCTCGCGGGGCAGGTGGTCCACGGATTTTCTGGATGCGTAAGGTGCATGGATGACACAACATATCGCCAGCTAGATAGAGATCCCAGGTCTTCGAAAACCGTGTTCATGGAACATCGAAGGTGGCTTCGCGACGATGACCCGTGGAGGAAACGCAAGGATCTGTTCGATGGTGAAACCGAACCCCGAAGGCGCCCGCGTATGAGGAGCGACGAGGAAATAGACGAGCTGTTGAAAATTGGAAAGATTGCCCACTGCCGGGAAAGAAGCAAAAGGCGCCAGAGCCGGGAAAGAAGCGAAAGGCGCCAGAGCCGCTTCTGAAGGTATGGAAAACGAGGTATGTTTTCTGGGACTTGCCGTACAGGAAGATCCACCGTGTGCCTCACAGCCTTGATGCCATGCATATCACGAAGAACGTGTGCGAGAGTCTGCTTGGTACCCTGCTCAACATGCCAGAGAGGACCAAAGATGGGCCGAAAGCAAGGACAGACTTGAAATCAATGGGCATCAGGCAGGAGCTTCACGCTAATGATGATGATGATGATGATGAGGCGAAGCAGGACACAGAAAGTCGTCGCAAAGGCAAAAAGGCTAAGAAGACCGGAAATGACTGCCCTCTCGCGTGTTTCACTCTAAGTCAGGAGGAGATCAAGCAGTTTTTCACCTGCCTCGTAGGAGTAAAACTTCCTTCCGGTTACGCGGGGAAGATAAGCAGATACCTAGACCCAGCAAAGCAGAAGTTCAGCGGGATGAAGTCTCATGACTGCCACGTGCTGATGACGCAGATACTTCCAGTTGCAATCCGTGGGATCATGGACGCGCACGTCCGTGAAATGCTATTTGGCGTATGCAACTTTTTCAACGTCATCTCTCGGAAGTCGGTTGGCGTGAGGTAACTCAGAAGGCTACAGGAAGAGATCGTGGTGATACTATGCGAGCTTGAGACGTACTTCCCGCCCGCATTCTTCGACGTTATGGTGCATCTGCTGGTCCATATCGTGGAGGATATCATCCAACTCGGGCCGACGTTCCTGCACAGCATGATGCCGCTCGAAAGGATGAATGGTGTCATCAAAGGATACGTTCGCAACATGTCACGTCCAGAGGGAAGTATAGCCAGGGACTTTCTGACCGAAGAGTGCATCTCCTACTGCACGAATTATCTAGGCATCAAGAACCATGTTGGTCTGCGCGTCAACAGGCACCTCGGCAGGCTCGCTGGATGGGGTCACCGTGAGGTTCGCCGCGAAATGCATGTCGACTTCGAGGGTCGACTCGTCGACTTTGAAAGAGCAAACCTAGTCGTGCTACAACACATAGATGCGGTCGATCCTTGGGTGGTAGAGCACAAAACCTTTATTGAGAAGACGTACAATGACCGAGGCCGACAGAGGATGGACGGAGATATAATCAAAGAGCACAACTCATGTTTCACGCGTTGGTTCAAGCAGAAGCTTCTGTCGTACCCTTTACATGAGGATTCTTCCGCGGAAGAACAACTCATATTCGCCTTGTCACAGGGCGCCGAGCACAACCTAATGACATATGAGGCATACGATATCAACGGCTACACATTCTACACCGAGGACAAGGACATGAAGAGCGATGGTTATCAGAACTCCGGGGTAACGATGGAATCCTACACCGGTAACGACAAGGACAGATACTACGGAAGGATCGAGGAGATCTGGGAGCTGAGCTACGCTGGAGAGAAGGTCCCGATGTTCCGTGTCAGATGGGCCAAGAGCGTCCTAAAAGAAGACCGGTATTTCACCACCATGGTTATACCCGAAGCCAAATCCAAGACCGCGGGCGCAAATGTAACCGCGAAAAATGAGCCATGGGTACTGGCTTCCCAAGTGGACCAATGCTTCTTCATTACCGACCCGCCAAAGCCCAGTTGTGTTGTCGTGAGGAGAGGCAAAAGGAAGATCATCGGAATGGATGGAGTAGCCAATGAGCAAGACTTCGACAAGTACGGCGACCCAAAGATCGAACATGATGACGACGATGAAGTAGCAGCATACACCACAAGAAGAAGCAGGACCACCCTACCTAAAGGACGTCCGTTCCACAGAAGAACTCTGATGCGGAGCATCCCACGTTCATCCCCATGTACACTCCGACTACTCTCCAAGCCCCAAGAGGACATATGACGAGACCTCGACCATACGCCATTGGGCACAAGGTGAACTCCCTCCTCTTCGAACCGTCACTTTCCACATGTGAGACATGGCTACTACCTCATGCATGGACCTTGCGTACACTCAGGTACAACCGAGACGGCCATGGAGGATCCAAGGACCGAGGCCAAGCATGGAAGAGGAGAAGGAAGAAGAAGCATGGACAAGCTTCTGGAAAGCCCGGACCTTTCGGCCTGCCTGGAACCTCCGGCCCCCGGAGTCCAGACCATCCCCGAGCATGCCAACTCTCTGGTTAGCCCGGAACCCGGCCAGAACCTGCCCGGAAATTCCGGAGCCCAGAACTTTCGGCCTGTCTGCGCACAGTGTATGGGCCGAGCCCATGTACCCCTTCGCCCTCACTTACCCCTTCATGGGTTAGCACTATATATACTCCCCCACCTCCTCCTAGTTAGAATTAGCGTTGATTTAGCTCAAGTTAGAGATAGAGCTTCGCTCATCCATCGGATCTCCTCCTCGTGAGAGACCGCGGCCTCTTCGGAGAAGATCCTATCGGATTCAAGACCCCCTCGTGGGAAGATCCCCTTGTGGATTCAAGACCTCCTCATGGAGAAGATCGGTTACCTTTGTATCCTTACCTTTGTTGACTTTGGATCTCATGTATCTCTTTGTGTTCTTTGATCTAGCACATGTGTGACCGATTCTTTGTTGGTTGAGTGTTTTCCCTCGTTCCTCACCGTAATTTCCTCGTGTTCTTCCGCTCGTTCTTCGTGTCTCCCCGTAGGATCCACTCCAAACGTGAAAGATCGGCACCTAGGGTTCCGCCCTACATCATCTTGGTATCATGAGCCAGGTTGATCACGTTTTTGGAGCCCCTACCCTTTGTTTTCTAGCTTGATTTTGTTGATTTCGTCCTAAATCCGAAAATCCCCACCAAAAATAGCCCCCAATTTTTTTTTGTGATTTGTTGGTTTGATGATGTTTTGTTGATTTTGATCCATGGATTCGCTGTGTTATGAGTGGATCTAGCATTCCCCTTCTTTTCCCCCATTTCCATCCACGAAATCTCTCCAATTTTGACCCTGGAAATCGAGTTTTTCCGCCCCCGTTCTTAGATCTAGAGTTTAGGGTTCGTCCCGGATGAAATTCCACGACCCCCGGAACTTTCGGCCTCCCCCGGAACTTCCGTCCCTCGGAACTTCCGGGCTAAACAGAGAGTTTACCCAAAGTCCCCGGCACTTTTTCCGCGACCCCCGGAACTTCCGGCCACCCCCGGAACTTCCGGAGCCCGGAACTTCCGGCCCTAACCCCGGAACTTCCGGCCTAACCAGAGACATCGCACAGAATTTCAGCATCAGCCTCTTTCACCTTTTTCATCATAACTTTTCGCTCCGAACTCCGATTTGAGTGTTCTTTGGCTCGTTTTGAAGCTATCAACGTGCCCGAGGTCCTCACATTGGTTTCACCACCATTTGAATCCATCAAAATTTTGGAACTTTGGCATCTTTGCCTAGGCCTTCCACCATAACATCCGCATTGCCACCACCGACTTCCGCAACTTAACCCATTATGGTCCCCATAGCATTTGAGGTTGTTTGAGTAGTGACTTGAGTCTCCTAAGGTGTTTAGGCTACTTAGGGACGGTTGCTTCTTCCTCAACCACCACCATAACTTCCGCATAGGCTTGCCCACCATACACTTCCGCCACCCCCAACTTAACCCAATAGTTGTTTGAGCTTCTTTGAGTTGTGGCTTGTGTCTCCTAAGGTGTTTCGGCTACTTAGGGACGGCAACTTCAACTCCGACACGTGTATAGCCCATCATCCCACTTCCACATTGCCAAGTGCAAACCACCATCGCTTTCTGCTACCACCATTTGACATTTGTCATTTGAGATTTTGAGTTTGCAGTTTTTCCGTTTCCTAAGGTGTTTCGGCTACTTAGGGATGAGACTCCATCATCTTGGTTTCTACATCAAGAACACCGCCACTCATCATCGACGGACGGTAACCTCCATATCATCTTTGTATCGTGGTATCCCTCCATTGTATATTCCCCTTGCCATTGCATTGTTAACCCCTAGCCCATTTTGCGTTACTTGCCTATCGAGACTAGCCATTTGAGTATTGCCGGCAACGTTACTTGTGCACATCAGTGATCATACTTCCCATAGCATACATACCATATCATTGTGGTGCATATATTGCTATCATATCTTGTGCCACAAGTTTGTTCCCGCATATACACAATTGCTAACTTGGTTTGTGCATTGTGCAAAAGTGGCCATACAAAAAAAAGCTTTTAAGCAAAAGAAAAAGAGAGCAAAGAAGCTTGTAAGCAAGTGCCATAGCATCATACCACATTGCATATAAGATTGCCATATCCGATCATCTTGGATCAAACACCGGGAACCATACATACATAGCATACTTGGGATAAAAGTTGCTACATTTTGCATCTTATAGGTTGTGCACAAGTCTCGTATCCGCCTATTGAGCAATCGTGCTAGCGTCTCTCTTGAGTTGTGCAACACGAGTGTTTTCCGTGGATTCCACATTTTGTGCTCATTCCTTGGTTGCACGACCCCATTTATCTATTCGTGTGTGTAACGCCCCGGATTCGATGCGCCAGGTGTCTGCCAGTTATTCGCCGTCATTGCCATGTCATTTGCTTGCGTGTTGCATTTTGCCATGTCATCATCTGCATTGCATCCTCATGTTTTCAAAACTTGCATCCGGTCCTTTCCCTCATTGTTCGTTTCGCGATCCGACACTCCCACTCGCGCCCATTCCCCTCTCAGACCTCGTTTCATGAGTGGCATAAAAATGTTCTCGGAATGGGTTGAAACTTGGCGTGCGGTCTTATTATAGTGTAGATAGAGCGCCTGTCAAGTTTCGTCGCATTCGGAGCTCGTTTGATAGCCCAACCACTAAATATATAGCGGCACCCTTGCCGGTATTATCGTCGGATGTTTTCGGTCTCCGGAAACAGCTACTGGGCTGCACTCCTTCCCTCTCACCTCAGCCCTACTCCTCTTCATAGCCCACTAGCCCACCTACCTAACCCCCTCCGCTCCGGACCGTCCGATCAAGATCGAACGGCTCCGAAACGGCCTCAAACCCCCAACCCTAGCCCCTCCTGCTATATATAGACCCCTTCCTTCCATTTTTGGGCAGCCTAGCCCCTCCCCTACCTCCCAGCCGCAGCCACCCCCTCCTCCTCGGAATCAGCGCACAGCCACCTCCATTTCTGCGCCGCCCCGCTGCCCGTCCGCCACTTGGCGCCACTGCACGGGCCAGCGCCGCCGTCCCCGCCGCCTGGAGCCACTCAAGCCCCGCCACGTGCCTCCCACTTCCTCCCACCTCCCCGCGGCCCTCCCGGCCCGCAACAGGCCCGGCCCGGGCCAGATCTGGGCCCGGAGGGAGCCCACGCGCCGCCGCCCTCCCGAGCGCTCGCCCGCGCCCGTCCCTCCTCCCTCGCCCGACCCCGGTACCTCCTCGTCGTTCGTCGCCGGCGCTCGCGTCCGCCCGACCCCGTCGCCGTCCTGCGTCCCTCCGGCAACCCTACCGCCGGCGCCCTGCCAGGCCATCTCCCCGTGCCCCGTTCCTCCCTCCTTTTTCCCTCTCTCTCTCCTCCTCTAAGGTCTCTCTCTCCCCTTGTAGGAGCCGCCGCCGCCGCCCATGGACCTCGCCGTCGGCCTCCTCCGACCGTAGTTGGCCGAGAATCGCCCGATCTGGGGCCCCGCGACCCGTTCCTGGCCTCGCCAGCCGCTGGACCCCGCCGCCTCACCGGAGATCGCGCCGCCGCCGCCGCAGATCGGGAGGAGCCCGATCCATCCCGGCCTCCGCTCGGGGCCGATGACCTCCCCCGTGTGGGCCACCTCCTCCCCGGCCCAGCCCATCTTCTTCCCGTGTGGGACGAGCCCACTTGGTGAGCTGCCCGCTATTCCCCGCCCGAGCACACTTTAGTTAACCAACGCGCGTTCTGTTTTTTTCCAGAAATCTGCTAAGTCCTCAAAAACTCATAATATGTGTGCATGTTCGACCTGCTGTAACTCTGCATCCGTAGCTCCGTTTTGTGCGTGTAATATGTCAAATTGTTTGTCTCAATGAGTAATCCATTTCACTCCATTGCATAATGTTCATTTGAGCTCATCTTGATGCATGAATCATCATTGCAAGAGTGCTTCATAATGTTGTCTGTTGTCTGTTAACAGAACTTGCTCTTTTGTTATTTTTGCCATGATTGATGTGTGCATCTTATGAACTTGAGCCCTACATATGTTTTGAACTATGCCATGCCATCTTTACAGGAGTGTATGCCATGTATTTTTGTGATATCTGTGGTGACTAGCACAAGCATGTAAACTAGGCTTCGTGATGTTGCTGATTTTAGTCCTTGTTCTGCTGTTATTTTGATGCCATGTAAACATGATGCTACAGAGAGATCCATGCTTATTTTGAGATACTTCAGTAAGGATGTTTTGAACATATTGCAATTGGTCTACTTGTTTCATTTGCGAATTTGTGAATCTCTTTCAACATTATTGACTCTTGCTAACATTTTGCATCAAATTTTTGTGCCACTATCCTCACCGAGCTCCACCATAAGCTTTACTTGTGTAGGTGTGAGAACCGACAAGAATTGGTACCAAAAGTGCTATTTCATTGTCTGCATTTGAGTGAACTTGATTCATTGTCAACATCGGTCAAGGTACATTGGTATAAGTTCTTCTCTTTCTCCCACTCATATTTGCTCGAGTCTTGTGATGGATAGGCAAGGCATTTCCTCTCCGGTCTACGACAATAACGACGGCGTGAATAACTACATCACCAAAGCGTCTATCTTCGATCTACAACGACAAGTGCAAGGCACACAATCAAGATTGCGAGAGCGCATCGAGAACATCTCCATCGACATTCGTCACCCCGAAGAAAGGAGAAGGGACTACATCGACAAGAAGCTTGCCGCACATAAAGAGGAGCAAGATGCAAGGATGGAGGAGATTCGGACCTTGCTCAAGTCTACTTCCCCTTCATCATCTTCAAGGCGGCGACATTCAAGCCACAAGTCTTCGGAGCACGAAAAAGATGCAAGCGCAAGTCGTCCAAGTCCACATCTACATGGCGACCACCATCATGTTCGTGATCAACATCGTCATGAAGGGCAAGTCACCCCCAAGCATTATGTGCACGACGACGATGAACGACATCTACTACGAGCTCAAGCACGACAACGACACCATCATCATGAAGATGCTCCACAAGCGCAAATGCACAAGTCCCAACAAGCCCAACTTCACGCCAAGTCCAAGCTTCAAGAGAAAAAGAGAAGACCGCGAGACGAGCACCATCAAGGCAGTGCTACGGCTACAACAACCACTTCGGCATCTTTGCCAAGTGCTATCAAGGCATCTTCACCTTTGGACGTACGGCATCTTCGCCTACTTCCCACGTGTACGCCTACATCGACTTCATCAAGTCCAAGGCGACCACCTACAAGCGAGGGCGACACTTCCATCTTTGGAAGCCCCTCAAGGAAGATGGCCGAGCATGGGAAACTCCCTTCGGTCATGGAGACGAGCTATGAGGTGCCACACCATATGGGCCTCCAACACCAAGACGGCGACAAGATGGTCGAGCAAGGGCCATCCCCTTCGACCACGGCGACGAGCGCGGACCTCTTCAACAACATGAAGACGACGCCCACATTGGACTCCTCCTCCGAGTCAAGCTACGTGACCGCGCATGGAGACATTTGCACCAACATCTCTCCGACACCCACATATGAAGAGATGCCCCAAGTGCCATGTGAGGAGAGCCACCACCACATGAGTGACATGAGTGACTCCACCATACGTGACATTGAGAGCATTTCCTATGAGAGGATGAGTGTGACCACCACTAGCCCCACACATGAAAGCATGCCACACATCCTATGTGACGTTGAGCGCCATTTGAGTGACTCCACCAACCATATGAGTGAGAGCATCCTTGAGGGAGTGAGTGAGCCACAACATGTAGTGAGTGAGGTAGTTGAGACGGCATGTGAGGCCACTATGATTCCTAACGACTTAACCTCTACTCCGAGTGTGTTTTCTTCTTTGGTGCAAGGTCTCCTACATGACGACACGCCTATCCTCGACGAGTCCATCCCTCCAATGGATACACCGATGGCCATGGTGGACGATGATGCACCCCCCCCCCACATGGTTCCATCAAGATGAAGATGACAAAGAGACGATCTTCAACACCTCACCTACAACACATGAGCGATGCTCCAACGGTAACATAGGTGATGGTGCTTCTCTTGTCCCACTAGTGGACCATCTTGACATCGAGTGCTCTCATGATGTTGACCCACCTATTACAATGCTTCATGCTAGTGAAACTTCTTCATGCCTTGACTTACCTATTTATGATGAATATGATGATGAGCATGTTGAGTTGCCTAGTTGTGATGCTATGCTTCGTAGGATATCTTGTGGAAATTCTATTGGTCACTTCATGTTTGACAGATCTTTGAACTTGTCATATGCTATGAGTGAGATCTCCCATATTGCATCATTACAATCTCAACATAGTAACTATGCATGCCCCATTAAAATCAATCCCATTTGCACTTATGGCATAGATGACGAGATGATGGTCATTGGCTTTTGTTTTTCATGTGATGATATTGCCATGCTTCCTTTACATGATTTGCGCAATTCATCTACTATGTCATGCCAGGATCACATTGTTCCAAATATGCATTGTTTTGGATGTTGTCAATATTCTCCACGTGATGTTTCTACTCATACTCATGAGGAGACCCCCATAGTTTCCTCATACATATTAGGAGATCTTGATGCATTTCATACTCTGCATGATTTCCATGATTGCTTGCACCATATGCATTCCATGAATAACAATGCTCTAGATATATCTCACGATGCATTACATCCTTTGAGTCTCCATTATGCCATACATAATAACAAGCCTATCATGATGGATGACATGTTTCTATATCGCGCATCTCATTTTTTGAACATTGGATATTTTGTACTAGCCGACACATGCATGTGCGCATCATGATGGATGATGTGTACATATACCATGCACACACAATTTTTCCTTTGCCTTTGTTTTGTGTAGGTACTTATGAACACTCGTCAACGTCACAATCCCATGAGTTGACAAAACGAGTTCTTGAGAGCAACGACGCTTTGGGATCCCGTGGACTATCCTTACACCATTCCCTTCACGCAACAACTACGCGCATCTCTTTTACTTGGCTCTCACACGGCTATGGGCTATTTACCACTTGTCACCTTATGCTCATTTTACCGTGTTCACTTTGCATGTTATACTTGCTTCTATGCCTTTGCCATGCAATTGTGACCCTTGCTTGCATCTACCCATGATTCGTCATTATGCTACTCCTATGTGTATTTGCATGCTTGGTGGAGATCCTTGTTGCTATTGCCATGTTTATCATGTGCCCCATGCTATCGATGCTTGTTGTGTTGGGAGAGTCATGATGACCCATTGCTATTTACATATGGCTTTTCACCAATACATTCATGCTATTTTCCTCACATCTTGCTTTCATGCATGTGATATGTCATGTGAATTATTCATGAACACTATTTGCACACATGACATGCTTGCCATGATTCCTCCTAGTACGTTGCATCTTTGCACTACTAGCTTGCTTGACTTGATCGCTATGATTGCTTGCTATGTTGCATCGCCCATGTTCCACTATTACTTGCTTTCTTGGGTTGATGACATATATGTTCATGCCTCTCACGTGATATATCTTGATCATTGTCTATTGTGTCCATTAGTTGCCTCTTTCATATCCACTTGTATTGAGTGCAACCATACTATGCTTATTGATCTTAGAGACTTTGACACCTTACTTGTGATGCATGCTTGTTTGATTGAGCCTATTGCATTTGGTTGTTCTTGCATCATATGCCTCCATACTATGAAATGCTCCCTTGTACTTTCTTATGATGAGCGTGATGCATACACTTGTTGGGTATATTACCACTCGAATGATAGGTTTTGCATGTCCGCTAACCTCATTTGTTTTTCCAAGTGTTTATCATGTTCTTTCGTTTTGGAGGATTCACAAGGCGGTGCCGTTATGCGACATATTGGTTATGTGAAGGCATACATGATGTACAACTCCAACATCTTCGGGAAATTTCTTGAGGTGAACTCCTTCTCTTTGAGCCATCCTCAAATACGCATATTGGATGGGTCACTCTTTCATTGTTGTTTCCTTCTTGTTGTCTACATGTTACATCTATTGGATGGAGGAGCAACATTGGAGATTGGCTCTATGGACATTCACATTGAAGAGCGCTCGCACTTATTGGATACACCTTCAAAACTCCACTCATGCCTCGACATCGAGCTTTGGTACACCAACACCTCCATATTTGTTGATTGTGCTCATACATGTCATGCTCGATGGACTTATCATACTCACCACAAGTTTGCGTACACTCAGGTATAACCGAGACGGCCATGGAGGATCCAAGGACCGAGGCCAAGCATGGAAGAGGAGAAGGAAGAAGAAGCATGGACAAGCTTCTGGAAAGCCCGGACCTTCCGGCCTGCCCGGAACTTCCGCACCCCAGACCTTCCGGCCTACCCAGAACCTCCGCCCCCGGAGTCCAGACCATCCCCGAGCACGCCCGGACGGAACCTGCCCGGAACTTCCGGAGCCCGGAACTTCCGACCCCCGCCCGGAACTTCCGGCCTGTCTGCGCACAGTGTATTGGGCCGAGCCCATGTACCCCTTCGCCCTCACTTACCCCTTCGTGGGTTAGCACTATATATACTCCCCCACCTCCTCCTAGTTAGAATTAGCGTTGATTTAGCTCAAGTTAGAGATAGAGCTTCGCTCATCCATCGGATCTCCTCCTCGTGAGAGACCGCGGCCTCTTCGGAGAAGATCCTATCGGATTCAAGACCCCCTCGTGGGAAGATTCCCTTATGGATTCAAGACCTCCTCATGGAGAAGATCGGTTACCTTTGTATCCTTACCTTTGTTGACTTTGGATCTCGTGTATCTCTTTGTGTTCTTTGATCTAGCACTTGTGTGACCGATTCCTTGTTGGTTGCGTGTTTTCCCTCGTTCCTCACCGTGATTTCCTCATGTTCTTCCGCTCATTCTTCGTGTCTCCCTGTAGGATCCACTCCAAACATGAAAGATCGGCACCTAGGGTTCCGCCCTACATCAAACTCCATTTGCGAAAAAGAAGGGCAAGAAGATTGTGAACAGATAGCTAGCTAAGATCGATTGTATTTAAATCGTAGTCTTCATTTCTCGGGCACTTTTTGATATCATGAATATTTTTAAATATCATGGGCACTTTTTGAATTCATGAATATTTTTTCAAATTTGATGATATTTTTTCATGTTCATTATGAAAAAATATTGAATATTCATGAGGACACTCGATCTCGATCCCCCTCCCTCTCGATAGCTACCCCCCTCGCCAGATCCCCCTCACCGCCGTGCACCCCCTGCACCCTCCCCCTGTTCCACCGCTGCCGACGACCCCCCGCACCCTCCCCCGCTCCACCGCCGCCGCCGACACCCCGCACCCTCCCCCACCTTTTGATGATATTTTTAAATAACAAATTTGATGATATTTTCAAATAAGAAACTTGACGATATTTTCAAATAACAAATTTGATGATATTTTAAATTTAAAAACATTTGATGATATTTTCAAAAAAAATTGATGATATTTGATGATATCTTCTGTTCTAGTCCTCATGAAAATAACAAATTTGATAAAAAACAAATTATTAGATGCAACAAGAAATAATGAAAAAAGAAGTTACTAATGGCGCACCAGAGGAGGGTGCGCCATTGCTATCAAAAAAAGTTACTAATGGCGCACCAGAGGAGGGTGCGCCATTGCTATCAGAAAAAAAACTACTAATGGCGCACCAGTTGGTGGTGCGCCATTGCTATAGTGTCTAGCTGGATACCCCTTCGCCCGATCCCCCCTTCCCTCTCCCTCGCCAGATCCCTCTCCCTCGATCCACCGCGCCGCTCCCTCCCTCGTCCCTCCCTCCATTGCGCCGCCGCTGCCGCTGCCCCGACCCACTGCACCGCAGCCGCCCACGCCGCCTCCCTCTCCCCTTCCTCCCCCTCGAGCGCCGCCTCCCCCAAGCTCGCCGTCTCCGCCCTCCGTCATCTTCGCTCTGGCCACCACCAAATCTCTCTTGTCGGAGCTGCCCCTCGACGGCGGCTAGCCTCGTCGGACGCGCTCCTCGACGGTGGCGCGAGCCTCCCCGCGCGGCCTGGTTAGTCTCTCTCCCTCCCTCCCTCTCTCCCCCGCTCATCCCCATGCCCCCACGGGGCGGCGACCTAGGGTTAGGAGCAGGAGCTCGCTGTCGCCGCCCCGTCGTCACGTGCTCGTGCGTTGCCGCCGCCGCCGTCACGCGGCTGCTGCTTCTTGTGGCCAGTCTCCAGCCTGATAAAAATAGTAGATTCAGTTAAAACAACCCAGTGGGAATTAAGAATTCAAACATATAGCAAAGGCAGATTTCTCGCAAACTCTACCATCTAGTATCCTATGAATCAGACATTCGCGAACCCTAGTAGCATCTTCAGACATTCAGTAACTGAATTTGGGTTGTTCTGTTCGTCATGCAGTTCATGTCTCCCCCGGATCGCTGTCGAAGGGCCTGCACTCGTTGGATCTGTCACGGAACAAGATCGCTAACATCGAGGGGCTTCAGGAACTGACGAAGCTTTGCGTGCTCAACCTCAGCTACAACCGAATTTCGTGCATCGGCCACGGTAAGTCGCAGATGGTTCTGCTGGTGTGGTAATTGATTTACTTGTTTGGTTTGGTAGCTGGAGCACTGTATCAGTGGTGCTAAACTGCTCTTGTTATCTGACTGGTTGGTGCGTAATGAGCCACCGTGTTGTGTATGGCCTGCCTAAGAATTGGTTAAGTAGTAAGTTGTTTAGGCTTGGCCATTTCCATTCATTGTAGATAGATAGAGTTACACTTTTGTTACATTGCGTTATCTTTATGTAGAGTAGTAATGCTCCACTTCCACATATTTTTAGTTAGTTATCTTCCAGTAGTATTTCAAATTGAAGCCCTGAGCATGTTCTGTCATGAAAATAGAGTTTTATCTCTCATGTTCTGAATTTCCTCTTTTCCTCAAATTTTGCTTCACAATAGTATCTCTGTGGCTGTTGTTTATGATCTTTCAAGTTTATCTTTGTACTAGTATTTGAGCTCTTTCCATCATCTACTGTCATGTGGAACTCTTTTTACAGTTAAAATGACCATGATTTACTGTGTCCAATAGTTGGGTTTTTTAAGTCTGTTTACAACTCTAGTACACTTCTCTTACACTTACTGAGGACTTGTATTTCTGCTTTTTAGGTCGGCGTAAATTTGGTCGTCTCTGAGTTTTGTTAATCCTATGATCTGTCGCTCTGTCAGCCTTTGTAATTTGCACCTATATTATGTAACACTACTTGATGATGTTAAACTGTAACTCCCTTTCTTTAGAACTGTAATTACTGTAGCAACAAATCCATTTTCATCTATATGTATAGCACACACAAGGAAATGACTGTTATATGTTTTTTGTGTTTGTTTTTACAGTCCTCTAGTAACTGAGCTACTGTTGTGTTGTTGTTCCTATACTGTAATTGTTTCAGCGCACACTACCATGACTTAATGTTTAAAATAGTTGTTTTCTTTGTATCCAATAGTCAGCGTATATTTTTCTTCAGAGGTAACTGGTCAAATGTTCAGTGTGTATGTCTGAACTTGAATGTTGCAATGCTGTTTTCTTCAGAGGCTACTGTCAAAAACTTGAGCTACTGTCTTGCAAAGATGATGATCATCTTGCTAGTTTGCTGGGTTTTGTCTCCGACCATTGTGTCATGATGAATTTGCAGGTACCCCGAGAGGCCCTTGAGTTTGGCGGAATGTCGATTAACTTCCGTTCCGGCAAATTCGGGTACTCCATATGTCCTATTTTCAGCAAAGGTCATGTTGAAATTTTCCGTGAATTTTAGCATGACTTTGCTAAAAATAGGACATATGGGGTACTTGCGACTAATGCATGGGCCGGGGTATCTTAGTACTTACTTAAGTAGGATCAACTGCCCCGCCATTCTTGCTGCATTAAACCATAGGTGGCAATAGAGCCAAGTAATTAGGCCCAACTTAGAATTCTCCTTAGCATCGATAAACCCTAGATGATAAACCCAACATAGGTGGCAATAGAGCCAAGTGATTAGTGCCAAGTAATTATGCCCAACCTAGGGTGCCTCGGCATCGATAAACCCTAAATGATGAAAACTTAATTTGGCTGCCCCGGATGCCTCAGTGTCGATGAGAACCTAAATGATGTACGCTTAGGCTTTTAGGGTGCCTCGGCGTCGACAAACCCTAAATGACAAAAGCTTAGCTTTTAGGATGCCTCGGTGTCGACAAACCCTAAATGATGAGACCATGATCTTGTTCCTTGACAATAACCAACTTTTTGACCAATTTTTTTCCTATTTAGAGCGAAACATGGCCCACAACAATGAGGCTGGCGGTTCAGGCGGCAAGCAATTCTGGGAGCTGTCCCAGGAGTTGAAGGAAGAACATCACCGCTATGAGGACGCTGCGGACGACACCGATCCTGACTACACAACCCCTAGTGGCGTCGGGGATGACACCACTGATGGCGCCGCCGAGGATGCCACCACTGATGATGGCGGCGCATGCATAGATGGCAGCCAACCGAAGAGGCAACGGAAGGACCGGCGCCCGAGCGTGCTCGGCACCGTCAGGGAGGAATTTACCGAAGTGAACTCCGACGGGCATCCGACGGCGCCCAAACAAGTAGTCAAGGGGTACTCGGTTCAGCTTGGGTGCATTCTCCGGAGCACCATCTCGATCAACACCGAGAACCTAAGGCATAAGGACCGAGGGAATTTGCGCAGCCTCCTCTTCACGAAGCTGCGCGAATGATACAAGTTCCCCGCTAAGTTTGCAACCACACGCCTCTCAGGGAATAAAGTGAACAGTGCTACCCTCACGAGGATGAGCACGGCCCTGTCTACTTGGAGAAGCACGGTGAAGGCAATGATTGAGAAAGGTGATATTTATGACAAGATCAAGGTGAAATATCCTTTGATGAGCGAAGATGACTACAAGGAGTTCAAGATCAAGTGCGAGAGCAGCGCAACCTCTGAATCAAGTCAGTGGGGGAAAGAAATGCGGTAGTTGAACTTAGGGGTCCACAAACTCGGTCTCGGCAGTTACAGAGTGGCGGAGCCTATATGGGACAAGGAGGATGCGGAGCGTGCCGAGCAAGGCCTACCGCCCCGCTTCGAGAAATACCGTGACAAGCAGACCAGGAACTTTCTCAGGGCCCGGTACAAGGAGGACCCGGTAACAAAGGAGCTTACCATGGATCCGAAGACCAGGGCGCTTGAGCTAGTTCTGGTAAGGAATACACCCCCGCGTAATTAGCTCCATATGGTTGCATTCTAATTAATCCCCAATATTTCTAAATGGTTCACGTTCCTTCCGCGGGACAAAGAAAGCAGTAGCGCGGGGTCGTCTCAGAGCTCCTCTTTCTACACCCCTTTAAATAGGGCGTTGAATATAATGAAAAACAAGGATAAGCTCAGTAAGCCAACATCAGCTGGTCGTGTGGCCGGCAAAGGCTTGTCCACAAAATGGTCGTCATATTATACCGCTGGTGGGCGAAAGGAGAAAAAGACCAGCTCGAAAAGCCAGTCGCGCGAGGTTGAAGCACTCAAGGCACAAGTGGTGCGGGTTCCGGAGCTTGTCCAAGAGCAAGTGGAACAACAATTGGGAATGAAGCTCAACGCCATGGTGCCTACGTTGATTCAGGGGCTGACGACGTGGATTGCGGGCGGCTAACAGGGGCCTCCACCGATTCCCAGCTGCACGGCCAGCAACTCGCACAGCACGCAGGCGGCGCCATTGGTGTCTCCGGCGGAGGCGGTATTCGTGTCTCCGGCGCCGGCACGGGCATTGGAGCTTAATGCACCCGGGTGTACGCCGGCCGGCACCTCGCCAGCAAGCGGCCCCTCCGTCAGTTGCACGCCCGCCGTTGGCGGTGCCTCGACATTAGCCGAGCTCGACGGCATCACGGTAACTAAGCCTCTCGGCCGATGACTTCATCTCCTTGCCTTTGATTGGGCATCCCTGACGCCCTACATGTTTTCGCAGGGCGCCGCAGACGTTGCTTGCACTCTCCTGCACTTTGTGGGCGGCGAGTTGGTCGATGTCGCCAAGGGCAGAATCGTTCAACCGGGCAACCCCGTGGTCCACGGTAATCCGATGCCACCCACAGTGTATAGGGTTGAAGTGGTTCGGGTGCTGCCAGGCTGCGACGAGTTGTTACCTCCGATTCGACCCGCTGGGGCCGACGAAGAAGATGATATGACCCTCAGCGTCTGCGTAAGCTGGCCCCTGCTTTGGACGAAGAGCCAGATTCGTTTGGGGGCGGGGGACACCACCCCACAGACAAGACCGCCTGTCGTGTCGGCGCCAAGCCATGGCAAGAACGCCGCAATGCTACTGGACCTGCCGGACATCCCTATGGCATAGGATCCGGACATGCATATGGCACAGGATCCGGACAATAATGACAACGACGACGGTACATTTACCAACGTCGATAAGTACTTTGCTGAACATGGGTACGGTGACGAGTTATGCGGGCCTCCTTCTCAAGAACCCAACCAAGACGATCGCGATCTAGCTGGTACGACGGAGAAACCCAGTTGCAACAGGCGTTGTCTGGCGTTCAGTTCTCAGGAGACGCCTCGAGCCGCCGCCTTTACCGAGCCTCAGATAGCTGAGGTGCGAAATATTATCAGCCCCAACACGCTCAAGAAGGCGGTCTGTGAGCAGAACTCGGTCCCATTACAGCAGATCAAGAAGAAGAGCCAGAAACGGAAGACTAAAAAGGGCGCCGGTGCGAGCCAGTCGGCACCGAGTACGATCCGTGCTCAGGACGGGCCACCTTCACCTAAGGACATCTCGAGGAGGGTGCATGTGGCTGGTAGGGCGATGCTACCGACAAATATGCTCAATGCTGCAACCGGTGCTATGCGGAGTCTGCACGACAGTGTTCTTTCTTTGGAGAAGCGGCGTCTCAGAGAGAATGATGTGGCATACCCGGTTTTCGTGGCCAAGGTGCCAGAGGGCAAGGGCTTTGTGGATGGCGACATCGGGGGTACGATCGTCGTGCGGTTTGATGACATCTTTACTATGTTTAACCTTCATCCGCTGCACTACACCTTCGTTTGGCTATTTTCGCTGAGTATGGAGATGCGGATCATTAGAGACAAGACCTCGGACATCGTGATAGTCGACCCCTTGTACATGCATGCCAAGCTCTTGAGCAGCGCTGGGGACCGCCAAGTCGCGAGTTCACACCTCGAAGGCGTCATTCTGGCAAACCCAGATAAGGATAACTTCCTTGTGGCTTACTTTCCCGAGTAAGTCATCCCTTAACCGCCCCGTAACATATGATTTCTTAGATTTCGATCGTTCTTTTTTTTCTAACATTCCGTGTTCTGTGCAGTGACACACATTGCAAACTCATCCTCTTAAGCCTGAAATATTCCATTGCCCCGTATTTCGACCCGAACCGTGACTCCAAGATAGACTACATAAATATCAAGAAAGTTCTTCATGATGTTCTCCCCGGCTATGCCAAATCTGGAGGCACCTTCACCAGGGCAGTTCGTAAGTACGGCAAGCACATGTTCGCCCATAATACGACGTTCTACTGCGTCAAGCAGCCGCCTGGCGGTCAGAAGGATGCCTACTACGGCCTCCATCACATGCGGGCGATCGTAAGGGACCATCATCACCTTCTGCTACCAGATAATCTCAAAGATTGGGCGGCGAGCTTGTCGGCAATCCAGGACACGGACATCAGACAAGAATTCTTTTGCATCCAGTCGGAGTTTGAGGACATCATCCATCAAGATGTCCTTCATACCTCGGGGCGGTTCTTCCTCAGATATCAACCGTCCAACAGTGAGATAGACGGAACACTACAAATGCAGGCTGACAACGCCCGCGATTTCATGACCATCACGACAGACGACGGCTTCATCCACGCTCCTGTCCCATGAGTCGAGTCGAAAGTAGTGATGTGTAGTTCTGAAACATTGACTGGCTCATGTTGTAATTAAACTTTAATGAATTATATGTCTCTTTGGTTTGGACAGTCGTTCAACTTAGATGTAATTGATGCTATTTATTAGTAGGACCATGAATCGTGCTATTAATGTCTTGTTTTTCTCTTCCGATCCTTTTGTTGCATACTTATATATTGCTTATGTATTGTCTGTTGTTTGGCTTGTGCATAGAGATGCCGTTGTATGTCGTGTACAAGGGTAAGGTTCCCGGAGTCTACGACGACTGGGAGGAGTGTCGGAGACAGGTTCACCGTTTCAGCGGTAACAGTTACAAAGGGTACACCACTAGGGCGAAGGCGGAATCTAGATACGCCCGCTATCTAGCGGGAGAGAGGAGGGAGCGTTGGAGGAACCGGATGAAGACCAGTTTCATCGCGATGATGCTCATCGTGATGACCGCAGCTCTTTTCTATGTGATGGTAGTTTAGATGATCGATATCGACTTGTAATGTGAAGACAAACTTGATACTCGCGGTCTCGAGACTTGTAATGTTTTATCTTTGTTCGGTCTTTTGAATTCGGAGACTAATATGATGAATTGTATTCGGGGACTAATCTTCTATTGTATTCGATGAATCTGCTGTTGCTGTGTGCTGCTGTCTATATTCTGTCCAATAATATATTTTGTAACATGTGCAAAAATCAGAAAAGTAAAAAAAACTAATATTCATACTAATGGCGTATCACCTCAAGGTGCGCCATTAGTATGCCAAATGATACTAATGGCGCATCACTACAGAGTGCGTCATTAGTATGCCAAAGCACATGGTTACATATGGCCCCCTGGGAGGCATATTAATGGCGCATGGTGTTCTATACTAATGACGCACTGCGTGGTGCGCCATTAGTATACTAGATACTAATGTGCACCAGTGATGCGCCATTAGTAAAAAATACTAGTGGCGTGATACTAATGACGCATCAATTCTCGGTGTACGAACTACATACTAGTGGCAATGTTGCTCGGGTATAGGTGCTCTGCTATCTGCTGCGTGCGGCGGTGAGCTCCTGGACGTGGCCTTGGTACGCGTGCGCGAGCTCGAGGGTCTCGCACTTGGCCTCGCGGAGCTGCACGCACAGCCGCTCCTCGGCCTCCTCCGCTGCCTCGGCGCGCAGCTGCGCAGCTTCCAGCTCCGTCCGCAGAAGCGCCACCTCCTGCTCCAGCTCGACATTCCAGGAGCAGCGCCTCGGGGCTGACCTCCCGGGGGCGTCGGCGTCGAAGGAGAAGGCGAGCAGGTGGCCGCCGTCGTCCGCGCTCCAGCCGCAGGGTATGCCCCTTGACGTTGACGCCGGCGCTCACCGCAAAGGCCCTGTGCCACTCCACGTGCGTGGGGAACGGCACCGGCGGCGGCGCGACGGCGCCCAGGCGCCATGGCGGGTACTGGTGATAGTACGGCGGGGGCACCCCATGCAGATGAGGCCGCGGCGGTGGTAGGTTGGGGCGGCCACTGCTTCCGGTGTTGCCCATCGTCAGCGACGACGAGCAGAGAGGTTGCGGGAGGAGAGGAGACAGCGAGCTGGTGCGGTCCGAGTAGGTTGGCTAGTTTAATGGTACTGGCGTTTCTGCAAAAAGCCCCCCAGATGGACTAGTATTGACCCTAGGCTCGACCAGGTGGCGGTCAAAGCCGAGCTAGCGGCCGCTGACTCGGCCAAGTCAACGAATAACGAAATCGTATAAATGACCAAAGTGAGCCCCTTACACAAATACGTGAACCGTAGTTCGGATATTCTGAAGTAGTGATACTAAACTGTCAACCGGCTCAAGTTTAGTGACCTACGGTGAACTTTTCTCATTTGGCAAAGTTGGCGAGAGCACCGTGGTTGGGGTTGAGGGGGTAGTAGTATCATCAGGACTAGAAAGACGCGCAATGCATGCGATACAGTATACACTGCGTCAGGTTGCCATTGCTCAAACTAGAGAAGAAGTTGGAAGTTGAATCATGAACTTTGAAAACCCAGAAACTCTAGTGTTCCACAGCTGCTGCGTGTCAAGTTTTAGTTGCGCGGCCGCGGCTGGTTGGCTTGTAGTAATTCCAAACTGAGTTCACCACTCAGGAACACAGAGCCTACAATGCCTGGGCTAAGTTCTGACGGCGGAGTTTTAAACACGTTTCAGCAAAGGCACACTAACTGTTCAGCACGCGTGGCAGTGTGTCGTGATTGCTAGCTGCTTCCGCATCGTAGTTTCAGTCTCCAGTAACAGAAAAAAAATGAATGCTAGCTGATCTGTGGGCCCGGACTGGAGTAGCCGATGTGTGTATTCTCTGCTATCAGCAAACAAAAGTTCAGCAGTTAATTCATCTGCTATCGAATTCCCTAACTTATTTGAGGGCGAGGCGGTTGGCAATTTGGCAGACCGTAGCGCGTTTTACGATTTTACCGGTAGGAAGGAGCGCCTGTTGAACACTTGTTTTCTGTTAGACACAAGCACATAACGAGTGTGCTCGACGGCCGCGGCTGCCACTGCGGCTAGCCGGTGGTGGTCGCCCTCGCCCTTCAAGTATCTGTTGCCTTTGCAGTACTTACTATTGTTCTTCTTGCAAGTTTCAGAGAGTACGGGTATATATCCGCTGACATGTTCATTGTTTTGAAATTGCTTGTCTGAATTTTCTTGCCTTGTTTCTGCCCCGTACGTGACAGCACGGCATAGGTGTGCAGTGTGCTACAGTAACGCTAGTTGCCTACGTATAGCACCCCAGAAACGAGGCCGGCAGGAATTCACCGCGTGAGATTCAGCGTTTTTTGTTGCCCATTCCAACCCATCCATCCCAAGCAAGCAAAGCATATCTCTTCTTTTTTTTCCGTAGCAAAGCATATCTCTATCTACGTAGTAGCTCTGCTTGTTGTTGCATCACGACCAGGCCGGCTTTAATAATTTGCCCAAAGCGCCAGGACGACGGACAGTAGAGGCTCCAGCTCAGCTAGCTGCTGCTTTCCGAAAAGCAGCGTACAATGAACTAATGGGAACATGTTCATCACGGCACGTACTATATATATACGGAGTCGTCCGCTGTTTCCTCTTGCTGTCGGGTGTCGCTCTCCTTGTTCGTATCGTAGCCTAGGTAAGGTTTGCCTTCTGGAGCAGTATGGTTTTTGTTCGGTCCATATGTGCATTTGCGGTCGCGCGAGGAATCTCTGAATCAGTGAGCCTGAATATTTGCAGTGCCACAGTGTGCACCACCTCGCTCGCCTGTTTGTTTGTTTGGAGGACCGCATGCAATGCGTGCGTGGTCACCGTCTGTATCATGAGACAGTGGACACACAAACCAACTGCTGCCCGTACTCGTTTGAATTTTGTTTTAACGATTTGTATGTAGGAGAGTAACAACTAGTATGTTAGTGCTAGCTGGTGGGTCATCTACTGATACCTGTGTGTTCACTGCAAAGGCCACAATGCATGCATGCATGCAATTGCCGGACTCCCATCCAAGAAGCAAGAAGGTACTCCACCAGCAACAGCTTAAGGCTGCATCAACCTCGATTGCAGGCAGCATAAATGTTGCCGCAGCATCATCTCCCGTGCAAAAGCGCCTTCAATTCCACTTTTCTTTCTTTGATTTGATCCGTTTGTCTCTTCCGCGGAGAATCTACAGGGAGCCACGAAATGAAGTGGTAGCAACTGTTCTGGTACGGCAATTGGCATGCATGCAGCCTCCTCCATCGTGCTCCTTCAATTCATCCCGTGCATTGGGACAAGAGAAGGCTTACACACACCTTGGCCCTTTATATTTCTTCTTTCTTGCCCTAGCTCCTTCCCCGGCCTCCCATTCATTCATTCATTCATTCATGGCGACTGGTGAGGAGGATCATGGCATGGCAGGATCCACTTGTGCAAGTGTGTGATCGATCCTCGGTGGATTCGGTTGCGCGGCACATGATGGGTGCCGGAGGATCGCGAGCCCGAATCATGCGCCTTTTTTCGCCTCCGTCTCAGCTGATCGAATCGATCTCGGCGACGATGACAGTCTCCGTTTAATGTATGCACAGTCTCACTTCCTTCTATGCAGGCGTGTCTTTCTGCAGCTACTGGTTAGTTAGGATTAGCATATGTTTTGACCCATAATGATTTCACTGTTTGGCAAAGTTGGCGAGACCACCGGCCAGGGTTGGGATTGAGGGGATATATCCTATCATCATAGGATCTTCTCCGTCTAGAAAGAAGAGAGGCATGAGTAGTAACGCTCCGCGAGTTTGTGATTTTATAATACTTTGAGCTCCACGTACGGGTGCACATGGGAGTTCCTCGCTTTATTGTGTTATTTCGCCGGTGAATTGGCCACACCTTCATACACCTTCGAATACATCTATTTTGGACTGAATTGCAAGAAACTACCACATTTGGGGCTTATCTTGCAGAAAACAACCTGGTCGCTAATCAATTGCAAAATCCACCGCGGATTCAGTAACAGTTTTACCGATTGCACTGAACATGTGATTTCGCGCGGTTGAGGGCGTTTCTGACAGGTGGGGCCCAATATGCGTGACGTGGCGTAACGGACGCGGTGACGGCACCGTTTGCGCTTAAGACAGACGCGGTCGGGTCGGCAGAGACAGACCGCCCGCGCCCGACCAGATCTCGCTCGCTCCCCTCTCCGGTCGCCGCCGGCCGCCGTCCGCCATGGTGTCCTGGAGCGACAGTGAGAGCACTGAGGGCTCCGCCGCGCAGTACATCTCCTCCGACGACTCCCCTCTCAAGGTCATAACGTTGTTGCTCATTTGTGTTCTAGGGTTTCTAGGGTTCAACATTGCTCGATTTGAACAAGTTTTTGTTGGATTTCTCAGATCCCAGCTACAATTGATGAGCCTTCGTTCGAGGGTCTTGCTGACGACTTGAATGTGATTTGTGAGCATGGGAATCCAGGGAGGAAATATGTTGCATTTGAGGGGATAAGCACTGGTAGGAGGTTCATTGCCTGTGCCACTGAAGTAAGTTTCAAGTTTTGTTTGCAGCATTCCAATTCTTGTTCATGTTCTAGGGTTCATAGGTACTATTCATGTTCTAGGGTTCATAGATATTGTTCATGTTCTAGGGTTCATATTTACTGAATTTAGTTCTAGGGATCATAGGAACTGTTTTTAGTTGTAGTTTTCATAATGATTCATCATTAAATGAATCTGATTCTGGTACATTAACTGAATTAACTATGTAACTAAATCTATAAGTAATGTCTGTAATTTTGAACTGAATTTTTGTATTGTAGGGTGTTGGAAATTGTGGATTAGTGCAGTGGGTAGATGAGCATTTGCCAGAGCATCTGCAAAATGCTATTCATAAGCTGTGGCTTATGTATGAGCATAGCCAGCATGATAACAAGATGGCATGCCTAGAGCATTCAAGCACTGTACACAATCTCACACAGCAGAAAAAAGAGTTGCAGGAGACATATGAGAAGCTTGTTGAAGATGTGAACAACCTATTGGATTATAAGGATAGCCAGCCTGAGGTAAACCAGAAGAATGATGCTGAGAACATTTCAGTGAGTGTGGAAAGCAGCATGACAAAGGATGCTGAGATCAAGAAATTGAAGGCTGTTGTTGACCAGTTAAAGCAAATTCATGTAGCTCAAGCCAGTGTCATTAGGAATTTGAAGTTCAACCATCTTAAAGAGAAGGAAAAGTTGAGCTTTGATAAGAGGATGTTGGAGATTTGCTATGCTGACCTGAAGAAAGAGAAGGATGACCTGAAGAAAGAGAAGGATAAGCTGGATTGTTGCATTGCCGAGCTGATGAAAGTGAAGGAGAAGTTGACCATGGAGAAGAGCACTCTTGCTTCCTGCATTGTTGAGCTGAAGACAGCAGGTGATAGCAACAAGAGGAAGCTTCACCAGATCAAGGCTATTTGTGATGAGGACTAAGTTGTGTTGTTGTGTGAGAGTTGTCTGACCATGTGTGTCAATGATGTGTTTTGTAGTAGCTATGGAGGAAAGCTTGGAATGTGTTAAGCTTTATTGTGGTGAACCTTGGATTGTATGTTGTTTGTGAGAGTACTATGTCTGAGAGTAACTATGTTTGTTATTGTGGTGAACCTTGGATTAAGTTCAGTTTGTACCTGGCATACTAACAGAATACTGCTAGCATACATATATAGTATCTGCATAGATAGCTTGACATAGATAGCAAGTTCATACTAACTTAGATAGCAAGTTCATACTAACATAGCCTGACATAGATAGCAAGTTCAAACTAACATAGATAGAACTGACGAAACTGAACTTTTTCTTCTACTGACGAAACTGAAGACAACATGTCACTCCTCCTTCTTCAGCATCTTCAGGCGTTGGGAGCGTCGCACTTCATTGTTGTTCACCGCCGCCCTCTTCTTCTTGGCTGGCGCTGGCTCCACCACCTCTTCACCGCCGCCCTCCTCTTCTTGCTTGACAACGACGAGCTCTTGGTTGTCGGCGACCTCCGGCAGCTTATCCACATCAATTGGGTTGTTCTTCTGCCCCTCGACGGCATGGAGGACGGGCGCCAGGAGCTGCACATCAGGCTCGTCGTCGGAGGAGTCGGAGGAGAGTACAACGACCTCGTCCACCTCGTCGTCAGAGGAGTAGGAGGAGTAGCCGCCAGATTCGTTAGAGTCGTAGTCGTCAGAGGACTCGGACTCGGCGTCAGAGTCGTCGTCTGGCCTGAGCACCCATGGATTGTGCCTCTCCCAGTAGGCATTGTTGATGGGGGCTGGGAGAGCGAGGACGGCGTCGGTGATGTCATCCGCGGCGGCTGCCGGCGTGGTGGATGAGCGGTACATCCACCAACGGGCGCGCTGCCTGGGGTCGGGGGAGCGCTGCACCTCGCACATCGCCCACAGGAGAATGGTCACCGGCGGGACGATGCGGCCGACAGGGAATGCACGCTGCCTTTCGGCAGGTGTCATCACCTCCACCAGGCCGCGGGCATGGTTCCTCAGCATCGCCAGGCTGGGGAACCAGCGCGCGATCTCCCTGTACTGCGCGCGCAGCTCGTGGTTGTTGCCAGCAAGCTCTTCGATGGCCAACTGCCAGTCCATTGCGACGACAGTGGGGGTGGCTGTCGGCGGTGGTTTCGACGGGAGAGAGGGGGAAGAGGAGTGGGCTGATACGTCTCCAACGTATCTATAATTTTTGTTTGCTCCATACTACTTTATCTATTGTTTTAGGCAATATTGGGCTTTATTATCCATTTTTATATTACTTTTGGGACTAACCTATTAACCGGAGGCCCAACCCAGTTTTGCTGTTTTATGCCTATTTCAGTGTTTCGAGGAAAATGAATATCAGACGGAGTCAAAACGGAACGAAATCAACTGGAGAAGTTATTTTTGGAAGGAAAACCCACCTGATAGACTTGGATCCCACGTCAGAAGATACGGGAGGTGCTCACGAGGGTGGGGGGCGCGCCCTCCCCCCTGGGCGCGCCCCCCTGCCTCATGGGGCCCCCGTAGCTCCACCGACGTTCTCCCTGCACCCATATATACCTACGTACCCTAAAACTTCCAGAACAGAAAATAGATCGGGAGTTCCGCCGCCGCAAGCCTCTGTAGCCACCAAAAACCAATCGGGACCCTGTTCTGGCACCCTGCCGGAGAGGGATCCCATCACCGGAGGCCATCTTCATCATCCTGGCGCTATCCATGACGAGGAGGGAGTAGTTCACCCTCGAGGCTGAGGGTATGTACCAGTAGCTATGTGTTTGATCTCTCTCTCTCTCTCTCTCGTGTTCCGTCTATGGCACGATCTTGATGTATCCCGAGCTTTGTTATTGTAGTTGGATCTTATGATGTTTCTCCCCCTCTACTCTCTTGTGATGAATTGAGTTTTCACTTTGAAGTTATTTTATCGAATTGAGTCTTTTATGAACACTTGATGTATGTCTTGTGTGGGATAACCGTGGTGACAATGGGTTATTCTATTGATCCACTTGATGTATGTTTTGGTGATCAACTTGCGGGTTTCGTGACACTTGGGAACCTATGCATAGGGGTTGGCACACGTTCTTGACTCTCCGGTAGTAGCTTTGGGGGTACTTTTTGAAGTACTTTTATGTTGGTTGGATGAATCTGAGATTGTGTGATACATATCGTATAATCATGCCCACGGATACTTGAGGTGACAATGGAGTATCTAGGTGACATTAGGGTTTTGGTTGATTTGTGTCTTAAGGTGTTATTCTAGTACAAACTCTTTTATAGATCGATCCGAAAGAATAGCTTTGTGGTGGTTTCATACCCGACCATAATCTCTATGTTTGTTCTCTGCTATTAGTGGCTTTGGAGTGACTCTTTGTCGCATGTTTAGGGCTTGTCATATGTTCTATCTATGTTATTATTGTTGAGAGAACTTACACTAGTGAAAGTATGAACCCTAGGCCTTGTTTCCTATCATTGCAATACCGTTTACGCTCACTTTTATCGCTCGCTGCCTTGCTATTTTTTATTATTTCAGATTACAAAAACCTATATCTACTATCTATTTTGCACTTGTATCTTCATCTCTTCGCCGAACTAGTGCACCTATACAATTTACCATTGTATTGGGTGTGTTGGGGACATAAGAGACTTTTTGTTATTTGGTTGCAGGGTTGCTTGAGAGAGATCATCTTCATCCTACGCCTCCTACGGATTGATAAACCTTAGGTCATCCACTTGAGGGAAATTTGCTACTATCCTACAAACCTGTGCACTTGCAGGCCCAACAACGTCTACAAGAAGAAGGTTGTGTAGTAGACATCAAGCTCTTTTCTGGTGCCGTTGCCGGGGAGGTTAGCGCTTGAAGGTATATTTTTAGATCTTGCAATCGAATATTTTTGTTTCTTGTTTTAGCACTAGTTTATTTTATATTAGAAAACTACAAAAAAAATGGAGTTGAGTTTGTCTCATACGCTTCACCTTTTTAATATCTTTTGTGAGTATGATGGAAAGGAAAATTGTGCTCAAGTGCTAGAGGAAGAAATCTATAGAATGTTTGGTACTAAATCTTTGAATGATGAGCATGATTGCAATGTTGTTAGTATGAATTTCTTGAATATCCATGATGCTAATGATATGCAAAGCCACAAGCTTGGGGAAGCTATGTTTGATGGAGATGATATTTTTTGTCCCCCAAGCTTTGATGAGCAAATTTACTATGATGAAAGCATGCCTCCTATTTATGATGATTATTGTGACGATACGTATGCTATAAAGAATAAGTTTGCTTATGTGGAGAGTAGAAAATTTTCTATGCTTGTAGATCATGAAAAAAATGCTTTAGGCGCTGGTTATATTGTTGAATTCATTCATGATGCTACTGAAAATTATTATGAGGGAGGAACATATGCTTGTAGGAGTTGCAATAATGTCAAGTTTCCTCTCTATGTGCTTAAAGTTTTGAAGCTATGGTTGTTGTGCCATCCTATGCTAGTTGATTATTGTTCCCATAAGTTGTTTTCTCACAAAATCCCTATGCATAGGAAGTGGGTTAGACTTAAATGTGCTAGTCATATGCTTCATGATGCTCCCGTTATGTTTCAATTCTTATCTTTTATGTGAGCATCATTGCCATCATCATGCTTAGCTAAAAGGCATTAAAAAAGCGCTTGTTGGGAGACAACCCAATATTTATCCTTATTGTTTTTGTGTGTCTACATGATTATGCTACTGTAGTAATCATGTTTTATAGCTTTTGTTTCAATAATGTGCCAAATAGAACCTTTGGGAAGACTTGGGTGAAGTTTATGTGATCTTGCCGTGAACAACAGAAACTTTAGCGCTCACGAAATTAGCTATCATTTTTTACTGGAGAGTGATTTTAGGTTGATTGTTTTTTAAGATGATTAATAGACAAATTTCTCAGGTCCAGCAATTTATTTCATAATTTTTGGGGTTCCAGAAGTATATGTTTTATACAGATCACTACAGACTATTCTGTTTTTGACAGATTCTGTTTTTTATGTGTTGTTTGCTTATTTTGATGCATCTATAAGTAGTACCGGAGGGTATGAACCATAGAGAAGTTAGAATATAGTAGATATTACACCAATATGAATTTAGAATGAGTTCATTGCAGTACCTAAGTGGTGGTTTTATTTTCTTATACTAACGAAGCTTACAAGTTTTGTGTTGAAGTTTTGTGTGGTTGAAGTTTTCAAGTTTTGGGTAAAGATTCAATGGACTATGGAATAAGGAGTGGCAAGAGCCTAAGATTGGGGATGCCCAAGGCACCCCAAGGTAATATTCAAGGACAACCAAGCAATTAATCTTGGGCATGCCCCGGAAGGCATCGCCTCTTTCGTCTTCGTTCATCGGTAACTTTACTTGGAGCTATATTTTTATTCACCACATGATATGTGTTTTGCTTGAAGCGTCATTTTATTTTGTTAGTGTTTGTTTGCTGTTAGTTATAATAAAGTTTTGCATCTTTAGTTTCAATAAAAAAGTCAAGGATAGCCTTTACCATGCTTATTTTGCTAGTTTGCATGTTGCTGTTGAAAACAGAAAGTTTACCGCTGTTGCAAAAATTCCCTAGAAAATTCAGAGCATGGTCTAACGTTGAATCTTTTTGCATAATGAGCTCTGATAAATTTATTACAGTGGAAATTTTAGGTCATAATTTTTGGAGTCAGGGAAGTATTGATACTCTTGCATTCTTTACAGACTGTACTGTTTTGGCAGATTGCTGTTATGGTTGCATTGTTTGCATATGTTTGCTTGTTTAATGATTCTATTTGATGATAGGAGTGTTAAATATGCAGAGGCATTTAGTATGAAATTTTGAATAATAATTTAAGTGATTTGTTACAGTATAATATGATAAGGTTTTGCATTGGTTTATACTAACCTATCTCACGAGTTCTTGTTGAGTTTGTTGTGAATAAAGCTTTTGATAAAAAGAGGAACCATGATATGAGAGGAATTAAGGAGACACAAAAGTTAAAGCTTGGGGATGCCCAAGGCACCCCAAGATAATATTTCAAGAAGTCTCAAGCATCTAAGCTTGGGGATGCCCCGGTAGGCATCCCACCTTTCTTCTTCAACAACTATCGGTTAGTATCGGTTGAGCCTAAGTTTTTGCTTCTTCACATGAGTTGTGCTATCCTTGCATTGTAGTTTTCTTTAGCTTTGCTTGCTGTTTGAATAAAGTATCAAGATCTGAAATTCTTTAATGAGAGAGAGCCTTACACAAATTGGAATTTGCTAGAATACTCTATGTGCTTCACTTATATCTTTTTGAGCGTGATAATTTTTGCTCTAGTGCTTCACTTATATCTTTTAGAGCACGGTGGTAGATTTGTTTTAAAGTAACTATTGATCTCTCATGCTTCACTTAGATTATTTTGAGAGTCATTAATAGCATGGTAATTTGCTTAATGTTAATATACTTGGTATTCAAGATTTGTGAAACTTTCTTATGAGTGTGCTGAATACTAAGATAAGTTTGATGCTTGATAATTGTTTTGAGATATGGAGGTGATAATATCAAAGTCGTGCTAGTTGGGTGATTATGAATTTAAAGAATACTTGTGTTGAAGTTTGCAAGTCCCGTAGCATGCACGTATGGTTAAAGTTATGTAACAAATTTGAAACATGAAGTGTACCTGGCTTGTGCATCCTTATGAGTGGCTGTCGGGGACGAGCGATGGTCTTTTCCTACCAATCTATCCCCCTAGGAGCACACGGTTAGTACTTGATTTTTGATGACTTCTAAATTTTTGCAATAAGTATATGAGTTCTTTTGACTAATGTTGAGTCCATGGATTATACGTACTCTCACCTTTCCGCCATTGCTAGCCTCTTCGGTACCGTGCATTGCCCTTTCTCACCTTGAGAGTTGGCGCAAACTTCGCCGGTGCATCCAAACCCCGTGATATGATACGCTCTATCACACATAAGCCTCCTTATATCTTCCTCAAAACAGCCACCATACCTACCTATTATGGCATTTCCATAGCCATTCCGAGATATATTTCCATGCAACTTCCATCATCATCATCATCATCATGACATACATTACTTTTGTCATATTGCCATTGCATGATCTTGTAGTTGACATCGTATTTGTGGCAAAGCCACCATGCATTATTTTTATACATGTCACTCTTGATTCATTGCACCATCCCGGTACACCGTCGGAGGCATTCATATAGAGTCATATCTTGTTCTAAGTTTTGAGTTGTAATCCTTGTGTTGTAATCAATAGAAGTGTGATGATCATCATTATTAGAGCATTGCCCAAATAAAAAATAAAAAAAATGAAAGGCCAAAAAAAGGAAAGGCCCAAAAAAAGGGCAATGCTACTATCTCTTTTCCACACTTGTGCTTCAAAGTAGCACATTATTCTTTATGTAGTGAGTCTCATATATTGTGCTTCAAAGTAGCACCTTATTCTTGATGTAGTGAGTCTCATAAGTTGTCTTTTTATACTAGTGGGAATTTTTCATTATAGAACTTGGCTTGTATATTCCTACGTTGGGCTTCCTCAAATGACCTAGGTCTTCATGAGCAAGCAAGTTGGATGCACACCCACTAGTTTTCTTTTGTTGAGCATTCATAGCTCTAGTGCATCCATTGCATGGCAATCCCTACTCCTCATGTTGACATCAATTGATGGGCATCTCCATAGCCCATTGATTAAGCCTCGTCAACGTGAGACTTTCTCCTTTTTTGTATCCTCCACACAATCCCCATCATCATATTCTATTCCACCCATAGTGCTATATTCATGGCTCACGCTCATGTATTGCGTGAAGGTTGAAAAGGTTTGAGATTATTTAAGTATGAAACAATTGCTTGGCTTGTCATCGGGGGTATAGAAGTTGGGAACATCTTTGTGTGACAAAAATGAAGCATAGCCTAACTATATGATTTTGAAGGGATGAACTTTCTTTTGCCATGTTATTTTTGAGAAGACATGATTGCTTTGATTAGTATGCTTGCAGTATTATTATTTTTGTGTCAATATGAACTTGTGTCTTGAATCTTTCGGATCTGAATATTCATATCACAATTAAGAAGATTTACATTGAAATTATGCCAAAGTATCACTCCGCATCAAAAATTCTTTTTTTATTATTTACCTACTCGAGGACGAGCAGGAATTAAGCTTGGGGATGCTTGATATGTCTCCAACGTATCCATAATTTTTGTTTGCTCCATGCTACTTTATCTATTGTTTTAGGCAATATTGGGCTTTATTATCCACTTTTATATTACTTTTGGGACTAACCTATTAACCGGAGGCCCAGCCCAGATTTGCTGTTTTATGCCTATTTCAGTGTTTCGAGGAAAAGGAATATCAGACGGAGTCAAAACGGAACGAAATCAACTGGAGAAGTTATTTTTGGAAGGAAACCCACCTGATGGACTTGGACCCCACGTCAGAAGATACGGGAGGTTCTCACGAGGGTGGGGGCGCACCCTCCCCCCTGGGCGCGCCCCCCTGTCTCGTGGGGCCCCGTTAGCTCCACCGACGTTCTCCCTGCACCCATATATACCTACATACCCTAAAACTTCCAGAACAGAAAATAGATCGGGAGTTCCGCCGCCGCAAGCCTCTGTAGCCACAAAAACCAATCGGGACCCTGTTCTGGCACCCTACCGGAGGGGGATCCCATCACCGGAGGCCATCTTCATCATCCCGGCGCTATCCATGACGAGGAGGGAGTAGTTCACCATCGGGGCTGAGGGTATGTACCAGTAGCTATGTGTTTGATCTCTCTCTCTCGTGTTCTCTCTCGTGTTCCGTCTATGGCACGATCTTGATGTATCCCGAGCTTTGTTATTGTAGTTGGATCTTATGATGTTTCTCCCCCTCTACTCTCTTGTGATGAATTGAGTTTCCCGTTTGAAGTTATTTTATCGGATTGAGTCTTTTATGAACACTTGATGTATGTCTTGCGTGGGATAACCGTGGTGACAATGGGTTATTCTATTGATCCACTTGATGTATGTTTTGGTGATCAACTTGCGGGTTTCGTGACACTTGGGAACCTATGCATAGGGGTTGGCACACATTCTTGACTCTCCGGTAGTAGCTTTGGGGCACTCTTTGAAGTACTTTTATGTTGGTTGGATGAACCTGAGATTGTGTGATGCATATCGTATAATCATGCCCACGGATACTTGAGGTGATAATGGAGTATCTAGGTGACATTAGGGTTTTGGTTGATTTGTGTCTTAAGGTGTTATTCTAGTACGAACTCTTTTATAGATCGATCCGAAAGAATAGCTTTGTGGTGGTTTTGTACCCGACCATAATCTCTACGTTTGTTCTCCGCTATTAGTGGCTTTGGAGTGACTCTTTGTCGCATGTTGAGGGCTTGTCATATGTTCTATCTATGTTATTGTTGTTGAGAGAACTTACACTAGTGAAAGTATGAACCCTAGGCCTTGTTTCCTATCATTGCAATACCGTTTACGCTCACTTTTATCGCTCGCTACCTTGCTGTTTTTATTATTTCAGATTACAAAAACATATATCTACTATCTATTTTGCACGTGTATCTTCATCTCTTCGCCGAACTAGTGCACCTATACAATTTGCCATTGTATTGGGTGTGTTGGGGACACAAGAGACTTTTTGTTATTTGGTTACAGGGTTGCTTGAGAGAGACCATCTTCATCCTATGCCTCCTACGGATTGATAAACCTTAGGTCATTCACTTGAGGGAAATTTGCTACTGTCCTACAAACCTGTGCACTTACAGGCCCAACAACATCTACAAGAAAAAGGTTGTGTAGTAGACATCATGGGCGGTGCGGGCGGCGAGCGGTAGGTGGACACGTATTAAAGGCAGAAACTGAAACGACTAGTTATACTAAACGGACGTTCACCACGCTGCCGGCCTCAACGCACGCTGCCGGCCTCAACGTACCTAACTAAATATAAGTAAAATTGCGGATGCTACTAAAACAACATCACTAGCACTATCCTATTGGTATTGAACCCCTGGTTACTACCCACTGGTCCTGGGTTCGATCCCCAGGCCAAACTATTTTTGTGCAAATTTTTTTGGATTTAAAAAATTAATATGTCAGTAACTTCTTAGGGTTTTTAATTGTGTGCAATTTTTTTGGATTTAAAAAATTAATATGTCAGTAACTTCTTAGGGTTTTGTCGACGCCGAGGCACCCAACTTCTTGCAACACATCATATCAACAGCATGAAAACTAAGATCATCATCATATCAACAATGAAACTATGCTCATCATCACAACAACAGAATGAAAACTTCTTGCAAAACATCATAACTAATAAGTTCATCATCACATCATCATAACCAGAGTATCATAGTGCATGAAAACTATTAGGTACATTACATAGTCCACCACTTGGACTTGAACTAACTGGTTTCAACATGAAATTCTTAACATTCTTCATCACAAACTAGCCAAAAAAGGCTGAATAAAACATGTTTCAACATTACATCAGTTCTTGCTGCCTTGAGAACAATTGAACCATTCAGACATCTTGTATGATGGCTTTCTCACTCTTCCAGTACCTGACAGTCTTGGTGGTATGAATGTTTTCTTTGCCCTTGACCTAGCAGCAGTAGCAGAAGATGAACTAGGCCTATCAACAGCAGCAGAAGATGAGCTTGGCCTTGTTGGAGCAGGAGCAGAAGGAGCTGCCCTAGGTACAACCCTAGTTGCAGTCCTAGCTGCAGCTGGAGCTCTTGCCCTTGCTGCTGGTGGAGCTGTCCTTGGTGTTGCACTGGTTGCAGAAGGAGCTCTTGCCCTTGCTGCTGGTGGAGCAGATGGAGCTACCATTGGTGCATCAACTCTCCTGTTTTCCTGCAGTGACAACATATAGATAGATTAGAACATAGTATTAAATATACACAAGATTTAACCTGCAGTGACAACATATATAAACAAGATTTAACCTGGTGTTGGTTCCTTCTCATTGCTAGGGCTGGCTTCAGATTTTTTTGTGGCAGCTAGTGTACCTATGCCCTGTCAAGTTGCAATTGCTGCAGGTTATTGTTGCCATCCTTGAAGTATCTTTGGGAGCTGGCTTCTCAAACTTATTCTTTCTTCTCTTAGTCTGCTTCTTTCCTGGCTTGTCTCTGAAAACTGATGGCTCTATGTCAGGGGTCCCAGTATTTGTCCATAGATCAGGCCCAGGCACAGGATACACAATTGGATTGTAGGTTGCTTGGTACATAGGTTTCTTGAAGAAATCACTAACAAAATCTTCCAGATGAAGTTTTGCCTTGTTAATTGCAGAAACACCATGCTTGCAAGGAACACCAGCCATGTCCCATTTGCTACACCCACATGTGTGCACTTGCAGATTAACTGCATATGTGCTTTATCCACTACTAACCTGGTATAGATCAAGTCCTGCTTTGATTGACTGACAATATCTAGCATGGTGTTTTGCTTCTTCTAGCTTCTCAGCATATGTTGGGCATATCTGCCACTTGGCTGTCTCAGTCCTGGTCCTATTGGCATTGAACTTAACTAGCAATTTTGTTCTGATGCCATCAACCATGGTTTTAATTGGTTTCCCTCTCACATCAAGTATCATTTTGTTGAACACTTCACTAATATTGTCAACACCAAATCAGTTTTACAATTCTTGTCCATGGCATGTCTAGCCCATGTATGCTTGGGTATCTTTCTAAGCCATTTCCAAGCTGCCTCACACTCTCTTTTCATGCCTTCCATTGCTTGTTCAAAACCATGCTCAGTATATGAATAACTAGCCTGATCCATATACTTATTTAACTCTTCACCTCTAAAGCCAGCTGTTTGAAAGTTCTGATAAATATGTCTAAGGTAGTATCTTTGAGGGCAATTTGGAAAGACATTATTTATGGCTTTAAGAAGGCCCTGTTTAAATAACTAGTGTTCAAAATATAGTATAACAACACACTATTTGACATTACTAAGCATGGTAAAACTTCAGTAAAAATAAGAATTATGATGTATGAGGTACCTTTTGTCTATCAGATATGATAGTGTACTTACCATACTTCCCTGACTCACCACCAAGAGCATACTTGAGCTGGGTTAGAAACCAGGACCAGCTGGCGGTGTCCTCCTTGTCAACAATAGCAAATGCAATGGGAAAGATGTTGTTATTACTATCTCTTCCAGTTGCAGCCAATATTTGTTGCCCTGTTGTCAACTTAACAAAGCAACCATCAATACCTACAACCAAACATAACACATTAGCACCAAACATAAACAAAAGCAATGGCAAATATGTTGGGAAAATAATTATGCAAGTACCTATGAAGGGTCTGCAACCATTTAGGAAGCCCTCTTTGCAAGCATTGAGGCACATGAACAAGCCATGAAATCTAGGATTTTTGCTAGGATGAAGCTTTAAATGCTTTGTTGTCACAATGCATCTACTTCCAGGATTGGTATCCAGCACAGCTTGGAGGTAATCCCTTATCCTAGTGTATTGTGCCCTTTGATCTCCTTGGACAACTTCCTTAGCTGCTTTCATTGCCCTGTAGGCCATGTGAATGGACACTTCAATTTCATATTTTTTCTTCAAATTGTCAATTATTGCCTGGACTGGTGTGTTTATGTCAGATCTTAACTATTGCTCACACTCATGTGCCAACCATTTTGCAGTGATTTTGGTGCTCTCTCCAACAGCAGGACAGTTGTGATACAAGTTCATTTTCTTCATGCAAAATGTCTTCTCATGTGCAATTTGGGAAGCAGCAATGAAAAAAGGACAGTCATCTGTACTGCAAACTACAATAACTCTATCTGAGCAATTCCTATGAAATGAGTAGTTCCTGTTTTGTGAGATGTGAAATGTAAGGAGTGCCCTCCTGAACTGCTGGACATCTAGGAAACAAAGTTGCTTGACAAATTGTTCTTGTGGGTTTTCCCTCTCCTCATCATACCAAAACCTAACTTTATTCTTTTTGGCCCTGCTCTTCCTACCATTTGGTAGCTTAAATGGTGGAAGCTGAGCACAATCATTCTCTTCCTGACTTAAGTTACCTGGGTTGCTCTCCTCATCAGATGAAGGTGCCCAGTCTTGCTCTATGATTTGATCCAAACCTGCATGGGATCTTGTTGTTGGCCCCTTCCCCCTCCTCTTACTTCCTCCTGTGCTGCTGCTACCTCCTGCACTGCTTCCTCCTACACTGCTTCCTCCTCTCAAGCCCTCATCTAGTGGCTCCTCTTGTCCTTCCTCTTCATCTCTTCCTTCATTCTCCTCCTCCTCCTCATCTGGTCCATATAGCTCTTCTACATCAGTGTCTCCTTCAAAGTGATGTAGTGGATCATCCCTATGCCTCTTCATTGCCTCCAACCTTGCCAATATGTCCTCATCTTCAAGATCTTCATCCTCACTTTCACTATCAGTGAACTCCTCAGCAAGCAGCTGTGGGAGTTTTATTTTTGCTGCCTTGTACTTCTCTCTTTGTATCATATACTCATGTACCTCTGAATTTTTTCGTTTCTTTTCTGCTCCATCATCTGCTCAATGTGCTCTTGCTCTTGGTCTGTCTCCATGAAATACTCATGCCTCTCATTACCATTGTCCAAAGAAAACTTAGGTTCACTTGGGCCCTTTTGCTTCAACAAACAAGAGCTCTCCTGTGTGTTCATTACTTGGACTGGCAGTGGTTGGGGTTTCACTTGACTGGGGAAAAGAACTCTTGAATTGTCTACCTCATAGACAACTGGTACACCTATTTCTGACAAAGGAACCTGCTCTTCATAAGCATGACCAATGTTCAAATCAACTGGTCTAGGTGCATCACTTCTCATAACTATAATGTTAACAACATTCTTTCCTTTCCTAGCTATGTCATCCAACATTTCTTCCACCTTGTCAGCATCAGTTAATTCTTCCATTCCTGACACACCAACTCCTGGATCTCTAACATAATACATAAAATTCCTTAAACTATAGCCTTCTACCTCTATTAGGGCAATGAGATCCAGAAGGTTATGTCTGATAAACAGATTATTCTTTCCAAGTTATCTCTGTCTAGGAAATGGAACCTCACTTCCCATTCTTCATCATCCAAGCTACAAATTCAGATAAAATGCATTTAACAGTGTTCACAATTATTGTTAAGAGGTCTCATTGGTGCCAACATAATTTCAGTTTACAGTGTTAAAATCCAGTTAACAATGTAAACAAAATTCAGTTAACAACATACACTTATCAATAAATTCAGTTAACAGTTAACAGTGTTCACAATATTCAGTTAACAGAGTTCAATAAATTCAGTTAATAGTGTTAAAATCCACTTAACAGTGTTCAATAAATTCAGTACACAGTTAACAGTTTACTGAAAATTCAGTTAACAGCTAACACTAACCCTAATGCTAGAACCCTAACACTACAACCTTAACCGTACTACAACTACCCAAGAACACCAACCATAGAACCCTAACACTACAACCCTAACCCTAGAATACAAATCGCGGAAATGACAAAGGAGGAGGAGGATGACTTACTCCACTCCGCCGAAGGAGGAGGCAAAATGGTGGCTGTCCGTCGGATTGGCCTTCACCGCCTGGGCGAACGCAGTAGCCGCCGCGTATTCCAACGACTTCGGCGGCGACGGCGGTTGGGGAAGAGGCAGCGCGCTCGAGGGATTGGAGCTCCCGCAGAACTCCGGTGGATCTCCAGCACCGCCGCCCGGAGCATCCCCACCAGCAGCAACTCCCCCGCCGCCGTCCACGCCGCCAGGTTTCGTCGTCGCCATGGATTGGAGCTGGAGGGAGAGGACGGAGCAGATCTGGTCTGGTCGGGCGCCGTCGGTCGGTCGGTCCAGCTCGACCAGATGTACGCGCAAACGGCGCCGTCACTGCGTCCGTTACGCCACGTCACGCATATTGGGTCCCACCTGTCGGAAACGCCCTCAACCGCGCGAAATCACATGTTCAGTGCAATCTGCAAAACTGTTACTGAATCTGCGGTGGATTTTGCAAATGATTAGCGACCGGGTTGTTTTCTGCAAGATAAGACCCAAATGTGGTGGTTTCTTGCAATTCACTCTCTATTTTGCGTCTGAAACAGCCGAGGTACATCTATTGTGCATTGATGTATAGTTCCAACTGAATCAGGCAATCAGGCGATCGATGAAAGAATCTGAAGCATCAACTTCTCAAAGATCACCCTACCCTCACAGCTGCAGCTGATAGTTGTTAATCTCAAAGCTGAGTTTCAAACTTGAGGAACCAAACTGAGCGACCTCCAAGTTCCAACCGGACAGTTCCAGTGCAGGTTAATCCTGCTACTGCAGTTCAAGTTTTCCCGCCGCGTCCGTAGATCAGTCTATCGCAAAAGATGAAGAAAGGTAATCATTCAAGTCGCCGAGAATAACCAGAAAAGATGATGGATCGAGTGGTTTCCAATCTCCGTGATCGAACGAAAAGCAAAATACCACACCAAAGTTGTAAGCTTCACAATGTTGTAGGAGTCCTGTACTAGTGGTAGTAGTAACTTTTTCCCGCTGGCCGTCTTCTCATTGCAATACCCATCTTGACTGAACTAGCTAGCCCATGGCCGACACCAAACAAACAAACAAACAGATTCAACTTTCTCTTTTGTTTTTCGAAATAATACACACCAGTTTCAAGTTACATCAGTTTCATACATTTTTGCTGCTGATTTGAATCCACTAATTTGGGAGTTGGGCAATTGGCAATTTGACATGACAAGGATCAACCTTTCCTAGCATGCCCACTCCACGTAGATGGCAGCTGCGGTTCATGCATTCATGCATGCATGGGACCCCGGAAGAACAGAATATATCCAATGCTTTCTTTCACCTTTCACTTTGCTTTTGCATGCATGTCTGGATAGACTCATGGACAGATGGAAATATATATATGTAAGCAATTCTCTATTGATCAAACACTTGGCTCTACGTTTATTTACTTGATACTTCTCTTGAGATTAAATCCCTTGGTTGTTTACTTGGTAATTCTCTTGCGAAAATGTTATAGAGCGAAAGCACCCCTTTGCTCCATCCATCCACCCTTTAGAGCATCTTCAGCCACGTACCTCTAATTCGACCCCTCAAACGCCCGCGGATGCGCCCGGTTAATGACTGGGCATGTCCATTTTGAGCCCCTACCGGATCCGCGCAGCCACAGTTCTCATTTTTTTTCTTATATGTCTGGTCACTTGCACCTAATTGGTGGAGATGAAGAAAGAGAAAGAAAAAATGACTAAACAAAAAGAAAAGGTGGTCCAGGATGGGGCCGCATCCTATGTGGCGGATTGACCGGGCGTGTCCGCGAGCCCTCATATCCTCCTCATATTTGAGATGGATATGAGGGTTTGCGGACAGCCCGGTCATATAAGGAATATATGGAGGGGTTCAGTTGTGTCACTTTTTTTTTCCTTCTCTCTCCTGTCCGGTCACTGACCTGACGTGTCCGCGGATATATGAGAGATGATTTGAGGGATCCGGCTGTAGATGCTCTTTGCTATATCAATTCATCTACTCTCCGTTTTGAAATGAACTTTTTTCGTTTTTGAGTTGGTGCAAAAATTATAAGTACGTGTTGAGAAATATCTATAGTGACCATCTTTTTTTTCTTTTTTCTCACAAGTCAAGCAAGCAAATGAGGTGTTTTTTTTTTCTTTTGAGGATTCAAATGAGGTGTTAGTTGGTAAAAACTTGATGACAATGATTAAGGACAAATTTCTCACTAGTCGGATCGGGCCACTTGCACCTGTTACGCAAAAGGCAAATTAGCATTTTTTTTTTGAGGAAAAAAAAACACACACCATGCAGATCGATCGATTCAGAGTTCACGGGTGCGACGTGCCGGCCCGGGTGTTGGGCCGCGACAGCGGGTAAGGTACGCAAAACCTGCAAATAATAACACCATGCAGATCCATCATTCAGATCGATCGATCAGACGTGGTCCATGCATGCATCAATGCATTTTGGCGCCACTTATGAATGATACGTCCATGTGGCATACGTCCATGCATCAATGCCTTTTTCTCTTCTTCTTTTCTTGATATTGTTCCTTTATTTTGTTTTTCAAATTTTTGATTTGCCCTTTATTTGTGGAGAGTGATGGCTAACCTTCTGAGATTACATGTGACTTTGGGTTTGCTATATAGCTAGGTCGACGTAGCTTGCACAAGATAGTCAGGATACCAGAAGGAAGAGATGACAAACAAGTTTATTTAATTTTGAATTTAAACTAACACGGATGCCATTAAATTCTCGGCCGCCTATCAGACGTCTAATGATCAATAGTCATGCTGATTAAGCGAGCTTGCATGCATCAGCTGCATGCTGC
>NC_041391.1:127784313-127792098 GCF_002162155.2 Triticum dicoccoides
GGCTGAAAGATGGATCAGCTGAATGTGGGCGTCATCATGGTAATCACCACCATGTATGGTACTCCTACGTAAACGTACGTCCATTTCTAATTAAATAATCATTAATCACAACTAATTTAGTTGTCAAGAACCCTAAGGCCTTAGCTTAGCTGATCTTTCCGCACAACTAGACACATAAAAAATAATACGAAGGGGATGTTTTGTTAATGGGAACAAAAGTTCCATGCATGGGGTGGCTAGCAGCAGCTGCCTGTGCTACATCCTAGCTAGAATTAGAAAGAGAAACCTAATCTCGCTCAACTAATACATGAAATCCTCATCAGTTCCATGATGAGGTGGCTTGGATAAGATCAGAGAGAGTGAGGCATGTGTGGGATCATGACGATGGCGCAAACGACCCCTGTACGCCGACCTTAACCCGATTCTCGCAGTGGCGTCTTATCCATCCATCGGTCAGCAGGGGGCAAAAGGACTGGAGGACGTGCCATTCATTGAGCAACCAGGCCTCCCTCCCCTGCTCCCAAATCCCCCAACTGCTCACCTCTCAGCTTCAGTATCTTCCTTCTTTTTCCTTGCGAGGACAAGAATGTCTGTCTGATTCTGAATCCTCTCGCCGAGATCAAAATACTACTAAATCTCCTTGGATCGGTTCATCATCGCCATGATTACACCAAGGGCTAGCTAATGCTATTTTGACTCAGATAGATACGGATAACGAAACTATTTTAATCTTTTGTCAAAGAAAGCGATAGTATGATCATTCGTGCTATAAACTAGCTAGCTAGCTCTGTCGCCTCAGGTGCGAGGAGAAGAATAGTTGGGTGCCAAACCATGTGATTTACCTTATCCAGGTACGTACCAGCTCATCAAAATGCCAAAGAAGCCACCTTTCCTCCTCTCAAGATTCTTTGCAAAACGAACCGATTTCTATTCTATGCTCAGGCGAAAAGCTGCATTGCTCTTTTGATCGAGAGATACGAAACCTCCCGGCCTGTGGTCTCGTGCGTACCACCAATGTGAACAGAGGTTCTTCGGAACTCGATCGACACACGTATCAGTGCTGCAATTCCATGCAGATTGCAATACGAGGAATACAAAGTTTCAGTACTCAAGTATACAATCAAAGTATAAAAAAATATTATGTATACTTTCCCTTTAGTACTTTTCCTTTAGTACATTGAAGTAAATGAAAGTATAAAAACATTATTTATACTCGCTTCCAGACGAGCCAATGGTTCCCGCGAAATTTATTTGCGAGTAATAGTAGTAGTTTCTTCTCTATCATGGCAAAGAAATGGTGCAGTTTTTGTACAAAAATGTTTGGGGTCCGAGAGAACAGAAGACGGAATGTCATTGCCAAGTTCAAAGGGCCCTGTTGCGTTTTTCAGGGGTTTATTTTCTTTATTTTTCTCACTGGTATGCAGTAATGCAATGCTACTGAGCTACTACACGCCTACACTGAACAACGGCTTTATGGGAGGAAATTGGCCAGCAACTGCATCTCCGGATTAGGAAAAGTAACTTTGAGGGAGGGAGAAAAGGACCAGCGCATATGTACATCCTGCGATGCTCTGTTTCGTTGCACCGCGTGCTACGTGCATGTGCTCCACCACCACCCATGCACAATCGGCGCCACCTTCAAATTTGAAGAAAAATAATTGTATTTTGCTCTTTTAAGTAGTCCCTTACTTTTAAAGTTAAAAACTACCGCCAAATTATTACTACTACTGTGCTTGAAAGGAAGAGAGAGTGTTGGTGTTCTTTGTGTTCCGCGACGTTCGACCTCGGTGCAGCACAACACAGGTGTGCTACTACCTCCGTCCTGATTTATTAGTCATTTTTAAATTTTATGTCAAATTTGATCTTATAGTTAACTAATAAAAAATTAATGCATGTTATAAAATTAATATCATTGCAGACTATGTTCAATACGAATCCAACTATACAATTTTTTATGACATGCACTAACATTTTGTTAGTTAAAATTTGTAGTCAAAATTTAGCACACAATACGAAACGTACTAATAAACCAAAACGGAGGTAGTAGTATATGCTATTGCAATGGTAGCTGCCTAGAAATGAGGCCCGACAGGAATTCACCGTGTGGAATTCAGCGTTTTTGTTTCCCATTCCATCCCATCCATTCAAACAACCAAGCATATCTCGTGGTTCAAAGCGCCGGGACGGGACAGGAGAGGCCCAGCTAGCACCCGCTTTCGGAAAGCAGAAGTACCATGATGAGCAGTACGTATTCAAGACGATATGCTTTGCCGTCGAGTAAGAGCGAGCATGAAATTTCCACTGAAATCTTCTTAGCTTTTGGACGCCAAAAATGCTTGGCCTGATCACGCTGGTCTATCATCCATCTGCCTGCCGCTGCTCGATCTCGATTGACCCGAGATCCCGATATGTATGCAGTTGCAGTGCACACAGGCGCAGGCAAGACGCCGGCCGGCCGGGTGGACAGGCATGAATGACACAAAACAGTTTACAGGACCCCATTGCCGGACGGCCGTCCATCCAAGAAGAAGGCTGCATCAACCTCGATTGCAGGCAAGGCAGCATAAATGTTGCTGCAGCAGCAGCGTGCGTCTCCCGTGCAAATGCGCGCCTTCAATTCTTTCTTTTCCTCCTTTGATCTTCCCTGCGCTGCGCTCCATCCAACGACGAACCCCTATATGCCCATATGCTCGTTGCAGTGCGCTTGTCTCTTCCGCGGAGAATCTCTAGGGAGCCACGAAATGAATGGACAGTAATTCTAGGAGCACAGCAGCAATTGGCATGCATGCAGCTCCGCCACTTCACTTCAATTTGTCCCGTCCATTGGAAGAAGAGAAGGCTTACACAACTCACTCTTTTCGGCTGCCCGTGACGGGAGTATCATAGGTAGTATCATGCATACCAACTAAGCAATGTTGATAAAATGGCATAGAATTAAATGAAGAAACAAAGATGGTTGAGTATCATATCATTATACCGTATCATATTAAATGATATACTACTTTGTGTTATGCATGATAATAAATATAATCATCTATGATACCAACATATGATACTAGGCATTACGAATTAGTATCATACACTAGTATCATATGCATGATACTAGTACATGATACTCTCCATTACAACCAGCCTTTTTGGGCTCTTCCCGGCCCTCTGATTCATCCATTCATGGTGGTGGTCACTGGTCATGCCATGGCAGGATGGCTTATGATCCTTCTCAGGTGGACGCGGCACATGATGCGTGCCGGGGGATCGCGAGCCCGAATTAATCATGCGTCTTTCCTCACCTCCGCCTCAGCTGAATGCTGACAGTCTTCGGTTAATCTATATAGCCGCACTTCCTTCCATGCGTGTCTTTATCTAGCTTATTAGTACCCGAGAAGTACTGCTAGTGGTTAGTTACGATTAGCATATGTTTTGACGGTTTGACCCATGATAATGTCACTGTTTGGCAAAGTTGGTGAAATCAATGGGGTTGGGATTGAGGGGGTAGTATCATCAGGATTGCTAAGTTTCAGCCGACTGAGACTTAACCAAGTCTTAGTCGATGCTATATTTGGATCTTACGTTGAGATCCGTGCAACCTTTTCTTTTTCTTTTTTTTTCTTACATGTTATATCACTTGACTTAGATTTGGTTAAATCTCAGTCGGCTGAGGCCTACAGAATCGATCTTGAAAGAAGAGAGCCAGGAGTATATACACTAGTTCATAAGTACATTGAGCTCAACACTAGCTAGCCCATTACCAGAACCAAATAAACACAACATACGAATTCCATTTTTCATTATTTTTTGGAACACGACAATATCCGGTTAGCCGTTCCATTCATGCACGCTAATGTGCTGTCGAATCCACTAATTTGGGAGTAGGGCAATTGGCAATTTCACATCACAAGGATCATCTTTTCTAGCTAGCCTGCCCACTCCACGCAGATGGACAGCTACGGTTCATGAAATGCATGCATGGCATGGCATGGTGCCCCAGAAGAACAGAGTATATCCACCTCACCGCTTTCTCATTTGCTTTGCTTCTGCAATGTGCATGCATGTCCGGATAGACTAACAGACAGATGAGATGGAGGTATGTGTGCAATTTCTCTTGAGATCAAACACACGTCTCTTTCGTCTATCTGCGTAGTACGTACTTACCGAGGGAAAAGTGCATCTGTAAATTCACTGACGGGTCATCTAATTAATCCATCCTTTCAAAATGGATGTACTCCCTCTGTCCCATAATGTAACATTTCTGACACTAGTATAGTGTCAACAAGCGTCTTACAGTACGAGACGAACAGAGTACTTTTTAGAGTTGGAACCATAATTGGTAGTACGCGTCGGTGAAATGTCTATATTGCACGTGCCTTTGGTTTTTCTCGAGTCGAGTTAATTAGCAGAAAAATCATGGCGCTGATTAATGACATGATACCCAAAGAAAAAGGACAAGATGACAAAATAGAACAAACGTTGACTATTCCAAAGCATATAAGTACATATTAGGGAAACGGTTTTGTTATTTCGCAGTTGTCTGACAATCCAAAGTGTGTCGTTCGATTCTAGTGGGAAGAACAGGGAGCCCTCCAGGCTGAGTCGGGGCCGAACCTGGTGAGATGTTGTTAGGAGCAAGGTGGAGTCGTCGACAATACAACTGTCTGCGGCATCGCAGGTGGAGGTGTGGCTTCGCGGGCGGAGGTGAGTCGGAGGTTGACAAGTACGGGTGGAAGGGCTTTTCATATTGAACCCGAGATTAGATTGGACGGAGCCCGAGCAGAGAAGGGAACACCGTAAGTCCATAAGCTACCAAGGTGTTGCCGGCGAGGCTAAGCAAGAACTCATTAGAGACCGTAGAGTTGTTGAATGTGTAGAAACCGTTATCGTAGGATGAAAACGAAGGACTCCCGTTGGATTGTTGGATTTCAGTTCAACAGCTATGACAAAATCAATCGATCTGGGAAATAATAAAAAAAACATACAACTAACGTATAGGTGGTCCTTCATGTAAAACACCAGATGATGCCCGACGCGTTGCTGCAATAACCTTGGCAAAACATATGCTTAAGTAGATGCATGACAAAAACAAATTTAAGAATGCTCTCCGGATATATTTAAAAACAATAAAGTATCTGAACTATCTCAAAACAGGCTTTCGTCCTTCTTTATAAATAAAAATGTGTTGTATAATAAGATAAATCTTTGGACTGAAGTCAAACGGTGTGCCAATTTTAACAACAATGTGTAGCATCACTTATATATATATACTTGCTCCAGGCGTCCAACATACAATGCATGATTGCTGAGGTGGCATGGTCGCATGAATGAACTAGTGCACAAATTGTAATTTATAACCACATGCAGGACTTGATGATGTGGCATAATTGGATGAAGAATAAAAATAGATAGTGGATTGCAACTATTTAAGAATAGAGGATTGGGGTGGATAATAATCGGAGTCGGGCCATTTGCACCTGTGACCTAAAGGGCAAACCGGCAACTGTTCAGAGTTCACGGGTGCGACGGTGCGTCCGGCGTCCCGGCCCGGCTGCTATGCCTTGACAGCGGGTTGGGGCACGCAACACCTGCAAACTATAACACCATGCAGATCCATCGATCGATCGGAAATACGTGGTCCATGCATGCATGAATGTGTTTTGGCGCCACTGATGAATGATGAAGCCATGTGTCGTCTTTGACCCTCGAGGAGAGAGATGTGCCGCACGACAAAGGGTCATAAACGCCATCGATGGATCTCAGCACCGAACATGCCAAGTTGTACGTGTTCAGAAATTTGAGTACGAAGTTTCAAAAAAAAAAATTGAGTACGAACATATCTAATGGTGAACGAACGATACACCTGCGCGTACCATAGACGTGTATGCATGCATGCATGCATACATACATACAAGGTGCTTGACCAAAAAGGAGAAAAGACATACTCGCGGGCGGCGTTGGGGGAACCCTAACTTCCACCCCACGGCCGCCTCCTACCTCTTCCCTCCCCTCGCCGTCGTCAGAAGGCACCGCCGGGCGAAGTCCGGTGCGCGGCGGCGGCGGCGGGGCCCTTCTTTTCCTCTTGCGTGCGGCTATAGCGCGAGATGCAGGGGCGCGACGGAGTCTTGGTGCTGATGCAGGGAGCGCACGTCGGGCGGCGCGGGCGGGCGGGCAGCCAGGCCGTGGCGGCTGCACGTGGGGTTGCCTCCTGGGCGGCGGCGCGGGCACGGATCCACCGCGGATCTGGTCCTGCGGGCACGGTCTGGGCCTCCCCTGGTCGGTCGACGGATCTCGATGGGGACTAATCCTTGCTGTGATCTGGCAGCGGCGGCCTGGATCATCCAGATCCCGACAAGGATGGCGTCAGCCCTGCACAAGAGATGGAGGTGTTCGAACAGATCTGGGTGAAAACCTACTATCGGCTATTGCGAAGGCCGATGGTGGTGGCGATGTCTGCATTGTTTCCTTCTTGAAGGCATCGTCGTGGAGAAGTTCAAGGCCATTCTCTGCTACCTCCGGGGGAAACCCTAGATTAGTAGATCGGATTACGGCGGCTCTCTGGTGTCGTTTCCCCCTTGAGGGCATCATTCTTGGAGGTGCACACGGGCTCGAGGGACCGGAGGACGGCTTCTTTGGTGGGGCGATGCTTCATCTTACACATTGATGATGGTGGACCTCGGCGGGATGGCGCTGTGGAGACTTGACGTCTGGTGCGCGGAGATGGACTCGCGCAGGAGGAGGATGTCATCTAGCGTCATGGTGGCGTCGATGGCTGCGAAGCCTGAAAAGGTTTGTGCGTTAGTTTGCTCTAAAGATGGATTCATGGAAGATGGCGGTGGGGACACATGAGAGTGTGTCGGAACGGTTTGTGCCCTAAACCGAGTATTGGGCTTGATTGGGGCCTTTGACTTTAGATGTTAGGCATTTGTGTGTTAACTGTTTGGTATTAAGCTCGGACTATTGACACTCTTTATCATGTGGATAGGAGTAGCAACAGATGTTGCTAAGATGGTGACTTCAGACTATCTAATGTACTATCTTATAAGGTCTTTATGAATAATCAATAAAATGGCTACATACATCGCCCCAGATGCAGAGGCCGGGGATAATCCTCCTTTTCTAAAAAAACGTATAAGACGTTTGATTGAGGCCGTTACGTTGGACCCTTTGTTGTATACATACAAGAAAATAATATCATGGTTCGCAGAGCTCTGGAAACTACTTCCATCTCTCATAATGTAACACGTTTTGTGACATGAGTGTAGTATTAAAAAATATTTTACATTATGACACATAGGGAGTATAAAATCCAAAATCATACTGTAGTCCAAAACACTAGCAAAATAGAGCGTGGGAAATACACTGGGTTTTGTAAATTGATTGCTTGGTCACAGTGAGAAGAAAAACACTACAACCAGCCAAAGGCATAGCTGAAATATTATAACATGGTTCTTTTTATCATGTTATCATGAGATGGTGTCGGTGAAATACTGAATCAGAGTCGACCCGTTTCGTCTACCCACATTCGTCTGGGTCGCCGCGGTCAAAAATGCTGGCCCAACGTGTCGATCCATCGCCAAACACGTCCGCTTTGCGCCCACGCGTACGCATTTTCGGCTCAAATTTGGGCCTCAAATGTGTTGGCGTGGAATCGAAGCGGACGCGCCGCGCGTCCGCTTGGTGTCCGCCGCGTCTTCACATGATGGCCGGTCAACTACCTCCCGCGTCTTTATTAATGACGACCACACACCGCAGGCCAACGCGTCAACGACGGTGATCGTTCTTTTTTAATACAAG
>NC_041391.1:127792282-127810041 GCF_002162155.2 Triticum dicoccoides
CTCTTCCAGCCTCTCATCCCCATCTAGCCACCATGCTGCTCCCCCGCCGGCAACAACCCTAGCCTAGCTCGCGCCACCATGAGCTTTTTCGCTAGCAAGAACAAGGGCAAGGCCCCCGCCTCATCCTCTTGGCACGCGTTGCCCCCGCCTCCATCGGTGCCTGCCCGCCGGCGAGGCAACGGATAAGCGACCTAGTGCACCAAGCGAGGTGGCACTGGGAGCACTACATGCCCCTCCCGTACACCGACGTTACCCTGCCACATGACTGACATTTGGATCTAGATAGGATCCCAGTGTTGGCAGTGCCGCGGACGGCGCAGGAGCACGCGGAGGAGGTGCGTCGCCAGCGCCATCTGCTTACGCCGGAGCAGTGCCTCAACCCTGCCTACGCAGCAGACTCTCCGATTGGGAGGTCTGGTTTGCCCTCGAGCACGAGGAGCAGCGCCGGTGCGGCATCCAGCACGTGCGGACTGGCAACTCGTCGCCCTCCTTCGTGCGCCACGAGTACCAGGAGGAGAAGGCTGCCTACGAGGCGGCGCAGGCGGCTGCCATGTAGGAAAGTGAAGAGGACGAGCGGCGCAAGGCGGAGGCGTAGGAGGCGGCATAGCAGGTGTGCCTATCGGGAGGCCATCGCACTCTGCGCTTCCAGCGACTGCGTTGTGCCACTGCTGATGCCGCCCTCCCCCCGTCAAGCCCGAGCCGGCGCCGTCCCCTAATCTGTTGACACCCCACTGGTACATCTGGCAAGGAGAGGTGCGCGAGTGGGTGAGCGATCATCTTGCTTAGAGCGACGCCAACGCAGGAGAAGTTGTACCTCGAGCAATGGCGAAAGCGCTAGCTAGTGGAGGAGCGCCGCGAGGGCGAGAAGGACAGACGCAAGGCGGGGGAAGAAGAGCGTCGGGCCCGTGCAGCCCAGCCAACCGCGGTCATACCGACGTCGTAGGACGTTGCCACAGCCTGGAAGACGACTTCCCCCTGGGCTGGCTCGGCGCCGACGCTCATTGACCTCATCTGCCCCGACACTGACCAGGAGGACACCTAGGGCAGTGCGCCTGCTCCTTGTTTTTAGTTTTATTAAATGTTTTTAATTAATGTAAAATGTGGACTCGTGGATTCTCGCCGACCTTTGTGGCCGGCGTTTATGTTTAATTAACGTTTTCAATCTGAAAAAATTTGTGTTATGTATTTTTTTCACCCGCGAACTCAAAAATAGGTCGAGCCAGTGTTGGGCACAAGTGCCGACTCAAACACAAAAATGGACATGCTTGTGCATTGTGCTGACCTAAACTAATAAAATAGGACAAAGAATGCGTCTGTTTGGGCCGCCCGGTTGAAGTTGCTGATACCGCGGTCATATTAGGATCCAGTGGCCTAACCACGCATCCTAGCCGTACAAGGATACACGTGGGGCCCAGATCGACTGAAGAATGAGGCCCTCCACTTGGCACGTAGTCCCATGCAACAGGTTACTCTACCGCCTGCCTGCATGGCCCCGTCTCGTTGTTCCGACAGCGACCGCGACGGCCACGCTGTCCCTTGTGACCTTCCTTGTGACCCTCTCCATCTTGACGAAGCAACGCAAAGCATGTGACTCGCTACTGGGGACTGTAAGCAGCACTGTAGCAGCGTTGTTGCTGCCTGATAGTGATAGGGTTGTACTCCTCTCTATCTTGCTGGTGGACCATGGATGACCGTGACGTCGCCACTTGTGAGAAGCTGCCAACCTTCATTCCGTTTCCATGGCATACAGGCAAGGCCGCCATGAATGCTCCGCCCTGTTGACGATGCATCCATCACTAGACTATGGCCCTGTTTGGATACTCTAACTTTAGTTAGAGGTTAGAGTTAGTTTCTAACTTGTGTCTAACCCTGAACTAACTCTAACTTCGGTGGTGTTTGGATGAGAGAGTTAGATTAACAATAAATGCACTTTCTCAATCATTTAGCCATCTTTTCAGCCGGATTTGTTGTGGTCGGCTCTTGTGTGGCCTCCTTCCGCTCAAAAATGAATAATTCACATTGCATGAGAGATGACTATCTTGTGCAAAAAAAATCAGCGGACGGAGGAGCGACACACATGCAAATAAACAAACACCGAACAAATAGCTAAAGAGAACTAAAATGAGACACTTAAGATACTGAACAAACACTGACCAAATAACTAATCACTTAACATATAGTTGAAAAGAACTAAAACTGATACTTAGGAGTACTAATGACTAAAAATTGAAAATAATCTAGCAAAAAAACATTACAAAAACTAATATAAGACTGAGAAGGCAAGCTTACAAACTGAGGAACAAGAATAATGAACAATGAATACTTAGGAATAAGTACTCAAGATTTTATTTTGTCCATACAAATGAGACGTCTCACTTAAACGTACAAGTCCTCAATCAAGCTTAAAAAAAATTACACTCCATGAAACAAAGCATGAGCTAACTCATCACGGAAGGCATTCATGTGGATATCTTCAACAAGAGGTTCGTCTTCTGGCCATGCGGATGCAGAAGAACTAGGCATTGGGTTATAGTTTTCATCCGCATCACACGCATCAAATTCCCTATCCGGAATTCTGCTCTCTCGAATGAAATTATGAAGAGCCATACAAGCAACAATAATTCTAGTTTGCTTGTCCTCTGGAAATTTTGGCATGTTCAATAAAATCCTAAATTTCATCTTCAACACTCCAAAGGACCGCTCAATGACATTCCTAACTTTGGCATGTGCATGGTTGAAGGTTTCTTTCATACCTTGTGGCGGCGGGCCGTTTTGCCATTGTTGCACATGGTACCTTGTACATCTGTATGGTGAAAGGTAGCCTGGACGGTTTGGATACCCCGCATCAACCACATAATACTTCCCTGCAAATTGTGAAAGACACACAATGAGACTTGGATGAACAAGTGTAATTGGATAAAAAAAGTTGCAAGACATTTGAAGTAGCAAACCTGGTGGTGGATGTGGAAATTTTTGATGATGAGTAGTTCTGGCATCTTTCAAAACTCTCATGTCATGTGCTGAACCAGGCCATCCCGACATCACAAATGTAAATCTCATGTCGAAATCACAAACAGCAATCACATTCTGACTGGTTTCATTGTGCCTGTTCAAGTATGGAATCCTCTTACTCTTATCCACCACAACATTCACATGTGTCCCATCTATAGCTCCTATGCAGTCATTGAAGTGTGGCCAGAATGCTGGATTTTCTAAGTTTGGGTGCACCTCTAAAAATGTTGGGTCCTTGGGTACAATTATGTCATGTGCTAACCTGAGGAGGCATGTCAAAACTCTGTTAAATGCCCTACTTACTGTCTCCATGGACCTCCTAAAACGGTTCTCAGCCTGTCTAACTGACTGTGGTGATCCAACAGTCCATAAAAACATAGCTAGAGCCTCTACAGATGTCATTTTTGTAGTGGACTTCAAGCCATATGATCGCACCAAAGTATTATGTAGCCTGTTAAACAAAGGTCTCTCAACCCTAAACATGTTATAGCATTGGGTATCTCGGGCTAGTGTCTCCTGCATCCAATCCAAACCAGAGTATCCACTGACCCTCCTAGGTAGTTTCACAAAGTAGTTATCAGAGTACATACCCAAGACAGGAACCAACTTCAAGATTAAATTCTCGGACTGCACCAAATTGTTGCGGCACATAGATATGATCTCATCCTCACTTGTGCTACCTCCATCATATTCTTCTTCCTCAATCATGGGGACATGATCTTCTTCCTGTTTCAACACATGTATCAAATTGTCAACACATATCATAAAACTTGAAGGAATGTAAGCAAATGAAATTAATTCAGCCCGCAGATAAAACAAAATAGGTTCAACACAGATAATAGTTCAACACCTCACAAACACATGATAGGTTCAACATATACAACAATTTAAATAGATTCAACATCTTAACACACACACTTCAGAACTACTCCAAATTGTTGTCCCTGCGCCATTTCTTGAAGTAACCCAACCTAAGCTCAGGAGTTAACAGGCCACAAAAGAACTCCCTTTGGTACTCTGTTTCGAACATCTTAGACATAGCATAGACAGAGTCAACTGTTTGCTCAACGCCACACTCAAATGCCAGCTCCTGACACCTCTTCACAGAATATGCAGCCTTCTCATTTGCACGTTTCTGCATTTGCTTAGTGTTGGCTACGACAGACTCCTTATAGGTATTGGCTATGTCCTTGACAATCTTCACCATTGGGCTCTTGCTCTTCTTCAATGGACTGGTCAAAGTGCTTGAAGTGCTTATTGATCTCTTGCCCCTCTGGCTCCTCTGGTTGCTTGTACTTGTAGGTGTTCCTTGAAACTCCTCCTCTTCCTCTTCTGCCCCTGCATCTTGCCCTTGATTCTGACCATAATCATCTCCAGGCACAAAGGTTGTGCTTCCATCCACGGTGTAACCTCTGAATAGTCGATCAAGCAACTCCTCGTTTGATGGAGGACCCCACTGCAACTTCCTTAGGTATGGTTTCTTCTGCAGGATAGTGAAAAAGTAAAACTAGTTAAGATATGAGAGATTCATCAAGATTTATACTGATGAAAAAGGCACATGGATGGACGGTGCATGCACATGGATGGACTAGTATGTGGTCGTTGAAAGCATCAGTTTTGTTTTATCTTCTCTGGCTGTTTGTTTCTTCCTGGTTAAATTATTGCTCCAGACTTAAATTATTTGACTAGCTCAGATTCATCAAGATTTACTGCTCCAGACTTAAATTATTTGACTAGCTCAGATTCATCAAGATTTACTGCTCCAGACTTAAATTATTTGACTAGCTTAGATTCATCAACAGTCCATTTTATTTACATAAAAGCATATATAGTCGTAACTACGTGCATAGAAGACCCATATACTTTGCCAATGCAATGAAAAATCTTCACGGCAGCATAGAAGACCCATATAAGACCCATATACTTTGCCAATGCAATGAAAAATCTTCACAGCAGCATAGAAGACCCATATAAGACCCATATACTTTGCCAATGCAATGAAAAATCTTCACAGCAGCGACCCAACATATTTAAAGATATACTACATTGATATAGGCAGTAAAAGTGTACCTCTGTGTGTGTGTAATCCAGAACTCAGAGTCGACATCAATGGTTCCATCTGGTTTCCTCCCCAACCCTGTGTGCACTTGCATGTATCGCCAAAAAGAGTGGGTGTTTTTGAGTACAAGTATCTGGTTCTTCACCTGCACACGAGAATACACCAACCCCCTTCTAGCAAACAAGCCATCGATAACAGCTTGGTACCCTTCAGCACTCATCACCACACCATTATATGTTCCTGCTGTACGTTGCTCAATGCACAATTCTAACAAGCAAGCACTATTAGCATCACTCCATTGGGCTCGATTGCTTTGGCTCACCAGGGGACCTCCGGAGCTCGCTAACTCCTCCACATCATCCTCCAATTCTTCATCACCATTGTCGAAGGGGCTGCCGGAGCCGGATGCTTGCCCACGGACCGCACTCCTCGGTGCCCGGCGGCTGGGTGCCGCGGCGGCCGAGTTGGCTCGCTGCCGAACGTCGCCGCCACTGAACGCCGTCCTGGTGCGCTGGTTACGGCGGCTGGGTGCCGCGGAGGCCGAGTTGGCGCGCTGCCGAACACCGCCGCCTGCCCCCGACGACGACCCGTCGAGGAACACACCACCGTTTCCTCCGCGACCGGCTGCTGTCGACGAGGAGCCGCCGAAGTTCAGTCGCCGGGCGTAGGGTGGGCGATAGGGAGGGAGCCCAGAGCCCCTGACGCGCCCAGGGAGGAGCTCATCATCGTTGCTCTGGAGGAAGGCTCCGTAGAGCCCAAGCCCCGGGAACCCCTCCGACGCCGGCGCTTGCGAGTTGAGGTCAAGACCGACATGGGGAGCGGGGCCGCTTGCCGACGGCTGCGAACCCCACACATCGAAGCCGTCTCCGTCCATCGCTGGTGCTCTGCTCCAAGCTATACTACCTGTACCAGAAGAGAAGAATCAGTAGCGCATCCAGGAAGTGTTACAAGCAAGCCGAACTCAACACCGCACATGCAGTCGTGCTCTTCTCTGGAATAAGTAATCTTGTCCATGTTAACTTATGAGATACATTTCTAACTTTGATTATTTATAACAGCTAGTGCATAACAAAAATGAAATTGTACCAAAATATTTTGTGTAAGTTCCTGAACATCTGCAGCTCTTTATAAGTATTCATAGATCAGCTCTTTATAAGTATTGAGTTGTTTCTCAATATAGATCCTGAACATCTGCAGCTCTTTATAAGTATTTATAGATCAGCTCTTTATAAGTATTTACATATCACAGCTCTTTGTTTCTTAATGCTCAAATCACAGCTAGTGCATATCAAATTATTTATAGATCAGCTCTTTGTTTCTTCATGCTCTAAATTTGCACAAACATCTGCAACGAGAGGGGGCTGAACATCTGCAGCTAACTAGCTAACTAAATAGAAGAATCCAGCCACGCCGTTGCTCACGCTAACTAATCTAGCTATGGACTACTCTTGCTGACTTGATGCACAGACGGACGCGTACGAGGAGGGAGAGCACGAGTACAGAAGGAACGGACGGACTCACCTCTCGCTGGATCGATCCCTGACAGATGCGTCGCCTCCGCGCACGAGAGAGAGAGAGAGAGGGAAACGACCGGGAGCGGCGCGAGCTTCGGACGGGGGAGGACGAGCGGCGACCGGAGGAGGACGAGCGGCGACCGGAGGAGGTCGCGGCTTGGGCCGGCGGCGCGGCGCACGGGCCGGCGGCGCGATGGGGATCGAGAGGAAAGGTTAGCGCGAGGGGGTGCTGGAGCGAGGGTGGGATCTGGTGCGGGCAGGGAGGGATGGGAGGGCAATTTTTTTAGTTATTCTTTTTGTGGGCCCCGGGAAAACTAGCCCAACTAGCACCTCTCCACCGGGATACTTTTTTTACATGGGTTAGAGGCAACTAACTGAAACTAGCCCAACCTGTTTGGATCCTTTTGAGCTATTTGAGTCCAAAATAACTCAAACTAACACTAGCTCTAGGATCCAAACAGGGCCTATATATCCTGCGCCAAAGGATTCTCTTCGTTTGGATCGCGTTCGCTGTACTAGTACTAAAATTAGTTCACCCGCAACCGACACACACCAGGCCACACGTAGATACTACCGACATTCCCTACTAGTGCTTATTAAATATTCGAAAAAATATTTCTTTTAGGAAACATAAAAAGGGATACCTAATACACGTGTTTGACTCGTAGTATTAGAACACTCTGGTTCTTTTAAGTGTCAATATACTGCAATGCTATGTATGCAGGGTGATGCATGAGAGATCTTTGCTTTGGTGTTGTCACGTACTACTATGCAGGTGTGTGTTTGGCCAATCACCTGCGTTCTTCTTCTTCATGTCGTATGTTCACACCTCCCACTATAGTTAATTCCTATTAGTACCATGATTGCCGGCGGAGGAGAGCAGCTGTCGCAAGCCTTTTGCCTTTTTTTTTTGTTTTCCAGATTTTGCTTTGCCCTTTATTTATGGAGAGTGATGGCTGACCTTCTGCTGACATTTCCCTCTGGCAAGGTCGACGTACCTACCATGCATAAGTTAGGATACCAGACGAAAGACGAAATGAAGACGGTTAATATCGATGCCATGGATTCTGTTTCTAGGCGGTATTTGGTCTTGTTCCAATACAATAGAGCCGAGCAAGGGTTGCATGCAACATGGTTGTTAAGTGTTGAAGTTTGATTGCTTAATTATTGGTTGTTGAGTGTTGAGTATAAGGATTATTTAGAAAACGTATGATAGCGTAGGATTTATTCTACCTTGACTTATACTCCAAAATGATCGTGTATTCCTATATATATGCCAACGAGGCTTAAGCAATACAACAAATTATTTCATCAAATCCCTCTTTCCCTTTTGACATGGTATCAACTTATCTCGATCCTAAACCTGAGCCGCCGCCGCTTCCGCACCCGCGTGCCTCCCCCGGGACGGTCGGCCTCCGTGACCGCCGCCGGAGGCCGCGCCGCCCATATCTAGGATTCGTCCACCGGCCCTGTTGACCGGTTGACCTTCTGTTGGCATCTCCCTCTGGCAAGGTCGACGTACCATGTATAGGTTAGGACACCAGAAGAAAGACGAAATGAAGACGGTTAATATCGATGCCATGGATTTTGTTTCTAGGACGGTTGCATGCGACATGGGTGTTAAGTGTTGAAGTCTGATTGCTTAATTATTGGTTGTTGAGTACTGCATTCTCATTGCTTAATTAGTAGGGAGCTTCACAGGTTCATTACCCATGATGTTATCTTAATTAATATCACCCCACTTATGTCACCCACACACAAAAAAAAAAAACACTCGACTTGTATATCTAAGCTGACTGAGATTTATTTTTTTTACGTCCAAACGGTTTTTTTAGGAAAGTGTTGGTTGGATTGATCTCCCGTGTTAAACCTTTTCAAGAGTGAATTAGTTAAACATGAAAAACAATCACCGACAAAGTAGGATTAGCAAAGTGCATTGTGACTACAAAGTTACACCTCCCCTCATAGTTATATAGTGTCTCTGTTGTGGTATTACAAGGCCACCTCCTATTTTATCTCTAATTTGACCATCAGCACAACCAACAAAATATGACCTACAAGATACACAAAAGATATACCATTAGAAACTTTTATTTGGATGAAGATCCAATGGTGTATTTTTAGTGGCAGAATTGAGGTTAAGATGGTCAAGTTAATAGCCAAAGTCACCTTCCCAAGCTCAACTTCGCGCATGTACACCGTCTAAAAAAATGGGCTTTATATTCGACATCACTCTTCACAAGTCTATTGTTTCGGAGACTAATTTGTGGTTTTGTGATTTCTTCCCTTTCAAATGAGAACCTCAACAGGTCTCCTCCCGTTGATCCAAAGAAGTAGTAGGCATTTATTATCTCTAGGCTGCTCGAGAAATTTAAATTTTCTAAAATTAATCGACATGCTATTGGGGTGACACACGAGATTGCGAAGTATACTTTCAATAGTAGGTGTGCTGGTGATCTTCTTATTAGCTTTCCGCCCTCGAAAGGAGGTAAGGAAGACTATTTACGGCAACCCCATTCTCACCGCCAAACATACATTGTCGACTCAATCTTCCTTGTTAACCACTTGTAGATCACTAGATATTACTATTATAGTTATATGGCTGCTTTAGTTTGCAGAATTCTATTTTTTGCAAAAGTTAGTTAATTCTAAAATGTACATTTTTGCGGGTAATTCTAGAATGTACGATTAGAAAGAAAAAAATATACTCAAAATTCATGTACATTTCTTTTCGCAAAAAAAGAAAGCAATACACATTTTATATTATATGAGGGACTTGGTTTGGTTTGTTCTATAGAACGTAGTATAAACAAAATCCTTCAAAATTATCATTCTTTTTTTTTGATGAAAAGAGCCCCTTAAGATGTCAGCGAGTAAAAGGCAGTGTGGTTGGTTTGAGCAAGATCGGCATACCAAAGGCGCGAATTAAAGAGTTTGAACGTGTGGCCACTATTATCCCCTTTCGCTTTCTCTCTAGCTACGTATCGTAGCAGTCGTACGACGTAGTAGACGCGCGCTCATGTACGCTTTGCACTGTTGACCAACGACCACGGCTCCATCGGGATCGACAGCAAAAGCCATCATATCGATCGGCCGTAGAGAATCCTGTCCCGGCCCGCTCTATAATTTAAACAATGAACAAAAGCACACTAGTAGAATAATACTATTGCTCCCCTAAAAAAAGATACTAGTGCATGCATGTGCCCTACAAGATGGATCACCACCATGCATGACACTCGTACGTACGTCCATTCCGCCATCAATTATTTGTTATCTGTGACTAATTTAATTGTTAAAAACACTTGGCCGGTGAGGATCCAACTGATCTCTCCGAACGTAATCAAATGCACGAAAATTATCCAAAGCGTGACTGGCAGCTGCCCGTGTCACATGCTAAGCTACCCAGGATTTTTCTATTTCTTATTATGGACAGACAACCCAGCTGATTAGTTGCGACCTAGCAATATTTAATTGACCAATAATCGTGCCCTAGCCATGAATGGCCACCTTGTGTCTCAAATAAGAGCATCTACAAACGGACCTCTCAAACCCGCCTCGTACCCTCGGGCGAGCCGCCCGTCACTGTCTGGTCATGATTTTTTGACAATACAGGCCTCTCAAACGACCCTCAAACGCCCGGACTGACCGGCATCCCCCATATCCGCCCTATATTTGGGCTGGATATGGGGCCGTCCGTCTCTTCGGACACGACAGCCCGACCCCACCTCAAATTGCATCAAATTCACCAAACCTTTCGTCCTCCTCCCACCGCCGTCCAACCTTTCTCGCGCCCGGACCCTCGCCGTCCTCCACCCTTGCTCCCAATCCTCTCCTCCGGTCCCGATCCACTACCGGAGATGTCGTCAAGCCCAACCCACACTGTTGCGACGGAGACGTAGTCCGCCTCATCCGTCGGCTACGACTTGCAAGGCGGAGAACATCACCCGCAAGTTGCGGCGACGCCGACAGCGAGAGAAGGAGGCGGCGGCGGCGCATGGAAGTTCGGACGTGGTGGAGCATATGTGTCCTCTGTCGCGCCCGGATCCCCGCACCCCTTCCCTCCGAGCGCCTACGCGGATTACGCCGTTCGACCCCCTTGGACAAAGGATGATGCGACCGCCGGCTGGGCCATTCCGGACAGCTTTTCGCCCACGCAGATTCCGGCGGTCAACGTGTGTGAGTCGCCGCAGCTCGTTCAGGTGCGGATGAGCACAGGCACCGGCACTGCCCGGGCTGCCCTCAACATGTTCGATGAAATGACCAAACAACAGTCGGTGCGTTTTCTTTGCTCCTGTCCGATCAGTTTTTAGCATAGACAACTAGTTCATTTCGCACATGATTACTAGTACTAGTGTTATCTTAGCTGGGCTAGCTGGGGATCATGATGGCGCAAACGACCCCTGTACTGTACGTCCTTGCTGTTACCGGCTGCGTATCCATCAGCAGTGTGCTCGAAAGGAGAGGACGACAAGGCATTCTGTTAAAGTATGATTTTGTATAGCTATCCACGTGTATTCCGTCTGTATACGGTTGTACATATACATGTATAGAATTCTTTCTTGGTCTCCGAGACTTGTAATCTTGCTATAAATATATGAGCCGATCGCTCCTTGAGAGGCGTCTTCCTTCAAACTGATTCTCGTTTATATGGTATCAGCCCTCCTTTCCTAAAACCTAGCTTCCGCCGCCCCCCTCCCAGCCGCCGCCGCCACAAACCCTAAGGCGCCGCCGCGGTTTCCCCTCCTGTCCCGATCGCCGCCATGTCCACCTCCGCGTCGTCGTCGTCCATGCTCGGGGCGCAAACCTCCGGGGTTCTCACCAACTCCACCTCTGCCGCCACCGCCCCCGCGCTCACGTCGCCGGCCTCTCAGGCCGTCCACGTTGCCAGCGTCAAGACGCACGTCCCTGTCGTCCTCGACCTGCAGCAGTCCAACTACGCCAAGTGGTGCATGCTCATCATCGTCCTCCTCGGCAAGTACGAGCTCATGGATCACATCTCCGCCGTCACACCGCCGGACGCACGCACGGCCGAGTGGCAGCGCCAGGACTACGTCGTCCGTTCGTGGCTGTATGGCTCCATCAGCGACGACATCCTGGACACCATCATGGCCCAAGATCAGACCGCGTACGACGCCTACGCGCTGATCCGGAACCTCTTCCTCGACAACCAACTCACCCGGGCCGTCTACCTTGAGGCGCAGTTTCGGGCCATCGTCCAGGGCGATCTCACCATCACCGCCTACTACCACCGCCTGAAGTCCCTCTCCGACGCGTTGGTAGACGTGGGGCAGCCCGTGCAGGACCAAACTTTGGTCCTCACATGCCTTTGGGGCCTCAACCCGCGCTTCTCCGACATCACCACCCTCGTCACGATGCAGGTTCCGCCTCCGACGTTCCTGCAGACGCGCTCCATCCTGCTTCTGCGTGAAAACCAGCTCGCCAACGCCGTTCCCGGTGGCTCCGGGCCGTCTCAGGTCGCTCTCTACGGCAACACCGCCGGATCCTCCACCGGCGGCAACCCCAGCGGCCACGGCAACTCCGGCGGCCACAACGGCAACGGCGGCCGCTGGTCGAAGAAGAAGAACGCCAGCGGGGGTGCGGCCAACTCCAACAACGCTCACCCCCCCGCGGCACCTGGCCCGTGGATCTGCTTCAACCCGTACACCGGTCAGACCCAGCAGATGCAGGCCACCTGGTGCCCCTACGCCGCCCCGGATCCTCCTGCCGGGGGCGCTGGCCTCCTTGGGCCGGCCTCGCGGTCTGCCGCACCAGCGCCGCCGACCCGTCAGTCCACCTGGGTGCCCCCGGGACAGGTCGCTTACACGACCCAGCTGGCACCGCTGCACGGTCAGGCCTGGGGCACCAACCCGCCCCCACCTGCGGCGCCGTACAACTCCGGCCCGGCATGGGACTACTCCGCCCTCGTGGCCGCCCTGAACGCCACTGCCGGCTCACCAGCCGCCGACCCTTCTACACCAAGCGCCTGGGTCATGGACTCCGGCGCCACCTCGCATATGGTCTCCGACCCTGGTATACTCTCCACCTCCTCATACCCTCCTCCTCCACTCCGTGTCACCGTTGGCAATGGCGATCCTCTTCCCATCACCGCCACCGACCACGTTACTCTCCGCACACCTAACCACACCTTCCACCTAAACAATGTTCTAGTTGTTCCCGACATTATCAAAAATCTTCTTTCTACTCGTCAGTTTAACATTGATAACTCGGTTTCTGTTGAATATGACCCGTGTGGTTTTTCTATTAAGGATCTTCACACTCGGCGCGAGATTATTCGCTGCAGTAGCCCCGGTCCGCTCTACGAGTTCTACGCCAACACCAACACCAACACCTCGCCGTTTGGACTCATCGCCACCACCACCTCATCGGAGCTATGGCATCGTCGCTTAGGACATCCGGGTCGTGACTCTATGTCACATTTATCTTCAGAATTTGCTATACCCTGTAATAAAAACACTCAAGTGTGTCATGCATGCCAACTTGGCAAGCACGTGCATCTACCGTTTACTAGATCATCTACCTTTGGTGTCGTTCCGTTCGAATTGCTTCATTGTGATTTGTGGACATCACCCGTTGCTAGTAACTCCAGCTTCAAATATTATTTGGTCATTGTTGATGATTTTTCTCATTTTATGTGGACCTACCCACTCCGCCGGAAATCCGACACATGTGATCTTCTCGTTAACTTCGCCGCCTATGCACGCACACGATTCAACCTTCCGGTTGTGTCATTCCAAACAGACAATGGCACTGAGTTTGTTAACTCCACCTTTGTCGAGTTCCTTGCCCGCAATGGCATTCACCTACGAATGTCTTGCCCATATACTTCTCCTCAAAACGGCAAGGCTGAGCGTGCTATTCGCACCCTCAATGACATCACCCGCACCCTCCTCTTCCAGGCTTACATGCCTCCTCCCTACTGGGCCGAGGCTCTCACTGTCGCCACCTTCCTACTTAATCGCCGCCCTAGCCAAGCCCTGCAATTCCGCATCCCATATACCCTACTATACCAACAAAAATACCTGACTTTGCGGGCACAGCCTCGGCCTCCCCTGGTCGGCCGACGGTGAGGAGCCCGGCGGCCTCCTCTAGTTGGTATGGTGGCATCCTCTGGTAGCTCCTGGAGAAGATCTGGTTGTGTGCAGGGTCTCGGCTGGGGCTTCTCCTTGCTGTGACCTGGCAGCAGTGACCTGGATCGTCCTGTCACCGGCAGTGATGCCGGCAGCCCGTGTACGAGAGATAGAGGTTTTTAGAACAGATCTGGGTGAAATTTGCTTTCGGCTACTGCCAAGGCCGGCGGTGGCGGTGCTGTTTACGTCGTTCCCTTTTCGAAGGTATCATCATGGAGAAGTTTAAGGCCACTCTCTGCTACCTCTGAAGGAAACCCTAGATCAGTAGATCGGATGCCGGCAGCGCTCTAGTGTCCTTTCCTCCTTGAGGGCATCATTCTTGAAGGTACACACGGACTCGATGGACCAGCCGACGGCTTCTTTGGTTGAATGGCGCTTCATCTTTCATATTGATGCGACGGATCTCGGCAACGTGGCGCTGTGGAGACTCGGGGTCCAATGCCGGAGATGGACTTGTGCAGGAAGAGGATACTGTCTGGCGTCATGGTGGCGTCGATGGCAGAGAGGCCTGCCAAGGTCGGTGCGTTAGTTTCTGCTCTGAAGATGGACTGGTGAAGATGGCGGCGACGACGCATGCGTCAGAGTGCGTCAGAACAGTTTGTGCCCCAAACCAAGTACGTGGCTTGGTTGGGGCCTATGACTTTAGATGTTAGGCACTTATGCGATGTCTGTTTGGTATTAGGCTCGGACTATCGACACCCCTTCATCCGGTGAATAGGAGTAGCGGCAAATGTTGCTAAGATGATGGCTTCAAACTATCCGTGTACTACTCCCTTCGTCCGGAAATACTTGTCGGAGAAATGCATAACAACTGATGTATCTAGAACTAAAATACGTCTAGATGTATCCATTCCTCCGACAAATATTTCTGGATGAAGGGAGTACTTTGTAAGATATTTGTGAATAGTAAAATGGCTACCATCTTCCGGCCCGAGGTACTCCAGCAAGGCTGCATCAACCTCGATTGCAGGCCAGGCAGCATAAACGTTGCTGCAGCAGCGTCCGTCTCCCGTGCAAATGCGCGCCTTCAATTCTTTTCCTCCTTTGATCCTCCCTGCGCTCCATCCAACGACGAACCCCCGTATGCCCATATGCTCGCTGCAGTATGCGCTTGTCTCTTCCGCCGAGAATCTCCGTTGGGAGCCACGAAATGAATGGACGGTAATTCTAGTGCAACAGCAATTGGCATGCACGCAGCTCCGCCACCCCACTTCAATTTGTCCATTGGGAGAAGAGAAGGCTTGCACACCTTGCTCCTTTCTTGGGCTCGCTGCTTCCCGGCCCTCTGATTCATCAATTCATGGTGGTGGTCATGCCGTGGCAGGATGGCTCATGATCCTCCTCAGGTGGACGCGGCAAATGATGCGTGCCGGCGGATCGCGAGCCCGAATTAATCATGCGTCTTTCCTCACCTCCGCCTCAGCTGACAGTCTCCGGTTAATCTATATACGGTCCCACTTCCTTCTATGCGTGTCTTTATCTAGCTTGGGAGCATACAGTACTGCTGGTGGTTAGTTACGATTAGCATATGTTTTAACCCATGATAATGTCACTGTTTGGCAAAGTTAGTGAAAGCACTGGGGTTGGGATTGAGGGGGTAGTATCATAACAGAATCCATCTTGAAAGAAGAGAGCCACGAGTATATACACTAATTTACCGCGATCCAGATTGTGATTTCATAAGTACAGATAGTGATTTCATAAGTACATTGAGCTCAACACTGTCAATACTCATCTTGACTGCCCTACGTAGCTAGCCCACGTCCAGCACCAAACAGACACACAAAAGAATCCTACTTCCCCTTATTTTTTTGGAACACGAAAATATCCGACTAGCCGTTCCATACATGCATGCTAATGTGCTATCGAATCCACTAATTTGGGCGTGGGGCAATTGGCAAATTGACATGGCATGGGGTCATCTTTCCTAGCCTGCCCACTCCACGTAGATGGACAGCTACGGTTCATGAAATGCATGCATGCATGGCATGGTGCCCCAGAAGAACAGAATACATCCACTTCATTTCACTGCTTTCTCCTTTGCTTCTGCATGCCTGTCCGGACAGATGAGATGGAGGTGTATTTTTCTTGAGATCAAGCACACGTCTCTTTCGTCTATCTACTTACCGAGGGGAAAGTGCATCTCTATATTCACTGACGGAGTGACGGGTCATCTAGTCCATCCCTTTCGAAATGGATGTCTTTTTTTTTGAGATTTGGAGCCAGAATTGGCATTATGCATGTGTCGGTGAAATGTCTATCCTGCCCGTGCCTTTGTTTTTCTCCACAGTCATGCGAGCACAATGAATTAATTAGCAGAAAAATGATGGCGCTGATTAATGACATGATACCCAAAGAAAAGGGGCAAAATAGAACTATAAGGAGGCTAAATTGCATCCAAAGTATATAAATAAATAGTATTATTATGAAAAGAGTTTTGCTACATCACAGTTGCATGAAAACCTAAATCACGCCAGTCAATTCTTGCAGGAAGAAAAGGGGGCGTCAATGGTCGAGTCGAGACAACATGGCCGGCCCGGTGAGGCCACGTTCGGGAGGAGCTAGAGCCATCGACGACACGGCTATCCAGGATCACAGGCAGAGGCAAGACAGAGGTTGACAAGTGCGGGTGGAGAGGCTTTCCGTATAGAAAAAAAAAATTGGGGGCGTGAAAGACCTTCTGTTAATTAGTCTGGATCAGGGTGATCCAAAGAGCATAAGTTCACAATCTCCTCGGTCGGATGGGAGAGAGCCCGAGCCGAAGACGGGGACATTGCAATCTATTAGGGTGTCGATCGTCGGTTGAAGTTGAATAATGCATGATCGAAGGTTGAAGACGAAGGACAGCTGTTGGATGTTGAATTTCTATCCATTCATGGGTGTAGAAGGGCAAGTTATGAGCTGTGCAATCTCGATGTACTGATCGGTGCACCAGGCACGTATATATAAGTACAGAGGTGGGCCAACACCTCAACTATACAAGGGAAACAGAAGGAGGGCCCTACACACAAATATACACGTACACAATATACTCAACACCCCCCGCAGTCGAAGCGGCGCCAGTGACGCAAAGACTGGAACGAAACTCCTCGAAGGTAGAAGTCGGCAGTCCCTTCGTCATCACATCGACGAACTGTTGTGCAGTCGGCACATGGAGAACCCGAATGCGTCCAAGAGCCACCTGCTCGCGCACAAAGTGAATGTCCAGCTCAATGTGTTTAGTCCGGCGATGATGAACGGGGTTGGCGGAGAGGTACACCGCAGAAACGTTGTCACAGTAGATAACCGTAGCCTGGGATACGTCGTGATGCAGCTCCTGAAGTAACTGTCGTAGCCAGGTGCACTCGGCAACAGCGTTGGCCACAGCTCGGTACTCAGCCTCCACGCTGGAGCGCGAAACCGTGGGTTGTCGCTTGGACGACCACGAGACGAGTGAAGTGTTGGGGAACGTAGCAGAAATTTAAAATTTTCCTACGTGTCACCAAGATCTATCTATGGAGAAACCAGCAACGAGGGGAAGGAGAGTGCATCTACATACCCTTGTAGATCGCTAAGCGGAAGCGTTCAAGAGAACGGGGTTGAAGGAGTCGTACTCGTCGTGATCCAAATCACCGGAGATCCTAGTGCCGAACGGACGGCACCTCCGCGTTCAACACACGTACAACCCGGTGACGTCCCCCACGCCTTGATCCAGCAAGGAGAGAGGGAGAGATTGAGGAAGCCTCCGTCCAGCAGCAGCACAACGGCGTGGTGGTGATGGAGGAGCGTGGCAATCCAGCAGGGCTTCGCCAAGCACCGTGGGAGAGGAGAAGGAAGAGAGGTAGGGCTGCGCCAGGGAGAGGTCAAAACTCATGTGTTGGCAGCCCTCAAGACCTCAACTATATATAAGGGAGAAGGAGGGGGTGCGCCCCCTCTAGGGTTTCCACCCCAAGGGGTGCGGCAGCCCCAATCCCATCTAAGGGTGGCGGCCAAAGGGGGGAAGAGGGGAAACTTGCCCCCCAAGTTAGGTGGAAGCACCCCCTCCCC
>NC_041391.1:127810485-127830159 GCF_002162155.2 Triticum dicoccoides
GCCCTCTGGGGCCGGTGGCCCCACTTGGTGGACCCCCGGGACCCTCCCGGTGGTCCCGGTACGTTACCGATAAAACCCGAAACTTTTTCGGTGACCAAAACAGGACTTCCCATATATAAATCTTTACCTCCGGACCATTCCGGAACTCCTCGTGACATCCGGGATCTCATCCGGGACTCCAAACAACATTCGGTAACCACATACAAACTTCCTTTATAACCCTAGCGTCATCGAACATTAAGTGTGTAGACCCTACGGGTTCGGGAATCATGCAGACATGACCGAGACGTTCTCCGGTCAATAACCAACAACGGGATCTGGATACCCATGTTGGCTCCCACATGTTCCACGATGATCTCATCGGATGAACCACGATGTCAAGGACTCAATCGATCCCGTATACAATTCCCTTTGTCTAGTGGTATTGTACTTGCCCGAGATTCGATCGTCGGTATACCGATACCTTGTTCAATCTCATTACCGGCAAGTCTCTTTACTCGTTCTGTAACACATCATCCCGTGATCAACCCCTTGATCACATTGTGCACATTATGATGATGTCCTACCGAGTGGGCCCAGAGATACCTCTCCGTTTACACGGAGTGACAAATCCCAGTCTCGATTCGTGCCAACCCAACAGACACTTTCGGAGATACCTGTAGAGCACCTTTATAGCCACCCAGTTACGTTGTGACGTTTGGTACACCCAAAGCATTCCTACGGTATCCGGGAGTTGCACAATCTCATGGTCTAAGGAAATGATACTTGACATTAGAAAAGCTTTAGCATACGAACTACGATCTTTGTGCTAGGCTTAGGATTGGGGTCTTGTCCATCACATCATTCTCCTAATGATGTGATCCCATTATCAACGACATCCAATGTCCATGGTCAGGAAACTGTAACCATCAATTGATCAACGAGCTAGTCAGCTAGAGGCTTACTAGGGACATAGTGTTGTCTATGTATTCACACATGTATCTGAGTTTCCTATCAATACAATTATAGCATGGATAATAAACGATTATCATGAACAAGGAAATATAATAATAACCAATTTATTATTGCCTCTAGGGCATATTTTCCAACAGTCTCCCACTTGCACTAGAGTCAATAATCTAGTTCACATCGCTATGTGATTAACACTGATAGGTCACATCGCCATGTGACCAACATCCAAAGAGTTTACTAGTGTCTAAACCAGTTCACATCACCATGTGATAAAGTCTCAATGAGTTCTGGGGTTTGATCATGTTTTGCTTGTGAGAGAGGTTTTAGTCAACGGGCCTGTAACATTCAGATCCGTATGTACTTCGCAATTCTCTATGTCATATTGTAAATGCTGCTTTCACGCTCCATTTGAAGCTATTCCAAATGGTTGCTCCACTATATGTATCCGGTTTGCTACTCAGAGTCACTCGGATAGGTGTTAAAGCTTGCATCAACGTAACCCTTTACGCCGAACTCTTTATCACCTCCATAATCGAGAAACATGTCCTTATTTACTCCAAGGACAATTTTGACCGATGTCCAATGATCCCCATTCCTGGATCATTCTTGTACCCCTTGAATGACTCATGGCAAGGCACACTTCCGGTGCGGTACACAGCACAACATACTATAGAGCCTATGTCTGAAGCATAGGGGACGACCTTCGTCCTTTCTCTCTCTTCTGCTGTGGTCGAGCTTTAACTCTTAACTTCATACCTTACAACTCAGGCAAGAACTCCTTCTTTGACTGATCCATCTTGAACACCTTCAAGATCATGTCAAGGTATGTGCTCATTTGAAAGTATTATTAAGCATTTTGATCTATCTTATAGATCTTGATGCTTATTGTTCAAGTAGCCTAATCCAGGTTTTCCATTGAAAACACTTTTCAAATAACCCTATATGCTTTACAGAAAATTCTACATCATTTCTGATCATAAATATGTCAACAACATATACTCATCAGAAATTCTATAGTGCTCCCACTCACTTCTTTGGAAATACAAGTTTCTCACAAACTTTGTATAAACCCAGAATCTTTGATCATCTCATCAAAGCGTACATTCCAACTCCGATATGCTTACTCCAGTCCTAAGAAGGATTGCTGGAGCTTTGCATACTTATTAGCGTCTTTCAGGATTGACAAAACCTTCTGGTTGTATCACATACAACCTTTCCTCAAGTATAACGCTGAGGAAACAATGTTTTGACATCCTATCTGCAAGATTTCATAAATCATGCAGTAATTGCTAATATAATCCCAACAGTTTCTTAGCATCGCTACGAGTGAGAAAGTCTCATCGTAGTCAACTCCTTGAACTTGTCGAAAACATCTTAACGACAAGTCGAGCCTTTTTAATGGTGATACTTACCATCATTGTCTGTCTTCTTCTAAAATCCATCTGTACCCAATAGCCTTACGACCATCAAGTAGTTCTTCCAAAGTCATGGATCCTTTCTCGGATTTTATGGCCTCGAGCCATTCGTCGGAATCCGGGCCCACCATCGCTTCTCCATAGCTCGTAGGTTCATTGTTGTCTAGCAACATGACCTCTAAGACAGGATTGCGTACCACTCTGAAGTAGTACGCATCCTTGTCACCCTACGAGGTACGGTAGTGACTTGATCCGAAACTTCGTGATCACTATCATAAGCTTCTACTTTAATTGGTGTAGGCGTCACGGGAACAACTTCATGTGCCCTGCTACACACTAGTTGAAGTGATGGTTCAATAACCTCATCAAGTCTCCACCATCCTCCCACTCAATTCTCGAGACAAACCTTTCCTCGAGAAAGGACCCGATTCAAGAAACAATCCCTATTGCTTTCGGATCTGAATTAGGAGGTATACCCAACTGTTTTGGGTGTCCTATGAAGATGCATTTTATCCGCTTTGGGTTCGAGCTTATCAACCTGAAACTTTTTCACATAAGCGTCGCAACCCCAAACTTTTAAGAAACAACAACTTATGTTTCTCCAAACCATAGTTCGGTGTCGTCTCAACAGAATTACGTGGTGCCCTATTAAAGTGAGTGCGCTTGTCTCTAATGCCTAACCCATGAATGATAGTGGTAATTCGATAAGAGATATCATGGTACGCGCCATATCCAATAGGATGCAACTATGATGTTCGGACACACCATCACACTATGGTGTTCCAGGCGGTAGTAGTTGTGAAACAATTTCCACAATGTCTTAATTGTGTGCAAGCTCGTAACTCAGATACTCATCTCTATGATCATATCATAAACATTTTATCCTCTTGTCACAATGACCTTCAACTTCACTCTAAAATTACTTGAACCCTTCAATAATTCAGACTTGTGTTTCATCAAGTAAATATACAGTATCTACTTAAATCATCTGTGAAGTAAAACATAACGATATTCACTGCATGCCTCAGCACTCATTGGACTGCACACATCAAAGTGTGTTACTTCCAACAAGTTGCTATCTTGTTCCATCTTACTGAAACCGAGGCTTTTCAGTCATCTTGCCTATGTGGTATGATTTGCATATCTCAAGTGATTCAAAACCAAGTGAGTCCAAACGATCCATCTGCATGGAGTTTCTTCATGCGTATACACCAATAGACATGGTTTGCATGTCTCAAACTTTTCAAAGACGAGTGAGTCCAAAGATCCATCAACATGGAGCTTCATCATGCGTTTTACACCAATATGACTTACATGGCAGTGCCACAAGTAAGTGGTACCATCATTACTATCTTATATCCTTTTGGCATGAAAATGTGTATCACTATGATCGAGATTCAATAAACCATTCCTTTTAGGTGCTAGACCATTGAAGGTATTATTCAAATAAACAGAGTTACCATTATTCTCCTTAAATGAATAACCGTATTGCGACAGACATAATCCAATCATGTCTATGCTCAACGCAAACACCAATAACAATTATTTAGGTTTAACACCAATCTCGATGGTAGAGGGAGCGTGCGATGCTTGATCACATCAACCTTGAGAACACTTCCAACACGTATCGTCAGCTCACCTTTAGCTAGTCTCTGTTTATTCCGTAGCTTTTATTTCGAGTTACTAACACTTAGCAACCGAACCGGTATCTAATACCCTGGTGCTACTACGAGTACTAGTAAAGTACACATTAACATAATGTATATCCAATATACTTCTATCGACCTTGCCAACCCTCTTATCTACCAAGTATCTAGGGTAATTCTGCTCCAGTGACTGTTCCCCTTATTACAGAAGCACTTAGTCTTGGGTTTGGGTTCAACCTTGGGTTTCTTCACTGGAGCAGCAACTGATTTGCCGTTTCATGAAGTGTCCCTTCTTGCCCTTGCCCTTCTTGAAACTAGTGGTTTCACCAATCATCAACAGTTGATGCTCCTTCTTGATTTCTACTTTCGCGGTGTCAAACATCGTGAATACCTCAAGGATCATCTATCCCTGATATGTTATAGTTCATCACGAAGCTCTAGCATCTTGGTGGCAATGACTTTGGAGAAACATCACTATCTCATCTGGAAGATCAACTCCCACTCGATTCAAGTGATTGTTGCACTCAGACAATCTGAGCACAAGCTCAACGGTTGAGCTTTTCTCCCTTAGTTTGCAGGCTAAGAAAATCGTCGGAGGTCTTATACCTGTTGACGTGGGCACAAGGCTGAAATCCCAATTTCAGCCCTCGAAAGATCTCATATGTTTCGCGACGTTTCGAAAAACGTCTTTGGTGCCTCAACTCTAAACCGTTTAACTGAACTATCACGTAGTTATCAAAACGTGTATGTCTGATGTTCGCAACATCCACAGACGACGATTGGGGTTTAGCACACTAAGCGGTGCATTAAGGACATAAGCTTTCTACTATCCGCATAATCGCTACTGTCAACTTTCAATTGTATTTTCTCTAGGAACATATCTAAACAGTGGAACTAAAGCGCGAGCTTACGACATAATTTGCAAAGATCTTTTGACTATGTTCAGGATAATTAAGTTCATCTCATGAACTCCCACTCAGATAGACATCCCTCTAGTCATCTAAGTGATTACATGATCCGAGTCAACTAGGCCGTGTCCGATCATCACGTGAGACGGACTAGTCATCATCGGTGAACATCTTCATGTTGATCGTATCTACTATACGACTCATGCTCAACCTTTCGGTCTCTTGTGTTCCGAGGCCATGTCTGTACATGCTAGGCTCATCAAGTTAACCTAAGTGTTTCGCGTGTGTAAATCTGGCTTACACCCGTTGTATGTGAACGTAAGAATCTATCACACCCGATCATCACGTGGTGCTTCGAAACGACGAACTTTCGCAACGGTGCACAGTTAGGGGGAACACTTTCTTGAAATTTTAATGAGGGATCATCTTATTTACTATCGTCGTTCTAAGCAAATAAGATGTATAAACATGATAAACATCACATGCAATCAAATAGTGACATGATATGGCCAATATCATATTGCTCCTTTTGATCTCCATCTTCAGGGCTCCATGATCATCGTCGTCACGGCATGACTGTTGGAAATATGCCCTAGAGGCAATAATAAAAGTATTATTATTATATTTCCTTGTTCATGATAATTGTCTTTTATTAATGCTATAACTGTATTATCCGGAAATCGTAATACACGTGTGAATACATAGACCACAATCTGTCCCTGGTAAGCCTCTAGTTGACTAGCTCGTTGATCAATAGATGGTTACGGTTTCCTGACCATGGACATTGGATGTCATTGATAACAGGATCACTTCATTAGAAGAATGATGTGATGGACAAGACCCAATCCTAAGCCTAGCACAAAGATCGTAGTTCGTATGCTAAAGCTTTTCTAATGTCAAGTATTTTTTCCTTAGACCATGAGATTGTGCAACTCCCGGATACCGTAGGAATGCTTTGGGTGTATCAAACGTCACAACGTAACTGGGTGGCTATAAAGGTGCATTACAGGTATCTCCGAAAGTGTCTGTTGGGTTGGCACGAATCGAGACTGGGATTTGTCACTCCGTGTAAACGGAGAGGTATCTCTGGGCCCACTCGGTAGGACATCATCATATGCGCAATGTGACCAAGGAGTTGATCACGGGATGATGTGTTACGGAACGAGTAAAGAGACTTACCGGTAACGAGATTGAACAAGGTATCGGGATACCGACGATCGAATCTCGGGCAAGTACAATACCGCTCGACAAAGGGAATTGTATACGAGATTGATTAAGTCCTTGACATCGTGGTTCATCCGATGAGATCATCGTGGAACATGTGGGAGCCAACATGGGTATCCAGATCCCGCTGTTGGTTATTGACCGGAGAACGTCTCGGTCATGTCTGCATGTCTCCCGAACCCGTAGGGTCTAACACTTAAGGTTCGATGACGCTAGGGTTATAAAGGAAGCTTGTATGTGGTTACCGAATGTTGTTCGGAGTCCCGGATGAGATCCCGGACGTCACGAGGAGTTCCGGAATGGTCCGGAGGTAAAGATTAATATATAGGAAGTCCTATTTCGGCCATCGGGACAAGTTTCGGGGTCATCGGTATTGTACCGGGACCACCGGAAGGGTCCCGGGGGCCCACCGGGTGGGGCCACCTATCCCGGAGGGTCCCATGGGCTGAAGTGGGAAGGGATCCAGCCCAAAGTGGGCTGGGGCGCCACTTCCCTTATGGCCCATGCGCCTAGGGTGAAGGGGAACCCTAAGGAAGAGTCCCAAGGAGGGAAGGCACCTCCTAGGTGCCTTGGGGGGAGGGAAACCTCCCCTGGCCGCCCCCCCTAGGAGATTGGATCTCCTAGGGCTGGCGCACCCCCCCCCCTTGGGCTCCCTATATATAGTGGGGGTAGGAGGGCCTCTTGAGACACCCCTTATGCCTTTGGTGCAGCCCTCCCTCTCTCCCAAGTTCTTCTCCTCTCCCGTAGGTGCTTGGCAAAGCCCTGCAGGATTGCCACGCTCCTCCACCACCACCACGCCGTTGTGCTGCTGCTGGATGGAGTCTTCCTCAACCTCTCCCTCTCTCCTTGCTGGATCAAGGCGTGGGAGACGTCACCGGGCTGTACGTGTGTTGAACGCGGAGGTGCCGTCCGTTCGGCACTAGGATCATCGGTGATCTGAATCACGACGAGTACGACTCCATCAACCCCGTTCTCTTGAACGCTTCCGCTTAGAGATCTACAAGGGTATGTAGATGCACTCTCCTTCCCTTCGTTGCTGGTTTCTCCATAGATAGATCTTGGTGACACGTAGGAAAATTTTGAATTTCTGCTACGTTCCCCAATAGTGGTATCAGAGCCATGTTTATTGCGTAGATTCTTTGCACGAGTAGAACACAAAGTAGTTGTGGGCGTTGATTTTGTTCAATATGCTTGCCGTTACTAGTCTTATCTTGATTCGGCGGCATCGTGGGATGAAGCGGCCCGGACCAACCTTACACGTACTCTTACGTGAGACCGGTTCCACTGACAAACATGCACTAGTTGCATAAGGTGGCTAGCGGGTGTTTGTCTCTCCTACTTTAGTCGGATCGGATTCGATGAAAAGGGTCCTTATGAAGGGTAAATAGCAATTGGCATATCACGTTGTGGTTTTGCGTAGGTAAGAAACGTTCTTGCTAGAAACCCATAGCAGCCACGTAAAACATGCAAACAACAATTAGAGGACGTCTAACTTGTTTTTGCAGGGTATGCTATGTGATGTGATATGGCCAAAAGGATGTGATGAATGATATATGTGATGTATGAGATTGATCATGTTCTTGTAATAGATGATCATGGAGCCCCAAGATGGAGATCAAAGGAGCAAAATGATATTGGCCATATCATGTCACTATTTGATTGCATGTGATGTTTATTATGTTTATGCATCTTGTTTACTTAGAACGACGGTAGTAAATAAGATGATCCCTTACACCAATTTCAAGAAGTGTTCTCCCCTAACTGTGCACCGTTGCTACAGTTCGTTGTTTCGAAGCACCACGTGATGATCGGGTGTGATAGATCCTTACGTTCACATACAACGGGTGTAAGACAGATTTACACATGCAATACACTTAGGGTTAACTTGACGAGCCTAGCATGTACATACATGGCCTCGGAACACGGAGACCGAAAGGTCGAGCATGAGACGTATAGAAGATACGATCAACATGAAGATGTTCACCGACGTTGGCTAGTCCGTCTCACGTGATGATCGGACACGGCCTAGTTTGACTCGGATCATGTGATCACTTAGATGACTAGAGGGATGTCTATCTGAGTGGGAGTTCATAAGATGAACTTAATTATCCTGAACATAGTCAAAAGGCTTTTGCAAATTATGTCGTAAGCTCGCGCTTTAGTTCCACTGTTTAGATATGTTCCTAGAGAAATTTAGTTGAAAGTTGATAGTAGCAATTATGCGGACTAGGTCCGTAAATTGAGGATTGTCCTCATTGCTTCATAGAAGGCTTATGTCCTTAATGCACCGCTCAGTGTGCTGAACCTCGAACGTCGTCTGTGGATGTTGCGAACATCTGACATACACATTTTGATAACTACATGATAGTTCAGTTAAACGGTTTAGAGTTGAGGCACTAAAGACGTTTTTGAAACGTCGCGAAACATATGAGATGTTTTGAGGGCTGAAATTGGGATTTCAGGCTCGTGCCCACGTCAAGAGGTATAAGACCTCCGACGATTTTCTTATCCTACAAACTAAGGAGAAAAGCTCAATTGTTGTGCTTGTGCTCAGATTGTCTGAGTACAACAATCGCTTGAATCGAGTGGGAGTTGATTTTCCAGATGAAGTAGTGATGGTTCTCCAAAGTCATTACCACCAAGCTGCTAGAGCTTCGTGATGAACTATGATATATCAGGGACATATATGATGATCCTTGAAATACTCGCGATGTTTGACACCGCGAAAGTAGAAATCAAGAAGGAGCATCAATTGTTGATGGTTAGTGAAACCACTAGTTTCAAGAAGGGCAAGGGCAAGAAGGGACACTTCATGAAATGGCAAATCAGTTGCTGCTCCAGTGAAGAAACCCAAGGTTGAACCCAAACCCGAGACTAAGTGCTTCTGTAATAAGGGGAACAGCCACTGGAGCAGAATTACCCTAGATACTTGGTAGATAAGAAGGCTGGCAAGGTCGATAGAAGTATATTGGATGTATTATGTTAATGTGTACTTTACTAGTACTCCTAGTAGCACCAGGGTATTAGATACCGGTTCGGTTGCTAAGTGTTAGTAACTCGAAATAAAAGAGCTACGGAATAAACGGAGACTAGCTAAAGGTGAGATGACGATATGTGTTGGAAGTGTTTCCAATATTGATATGATCAAGCATCGCACGCTCCCTCTACCATCGAGATTTGGTGTTTGCGTTGAGCATAGACATGATTGGATTATGTCTATCGCAATATGGTTATTCATTTAAGGAGAGTAATGTTCACTCTGTTTATTTGAATAATACCTTCAATGGTCTTGCACCTGAAACGAATGGTTTATTGAATCTCGATCGTAGTGATACACATTTTCATGCCAAAAGATATAAGATAGTAATGATAGTACCACTTACTCGTGGCACTGCCACGTAAGTCATATCGGTATAAAACACATGAAGAAGCTCCATGTTGATGGATCTTTGGGCTCACTCGTTTTTGAAAGGTTTGAGACATGCGAACCATGTCTATTGGTGTATATGCATGAAGAAACTCCATGCAAATGGACCGTTTGGACTCACTTGATTTTGAATCACTTGAGACATGCAAATCATACCACATGGGCAAGATGACTGAAAGCCTCGTTTTCAGTAAAATGGAACTAGAAAGCAACTTGTTGGAAGTAATACATTTTGATGTGTGCAGTCCAATGAGTGCTGAGGCGTGTAGTGGATATCGTTATGCTCTTACTTCACAGATAATTTGAGTAGATGTTGAGTATATTTACTTGATGAATCACGAGTCTGAATTATTGAAAGGTTCAAGTAATTTCAGGGTGAAGTTGAAAGATCGTCGTGACAAGAGGATAAAAGATCTATGATATGATCATAGAGATGAATATCTGAATTACGAGTTTGGCACATAATTAAGACATTGTGGAAATTGTTTCACAACTAATACAGCCTGGAACACCATAGTGTGATGGTGTGTCCGAACATCATAACTGCACCCTATTGGATATGATGCATACCATGATGTCTCTTATCGAATTACCACAATAGTTTATGGGTTAGGCATTAGAGACAACCACATTCACTTTAAATAGGGCACCACATAATTCCGATGCGATGACACCGTATGAACTATGGTTTAGGGAAACCTAAACTGTCATTTCTTAAAGTTTGGGGCTGCGACGCTTATGTGAAAAAGTTTCAGGTTGATAAGCTCGAACCCAAAGCGGCTAAAATGCATCTTCATAGGACACCCAAAACAGTTGGGTATACCTCCTAATTCAGATCCGAAAGCAATAAGGATTGTTTCTTGTACCGGGTCCTTTCTCGAGGAAAAGTTTGTCTCGGAAAGTTGAGTGGGAGGATGGTGGAGACTTGATGAGGTTATTGAACCATCACTTCAACCAGTGTGTAGCAGGGCACAGGAAGTTGTTCCTGTGGCACCTACACCAATTGAAGTGGAAGCTTATGATAGTGATCATGAAACTTCAGATCAAGTCACTACCAAACCTCGTGGGATGACAAGGATACGTACTACTTCAGAGTGGTACAGTAATCCTGTCTTGGAAGTCATGTTGCTAGACAACAATAAACCTACGAGCTATGGAGAAGCGATGGTGGGCCCAAATTCTGACAAATGGTTAAGAAACCATGAAATCCGAGATAGGATCCATGTATCAGAACAAAGCATGGACTTTGGTGGACTTGCCCAATGATCGGCAAGCCATTAAGATAAATGGATCTTTAAGAAGAAGACGGACGTGGACGGTAATGTCACCGTCTATGAAGCTCGACTTGTGGCGAAGAGTTTTTTCACAAGTTCAAGGAGTTGACTATGATGAGATTTTCTCATCCGTAGCGATGCTGAAGTCCGTCATATTCATGTTAGCATTAGCTGCATTTATGAAATCTGGCAGATGGATGTCAAGACAAGTTTCCTTACCAGTTTTCGTAAGGAAAGGTTGTATGTGATACAATCAGAAAGTTTTTTCGATCCTAAGGATGCTAAAAGGTATGCTGGCTCCAGCGATCCTTCTAAGGACTGGAGTAAGCATCTCGGAGTTGGAATATACGCTTTGATAAGATGATCAAAGATTTTGGGTCTATACAAAGTTTATGAGAAACTTGTATTTCCAAAGAAGTGAGTGGGAGCACTATAGAATTTCCGATGAGTATATGTTGTTGACATATTGATGATCAGAAATGATGTAGAATTTTCTGGAAAGCATATAGGGTTATTTGAAAGGTGTTTTTCAATAGAAAACCTGGATTAAGCTACTTGAACATTGAGCATCAAGATCTATAAGGATAGATCAAAATGCTTAATAATACTTTCAAATGAGCACATACCTTGACATGATCTTGAAGGTGTTCAAGATGGATCAGTCAAAGAAGAAGTTCTTGCCTGAGTTGTAAGGTACGAAGTTAAGACTTAAAGCTCGACCACGGCAGAATAGGGAGAAAGGACGAAGGTCGTCCCCTATGCTTAAGACATAGGCTCTACAGTATGCCATGCTGAGTACCGCACCTGAAGTGTGCCTTGCCATGAGTCAGTCAAGGGGTACAAGAGTGATCCAAGAATGGATCACAGGACAGCGGTCAAAGTTATCCTTAGTAACTAGTGGACTAAGGAATTTTCTCGATTATGGAGGTGGTAAAAGAGTTCGTCGTAAAGGGTTACGTCGATGCAAGCTTGACACCTATCCGGATAGCTCTGAGTAGAGATACCGAATACGTATAATGGAGCAACAATTTAGAATAGCTCCAAGTAGAACAGTTATTTGGAATAGCTCCAAATAGAGCGTGGTAACTGCATCTAGGAGATGATATAGAGATTTGTAAAGCACACACGGATCTGAAAGGTTCAGACCCGTTGACTAAAAAAACCTCTCTCACAAGCAACATGTCAAACCAAAGACTCTTTGGATGTTGGTCAGATGGTGATGTGACCTGTCAGTGTTAATCACATGGTGATGTGAACTAGATTATTGACTCTAGTGCAAGTGGGAGACTGTTGGAAATATGCCCTAGAGGCAATAATAAAAGTATTATTATTATATTTCCTTGTTCATGATAATTGTCTTTTATTCATGCTATAACTGTATTATCCGGAAATCGTAATACACGTGTGAATACATAGACCACAATCTGTCCCTGGTAAGCCTCTAGTTGACTAGCTCGTTGATCAATAGATGGTTACGGTTTCCTGACCATGGACATTGGATGTCATTGATAACGGGATCACTTCATTAGAAGAATGATGTGATGGACAAGACCCAATCCTAAGCCTAGCACAAAGATCGTAGTTCGTATGCTAAAGCTTTTCTAATGTCAAGTATTTTTTCCTTAGACCATGAGATTGTGCAACTCCCGGATACTGTAGGAATGCTTTGGGTGTATCAAACGTCACAACGTAACTGGGTGGCTATAAAGGTGCATTACAGGTATCTCCGAAAGTGTCTGTTGGGTTGGCACGAATCGAGACTGGGATTTGTCACTCCGTGTAAACGGAGAGGTATCTTTGGGCCCACTCGGTAGGACATCATCATATGCGCAATGTGACCAAGGAGTTGATCACGGGATGATGTGTTACGGAACGAGTAAAGAGACTTACCGGTAACGAGATTGAACAAGGTATCGGGATACCGACGATCGAATCTCGGGCAAGTACAATACCGCTTGACAAAGGGAATTGTATACGGGATTGATTAAGTCCTTGACATCGTGGTTCATCCGATGAGATCATCGTGGAACATGTGGGAGCCAACATGGGTATCCAGATCCCGCTGTTGGTTATTGACCGGAGAACGTCTCGGTCATGTCTGCATGTCTCCCGAACCCGTAGGGTCTACACACTTAAGGTTCGATGACGCTAGGGTTATAAAGGAAGCTTGTATGTGGTTACCGAATGTTGTTCGGAGTCCCGGATGAGATCCCGGACGTCACGAGGTGTTCCGGAATGGTCCGGAGGTAAAGATTAATATATAGGAAGTCCTATTTTGGCCATCGGGACAAGTTTCGGGGTCATCGGTATTGTACCGGGACCACCGGAAGGGTCCCGGGGGCCCACCGGGTGGGGCCACCTATCCCGGAGGGTCCCATGGGCTGAAGTGGGAAGGGATCCAGCCCAAAGTGGGCTGGGGCGCCACTTCCCTTATGGCCCATGCGCCTAGGGTGAAGGGGAACCCTAAGGAAGAGTCCCAAGGAGGGAAGGCACCTCCTAGGTGCCTTGGGGGGGAGGGAAACCTCCCCTGGCCGTCGCCCCCTAGGAGATTGGATCTCCTAGGGCTGGCACACCCCCCCTTGGGCTCCCTATATATAGTGGGGGTAGGAGGGCCTCTTGAGACACCCCTTATGCCTTTGGTGCAGCCCTCCCTCTCTCCCAAGTTCTTCTCCTCTCCCGTAGGTGCTTGGCAAAGCCCTGCAGGATTGCCACGCTCCTCCACCACCACCATGGCGTTGTGCTGCTGCTGGATGGAGTCTTCCTCAACCTCTCCCTCTCTCCTTGCTGGATCAAGGCGTGGGAGACGTCACCGGGCTGTACGTGTGTTGAACGCGGAGGTGCCGTCCGTTCGACACTAGGATCATCGGTGATCTGAATCACGACGAGTACGACTCCATCAACCCCGTTCTCTTGAACGCTTCCGCTTAGCGATCTACAGGGGTATGTAGATGCACTCTCCTTCCCTTCGTTGCTGGTTTCTCCATAGATAGATCTTGGTGACACGTAGGAAAATTTTGAATTTCTGCTACGTTCCCCAACAATGACACCATGATCTCCATCATCATGATCTCCATCATCGTGTCTCCATGAAGTTGTCCCGCCAACTTATTACTTCTACTACTATGGCTACCGGTTAGCAATAAAGTAAAGTAATTACATGGCGTTGTTTAATGACACGCAGGTCATACAATAAATAAAGACAACTCCTATGGCTCCTGCCGGTTATCATACTCATCGACATGCAAGTCGTGATTCCTATTACAAGAACATGATCAATCTCATACATCACATATCATTCATCACATTCTTCTTGGCCATATCACATCACATAGCATACCCTGCAAAAACAAGTTAGACGTCCTCTAATTGTTGTTTGCTTGTTTTACGTGGCTGCTATGGGTTTCTAGCAAGAACGTTTCTTACCTACGCAAAACCACAACGTGATATGCCAATTGCTATTTACCCTTCATAAGGACCCTTTTCATCGAATCCGTTCCGACTAAAGTGGGAGAGACTGGCACCCGCTAGCCACCTTATGCACCAAGTGCATGTCAGTCGGTGGAACCTGTCTCATGTAAGTATACGTGTAAGGTCGGTCCTGGCCGCTTCATCCCACAATACCATCGAAGCAAGATTGGACTAGTAACGGTAAGCATATTGAACAAAATCAACGCCCACAACTACTTTGTGTTCTACTCGTGCAAATAATCTACGCAATAGACCTAGCTCATGATGCCACTGTTGGGGAACGTAGCAGAAATTCAAAATTTTCCTACGTGTCACCAAGATCTATCTATGGAGAAACCAGCAACAAGGGGAAGGAGAGTGCATCTACATACCCTTGTAGATCGCTAAGCGGAAGCGTTCAAGAGAACGGGATTGAAGGAGTCATACTCGTCGTGATCCAAATCACCAGAGATCCTAGTGCCGAACGGACGGCACCTCCGCGTTCAACACACGTACAGCCCGGTGACGTCTCCCACGCCTTGATCCAGCAAGGAGAGAGGGAGAGGTTGAGTAAGACTCCGTCCAGTAGCAGCACAACGGCGTGGTGGTGATGGAGGAGCGTGGCAATCCAGCAGGGCTTCGCCAAGCACCGTGGGAGAGGAGAAGGGAGAGAGGTAGGGCTGCGCCAGGGAGACGTCAAAACTCATGTGTTGGCAGCCCTCAAGACCTCAACTATATATAGGGGAGAGGGAGGGGGGTGCGCCCCCTCTAGGGTTTCCACCCCAAGGGGTGCGGCAGCCCCAATCCCATCTAAGGGTGGCGGCCAAAGGGGGGAAGAGGGGAAACTTGCCCCCCAAGTTAGGTGGAAGCACCCCCTCCCCAAACCCTAGGCGCCTTGGGCCCTTGTGGGGGGGGGCGCACCAGCCCACCTGGGGCTGGTCCCCTCCCACACTTGGCCCATGCAGCCCTCTGGGGCCGGTGGCCCCACTTGGTGGACCCCCGGGACCCTCCCGGTGGTCCCGGTACGTTACCGATAAAACCCGAAACTTTTCCGGTGGCCAAAACAGGACTTCCCATATATAAATCTTTACCTCCGGACCATTTCGGAACTCCTCGTGACGTCCGGGATCTTATCCGGGACTCCGAACAACATTCGGTAACCACATAGAAACTTCCTTTATAACCCTAGCGTCATCGAACCTTAAGTGTGTAGACCCTACGGGTTCGGGAATCATGCAGACATGACCGAGACGTTCTCCGGTGAATAACCAACAGCGGGATCTGGATACCCATGTTGGCTCCCACATGTTCCACGATGATCTCATCGGATGAACCAGGATGTCAAGGACTCAATCGATCCCGTATACAATTCCCTTTGTCTAGCGGTATTGTACTTGCCCGAGATTCGATCGTCGTATACCGATACCTTGTTCAATCTTGTTACCGGCAAGTCTCTTTACTCGTTCCGTAACACATCATCCCGTGATCAACCCCTTGATCACATTGTGCACATTATGATGATGTCCTACCAAGTGGGCCCAGAGATACCTCTCCGTTTACACAGAGTGACAAATCCCAGTCTCGATTCGTGCCAACCCAATAGACACTTTCGGAGATACCTGTAGAGCACCTTTATAGCCACCCAGTTATGTTGTGACGTTTGGTACACCCAAAGCATTCCTACGGTATCTGGGAGTTGCACAATCTCATGGTCTAAGGAAATGATACTTGACGTTAGAAAAGCTTTAGCATACGAACTACGATCTTTGTGCTAGGCTTAGGATTGGGGTCTTGTCCATCACATCATTCTCCTAATGATGTGATCCCGTTATCAACGACATCCAATGTCCATGGTCAGGAAACCGTAACCATCTATTGATCAACGAGCTAGTCAGCTAGAGGCTTACTAGGGACATAGTGTTGTCTATGTATCCACACATGTATGTGAGTTTCCTATCAATACAATTATAGCATGGATAATAAACGATTATCATGAATAAGGAAATATAATAATAACCAATTTATTATTGCCTCTAGGGCATATTTCCAACATGAAGGACCGAGGTAGACGCAGTAGCCAGAGGTGGACCGACGAGTATCGGGGCAGCCGGCCCAATCTGCATCGGAGTAGGCCACCATCTCCAGAGAAGTAGACACCGTAAGTGTCAACCCAAGGTCATCGTGCCACGGATGTAACGAAGGATCTGCTTCACGAGAGTCCAATGGGAGTCACGAGGGGCGTGCATGTGGAGACACACCTGCTGAACAGCATACTGAAGATCTGGTCTGGTGAGGGTCAAATATTGAAGAGCGCCGACAATAGACCGGTAGAAGGGAGCATCTGACGCAGGCGAGCCCTCAAGAGCAGAGACCTTGGCCTTCGTGTCAACAGGAGTAGCAACAGGGTGGCAGTTTAACATGCCAGCACGCTCAAGAAGCTCATGTGCATACTTCTGCTGATGAAGAAAGAAACCGTCCGGACGCCGAACGACCTCAATGCCAAGAAAATAATGTAGAGCACCAAGGTCCTTGATAGCAAACTCGTCACGCAGCCGGAGAGTAATCCGCTGAAGAACAGCTGCGGAGGAGGCCGTCAAGATGATGTCATCGACGTAGAGCAGCAAATAGGCAGTCGTGTCACCGTGGTGATAGACAAACAGTGAGGCGTCCGAGTGAGTAACATTGAAGCCCAGTGTTTGAAGAAACCCGGCGATCCGCTGGTACCAGGCGCGGGGTGCCTGCTTGAGCCCGTAAAGAGAGCGGGACAGCAGACACACATGGCCGGGAAGTGAAGCGTCGATAAAACCGGTGGGTTGCTCACAATACACCTGCTCCTCAAGATGGCCGTGGAGAAAGGCGTTGGAGACATCCATCTGGTGAACAGGCCAGCCACGGGAGACGGCGAGCTGGAGGACGGTGCAGATCGTGCCCTGTTTGACAACCGGGGCAAACGTCTCAGTGAAGTCCACTCCAGCGCGCTGGCGGAAACCACAGACCACCCACCGAGCCTTGTAGCGCTCAAGAGTACCATCCGAGCGGGTCTTATGGCGAAAGACCCACTTGCCGGTGATGACGTTGGCGCGAGGAGGCTGAGGAACCAGGGTCCAGGTGCGGTTCCGTTGAAGAGCATCGAACTCTTCCTGCATCACCGCAAGCCAGTGAGGATCACGGAGGGCGGCGCGAGCGGACGCGGGAATGGGTCACGGCTCCGCGGCGGAGGCGGCGAGGACATAGTCGTCGCTCGAGTACCGGAGACTCGGACGATGAACACCGGTACGAGCGCGGGTGACTGGGCCGGGCGGCGCCGTCGAAGCCACCGGCGAGGCAGCCGGCGAGGCGACCGGCGTCGGGGCCGGCGAAGCGGCCGGCGTCATGGTCGGCGAGGTAGCCGGCGTCGGGGCCGGCGAGGGGCCGGCGTCAGGGCCGGCGAGGTAGCCGGTGTCGGAGCCGGCTAGGGGGCCGGCGTCAGGACCGGCGAGGTGGCTGGCGTCGAGGCCGCGGAAGAGGCGGCCGAGCCTGCAGCGTCCGATCCCGCGGCGCCCGAGTCGGGGGCAGCGGGTGAAGACGGAGCGCCGGGTGCACCGTCAGAGCCGGCCGAGGAGGCCGTGGGGGCGGGCGCCGGTGTGAGGGCGCGAGGACCGCCAAAGCCCGGAGGCGGTCCATGGGCCAGACGGGACCGTCCACCTGACGAAGTCGTCGAAGAGCCGCCAGTGGCCGGCGGTGACGAGACAGCAAGGGATACCTGCTGCTGAAACGGAAACACCATCTCATCAAAGTAAACGTGTCGGGAGGTGAAAACACGATGGGAGACGGGATCATAGCAGCGATAGCCCTTGGTGTTAGGTGGGTAGCCAAGAAAGATGCAGGCGACGGAGCGGGGTGCAAGCTTATGAGGCGCAGTAGCGGCGATGCTAGGATAGCAAAGGCAGCCGAAGATGCGAAGCCCATCATAAGAGGGGGGTGCACCGAAGAGAAGATGATGAGGTGTAAAGTTCCCGCGAGTATGACATGGGCGGATGTTGATGAGGAGAGAAGCGGTGGCGAGCGCGTCAGGCCAAAAGCGCAGAGGCACATTGGCATGAAAGAGAAGAGTCCTAACATAGTCATTAAGAGTGTGAAGAATGCGCTCAACATGACCATTCTGCTGCGAGGTGTACGGGCAAGTGAGACGAAAAATCGTGCCATGTGTGGTGAGAAGATTACGAACAGCGAGGTTGTCAAACTCCTTCCCGTTGTCTGTCTGCAACGCAAGAATGGGATGACCAAACTGCGTGAGAACATAAAAATAGAAAGCGGCGAGAGTGGATATAACATCCGACTTGCGGCGCAACGGGAAGGTCCACACATAATGCGAAAAATCGTCAAGTATGACAAGATAATAAAGAAAGCCCGTATTAGTGGCAACAGGAGATGTCCAAACATCACTATGAATTAACTCAAATGTGTACGACGCAACAAAAGAAGAAGCCCTAAACGGAAGACGAGCATGTTTGCCGAGGCGACATGCATGACACGAGTGATCCTCGGTCTTATTACACGTGAAAGAAAAACTCCGAAGTATGTGGCGAAGGATGGCAGGATTAGGATGACCCAAGCGAGCATGCCAAAGATCCACTCCGGTGGCGAGAGCGACAGGGGCGGCGAAAGTGGTGGAGGTGGCGGAGTGAACCGGGTAGAGCTCGTCGGGGCTGTCACATCGGTGGAGCACCATCCGCGTGCGAGCATCCTTAACAGAAAAACCACATGCGTCAAATTCAACGGTAACCGGATTTTCACGTGTAAGAGAACAAACAGAAACAAGATTTTTAATAAGTTCAGGAGAAACTAGAATATTAGACATGGATATAGGAGTGGAGTTAGACGGAAAATATGTATGACCAATATGGGTGATGGGAAGGGAAGAGCCGTCACCGACGGTGATGCGGTTGGAGGTGTGGACAGGATGGGCGGTGTGGAGGTTACCGGGGTACGCCGCCATGTGAGCGGTGGCATCGCTGTCCATGTACAAGTCGCCGACGCCGGTGTAGCTGGACGGGGAAGGAGTGTTGTGGAGAGCCGCCAAGAGGGACGGGTCCCACAGTGCCGGCGGGAGAGGCGGCGCGGCCGTCAAGGGCAGCAGCGGCGGCCCACCTGGCGGCGGCTGCTGACCGTAGGGCACCGCGTAGGGCTGCAGCGCGGCGTAGTACGCCTGGTGTGGCTGAGGCCGGGTGCCGAGAATGCCCGGGGCAGGGGCCCGAGGAACCGACATGGAGTAGGCGTGTACAACGCCGGTCCATGGGTTCTGGCTGGCGTACCACGGGGCCGGCTGAGAAGCCTGCTGCGGTGGGCGGGACGCTCCTCCCTGAGCACCTGCGCCCCCTGCTTGCGGCCGCCTCGACGACC
>NC_041391.1:127830169-127831034 GCF_002162155.2 Triticum dicoccoides
GAAAGGGGGCGGCTGGTGTGGGCGGGAAGCCTGGCAGGAAGGCGGGCGCCGCCGGCTGGGGCGGCGTCAGGCTCGGCGGTGGCGGGGCTGAACCGCCGCGGGTGCCTGCGACGAGGACGGTGTGGGTCGCGCGAGTCCGCGCCACCCGCATCCAGCGCTCCTCCAACTTGAGGTACGCAACCACCTTGGTGAAGGTGGGCTCCGGGATGAGGGTGAGGTTGGAGGCGGCGCTCCCGAAGTCCTCGTTGAGGCCGTCGGAGAGGGTGCTGATGAGGATCTCGTCGCCGATCTTTTCCCCGAGATCGCGGAGCTCATCGGCGAGCTTCTTGAGGCCATGCAAAAATCATCGATGGAAGAGTCAAGTTGCTGGCACCCGTAAAACTCACCATAGAGCAGGACCTTGCGTTGCAGCCGATTGTCGGTGAAGAGGCCGTTGAGCTTGATCCAGACCGCATAGGCGTCGTCCTCGTCGTCCACCACGGTGTGAAAGAGGTCGCTGGAGATGGTGAGGTAGAACCTGCGGAAGATGGTGGCGTCGAGGATCATCCACTCCTCGTCGTTGATCATGAGTGACGAGTCCACGGTGCCGTCCACGTGGCCGTGCAGGAGGTACTCACGGAACACAAGCGAAAAATACCGCTTCCAAGCGGAGTAGGACGCGGTGGTGTGATCAAGCTTGACCGGAACGCGCGCATGGATGTTGAGGTCGCGGACGAGGGTGACATCGGGACCGGCGAACGGGTTGGAAACTGTGGACGAGGAGGAGCTCATGGCGAGGGTTAGGGTTTGGGACCTGCGGGGTGGGCTGCGACGCGGCTGGGGGGTGCGGCGGCGCAGGTGGCAGGTGGGGTGGAGCGGGTGCGGC
>NC_041391.1:127831371-127849454 GCF_002162155.2 Triticum dicoccoides
GGTGGGGAGAGGCGGCGGCGACCAGCGGCGGTGACGGCGACCGGGAGAGAGGTGGCGGCAGCGGGGAGTAGCGGCGGCGGCGGCGGCGCGTAGAGGTGCGGCGGCGGCGGCGGCTTTAGGGTTAGGATCGTGCTGCGATAGATACCATGTAAAAGGGCAAGTTATGGACTGTGCAATCTCGATGTATTGATCGGTGCACCAGACACATATATATAAGTACAGATGTGGGCCACAATCTCAACTATACAAGTGAAACAGGAGGTGGACCCTACACACAAATATACACGAACACAATATACTAAGAAGACTAGGCCCGTAAGGGTTCCATTTTTCTGGTTTTTTTGAACTTTTTTTACCTACGTTGTTTGAGCGACACGTTACCTCCGTATGTGTGTGCAGTACATCCTACAGCGGCCTTCCTTTGTTTCTCTTTAATATTTGTTTGACTGCGCGTCCCATGCATGTCTTGCTCCAGTTCACATGAGCTTTTCTGGTGGCCTTCTAGATTTCCTGCGATTGCTGCATGGCCATGCATACCGCCACGTCTGCCTCACACGTTGTGACTGTCAGTTTACTGATGGACACGTTGCCTTCTAGGCTTTTACCTTCTCTGTTGGGGTGACGCGTGTGCGTGAAAGTTTTCTGGGATGTGTTCGATTTCATTCTTCCTTTGCTTGGATTGTTCAAGCACATTTTGTTTATTGATGCATAGGTGTGATGGGCTCTCCTGGAAGGTTCTTCCTTAAAAAGGAGATGTATGGGCTGATTTTGTCTCATGCCAAAAGATTAGGTTGACCACGCATGGCTCTTCTGGAGATGTATGGGCTGGTTTTGTTTTTAGCACCGCTGCATGGCTCATCATGCATGCATGTGGCCACGTTTGCGTGTTGTATAGTTGTCTCTCTGTGTTATGGAGGGACACGTTGTGTTCTTGGTCTTTCTTGGTCTTTCTGGTGGGTTCTTTCTTCATCTCCTTTTGCTTGCCTATAAGTAGCTCCTTGCTATGTTGGTCCTTCATTCAGTTTCCACATCCTTCCCTAGATTGGTCTTCTTGATTCAGTTTTCGCCTCACTGGCACATCCATTCTCTCCAGGCTCTAGCACCGTCTTGCCTCCGGCAGTTGGAGACGGAGCATCTGGTCATGGAAAGCCGCATCAGGACGTTCGGTGCGGTGGTCATGGCGCACCATGCTGGGTCTACTTCACCATCGTCGTGCTCCGCAGCCGCCTACAGCCGACGCACCGATGAGGTCCGACATGGAGCACAGTAGCAAGCACCAGTTTGAGGCGAGGTATATCGCATTGGTCTCCTGCTGCTCACAGGCGAGGCCTCGGACGAGCGGCCAAATCCACGTGAGGTGGATGTTGCAGGCACGACCATCTCCCCTTCCTCCCTTCTTTTTCCCTCCAACTACCATGTTATCTTTACCATGTCTTCTTTCCTTGTTATATTGTTTTTTCACCCATAGGGATAGAGACGTTACCTCAGTTCGGCAACGAAGCCAGTGATTTGTACTATCCAATAATTTTCGTTAATACGGTAAAAACTTATTTCAGTCCACCTGACGGAACGAGTTTGCATTTTGCATCTGATGATGTCAGAACTTATGGAAAGTTTCTAAAGGAAATTATGACATGGTATTTTTCTTCACCCTTGATTTGTTCCATTCGTATTATCTGCTCTGCCCTAGGTTCGTCCCCAATTATAAAATTTGGAGCCTCCCGCTGAAGGTCCAAGGAGGTGGAAGCATGAACAATGCCCTCATCAAATCAATTTAACTGGATTCGAATCGAAGGATGACTTTCGAGAAAAGGTAGTACGCAACTTCATTTATATTATGCACTTGGCAGGGATGTTCTCAAGGAATTGCAAGATGATGGGCTATACACTTCACATAGCCTGAGACCATGGTGAGTACATGGTCTTTTGACTTACTTTCTTTGTAGTTGTTTTACAAATTGAGGAGGGGTAGCAGATGGATGGCATTGCCATGCAGAACTGAAAACACTGTTGTATGACTACAGACTCTTCACTGGAATAAAAATAGGTGCGTGAGATGATAGATCGGGACAGGCATGCATGCTCCAAGTTGTGAGCAGTTTTGTTTTTCAGAGAGATGTTTATCCTGGAATGGAAATTTTTCTTATGAACATTTCTTAATGTGCCAGTTATGTGGTGTTTGGTCGGACGTGCGCATTTGCAGCACCATGGGGTACTCTTTGGCTGAAGTACATATTTTGTATCTTCTTTGGACCTAAATCAGACTGTTCAAGTGGTGTTTGCTCAGAACATGCAGGTGGAGCACCATGTATAATTTATGGCTAAATCACATCGGCAGGGAAGCACTATCTAGGACCGTTTAGACACTACCTAGAAGAGTGTTATGTCTACAAAGGTACAGAGTTCGGACACTAGCTAGAAGAGTGTTCTGTCTACAAAGGTATAGAAAGACAAATAGTTTCATTTCTCATGTTGATAGTCAGCTACAAGAGTGTTTTGTCTCATTTCTCATTTGACATAATGAACTGTGAGTTTGCCAGCCAAATGTCAAACACAAAGACATACAGTGTTAATAGCTGACAAGAATATGGATTTCCTTCCTCTGTCATGATGTGCGGTATAGTTTATTGCCGCCTGGTGGTGATAGTCAATTCCCCCTTGTCACTATCTTATGTTAATCCTTATTTTCACCATATTTCTTTATGCAGAGCCAAAGAAGGAACAAATAATCAACACAACCAAAAGAAACAAAATTAGGATTTGAAGGACGGGAGGGCAATACTCTATTAATATTATGAATGATCTGAATTGATGATCATTTTCTTTCAATAAAAAACACTACCAACAATTGAAGGGCTGCTTGAATCAAAATACCCTTATACGGTTAATTTAGTTCTTTCCAACAAATTGTGTTCATAATTACCATACAATTTCTATTGACTTTAAAATATGTGAGGAGTGATTTATGAAGGCATGTTATATTCAACCTTAATATTAGTACTTAAATCTAATTTCTTTTCTTTAGACGTTCATTGAAGCTATTATTTGCTTTCCCTTTGGGTAAGCCAAGGACGCCTGCTACAACTAGAAGAAAGTTCAATGGATAAAAAATTATTCTTTCTTTAAAGAAATGTAAGAGTGTTTATATCACTAAAGTAGCTATCTATTTGTTTACGGAGGGAGTATATATTACCCAAGAAAACACATAAAACCCATCAGCAGATCAACTTGCATCAGGCACGCACTACTGCCCAGAGTCAAAACTTCCCAAAACTTAGTCTGCACTGAATAGGAATTGAGCTAAGGCAAAAGCTACTCACCGATGCACCTCCTGCGGTCAGGGACAAAGGGCAAAACGAGTCTACAACTCAATGAGGAAGATGTTCAGCCGCCGTGCATCTAGCTACGCAGCAGGAAAGCCGCTCACGCTAGGCACACAGGATCAGACAGTCCACGGCGCTCCATCCCCCCATCCACCTCCAGCTCCAAAAGCACCTGCTCCCCCGCAAGTCCTGCCGCGTCGACTACCACGCGTGGGCACCAGCTCCGGCAGAGGTCGCCCTCGTGGGCTTCACAAATCCCACCACCTGCGCATCAGCTGCCGAGCGGGCGGGCCAGCGCGGGCTCCGTTGCTGCAGCGACGGCCATGGCTGACCACCTCCTTCCACACGAGGCAGGAGCTCCTCGAGATTGCACGCGAGGCACGCGGTCTTGGCTTCGGTCTCTGGGAGAGCTCGGTCTCTGGGGGTTAAGAGCAGCACGAACGAGAAGCAGGGTGCCGGCCACCGGCGTGACCCGTGACTCCGGCAGATCGGGTCACGGGCGAGCGGATGCAGCAGCGAGCACTAGCACGCAAGAGAGAGGACAGGGGAGTCGTGACCGGTCAATTCACTAGAGGAAATGATTTGGGGAAGATGTTCTGGATCCATCTCGTCCTCTCTCTCTCTCTCTCTCTCTCACTCTCTCTCTCTCTTATATTGCGATGTGCTCAGCCTCAGAGTACAGCGGGCGCAACTAGCATACGATCATCACTTCAGGTGCAATCGTGTAGTCGTGCGATCCAACTATGTGGACCCTTGGATGAGAAATGAGTTGTCCATATTTAGCAGCCTGGCCTAGATATGTTCTCTCAAAGGAATTTGCGTACATGACATCCAGTGAAATATTGTTTAATTTACATGTGTTTGTCAATGTAGCAACTCTTATTTCTGATGAATCTGATCTAGCAAAGGTTTTTTTTTGTTTTGTACATTTCTGCTTCAGGATTTGCAGCATAATCCGTTTTAACTACCATAATGTGAAATCTCTATCGAGGACACTATAAAGACACACATATGCAAAACATTAGAAGTCCATAAAAGCAAATTCCAAAAAAATCAATGGAGCGCGGCGTGCCGCCGCGCACTACTCGCTAGTATTCAACAATAGGTGCAACATATATTACCATGCAGATCCATCGTTCAGATTGATCGGACGTGGTCCATGCATGCATGAATGCGTTTTGGCACCACTTGTGATGAAGCCATGTGTCGTCTTTGACCCTCAAGCAGAGATTTGCCGTACGACAGAGGGTCATAACACCATCGATCGATATCAGCACCCCACACCCCCGGTCATACGTGTTCAGAAATTTAGAGTACGATACCTGGTGAAAGAACTGCATACATGTGTGTAATGTAGACGTGTATGCATACATACATACATACATACATAAAAGGCGCTTGAGCAAAAATGAGAAAAGACATACTACAGGAAGGATACGTGCAAGACGTACGCATGATTGAGGCCGTTACGTTAGGCTCTTGTTATATATACGTGAAATAACATCTTTTGATATGATTAAGGAGACACTTATGACGATGCCATTGCGTCATGTTGGAGACGATATTAAACTCGAACCATCCTGTTGGAAAATTCTTTTTTCTCGATTGACACTTGCGACGTCCGTTTGCTATGTCTTCCTCCTATAGAGTTTGGATTTGTCTGACATAAAACAATTTCTCTTCATAGGTCTTTCCTGGTTATCACAACTCTGGAAAGTTGAAATTGAATACAATACATTTGCAAAACACAATATCTGAAACTCACAGGGATTTTTAAAACTATAGATTGTTTGGCGAACATGAATAGAAAAAAGAAACAGCATGATCAAGAAGAGTCATAAATGAAATATCATCGCATGATTCTTTTTTTATCATGACTTCATGTCGGTGCACCCGCTAAGTATAAATGAGATCCACTAAAAATAAAATGAGAGCAGTCATATTAGAATCCAGGCGGTGATTCCCTCACCAACAACAAAAAAAGAATCCAGGTGGTGAACGAAACCTGGGGTGGTATCGTGTCCATCGGTCTAACCACATCCCGGCCGTACATGGGATACACGGGGGGCCGAGATTGATTGAAGAATGATTGGGCCCTCCACTTGGCACGTAGTCCCATGCAACACAGGTTTACTCTACCGCCTGCCTGCTTGCCTGCATGGCCCCGTCTCGTTGTTACGACAGCGACGGCGACCGCGACAGCCACGCTGTCCCTTGTGACCTTCCTTGTGACCCTCTCCGTATTGACGCACAGCATGTGACTGGCTACTGTGGTGTGAGCAGCATCGTAGCACTGTAGCAGCGTTGTTGCTGTCTGGTTCTACTGTAGCACTGTGCAAGGAGGAGCGCCTTCTCTCTTGAATCTTGATGGAATGGTGGTGGGCCACGGATGAGAGAGCGTGTTTGGCCAGTCACCTGCGTTCTTCATGCTGTATGTTCACTAACCCCACCTCCCTCCCACTATAGTTAATTCGTGTTGCTACCATGATCACAGGCTGAGCAGAGCAGCTGTCACAAGCCTTTTGCCTTTTTTTTTCTCTTCTTCTTTCCTTGATATTGTTCCTTTATTTTGTTTTTTCAGATTTTGCTTTGCCCTCTGTTTATGGAGAGTGATGGCTGACCTTCTGATGACATATCCCTTTGGCTAGGTCTCAACATACCATGCACGAGTTAGTTAGGATACCCCAAGGAAGACAAAATGATGTGTCAAAAAAAAAGAGAGAGAAGGAAGACAAAATGAACATGTTTAATATCGATGCCCTGGATTCTGTTTCTAGGTGGTGGATTGGCTGCAGCCTCATGTTTTTTTTTTTTTGAGGATACACTCATGGTTGTTAAGTGTTGAATTTTCATTGCTTAATTAGTGGTTGTAGCATGCTTCACAGGGTTGATTACCCACGATGGCATGTAGATTAATATCACGCACTCCACTTATATCGCCTGCAAATAAACACTCGACCTATATATCTAAGCTGTCTGGGATTTTTTTATGTCCAAACGGATTTTTAGAAATGGGTTGGTACTTGGTCGGATTGATCACCAGTGTTACACCTTTTCAAAAGTGAATTAGTTAGACATGAAAAAAATCACAGACAAAGTAGGATTAGCAAAGTGTATTGTGACTACAAAGTCAAACCTCCCCTCCTAGTTCTATACTCTAATTTAACCACTAGCATAACCAACAAAGTATGACCTACTACATGCACAAAAGATGTACCATTAGAAACTTCATTTGGATGTAGATCCAATGGTATATTTTTAGCAGCCTAACTGTAATGTTGGTCAAGTTAATAGCCAAAGTTACCAAGAATGTATAACATAATGGAGGAAGTAAGCCCCAAGCTCAACTTCATTAACACTAGTACACCGTCCAAAAAAATGGGCCCTATATCGGTATCACAATTCGCAAGTCTACTATTTTGGAGACTGATTTGTGCTTTTGTGTTTTCTTTCAATTCAAATGAGAACCTTGACAGGTCTCCTCTCGGGGATCTAAAGAAGGACACATTGACTATCTCTAGGTTGTTCCAGAGTTTTACATTTTCTAAAATTAATTAATGGGCTTGCCAATGGTGTGACACACGAGATTGCAAAGTATAGTTTTGATAGTAGGTGTGATGGTGTTTTTAATAGCTTTCCGCCTTGTGTGACATATGTTGTAACGAATGATTGTAATAACCGTTTTATTAATTTATATATGGGGTACGGTGTTTTCCAAAAGATGGAGGAGGTAAGGAAGACTATTAACGGCAACCCCCCTTGTCACCACCAAACATACATTGTCGATTCAATCTGCTCGTGTGTCCTAAAGGAGGTCATAATCCTCAATATTCCTTTTTTTCTTGCGGAAGAGCATACAACTCAATATATTGAAGCAACTCCAGCATACACGGCACCCCTGATAATAAAAAGGAAAAATACAAGTCAATCTTTGGGGAGTCCACCATCTTCAACGCCTGGAATTTGTAGATGGAGCGCCGCCGCCACCGCCGCTGCTCCACACTTGAGCCGGCAAACAATTTTTCTTGGCGGTTTCCTCGATGGACGGGAAGCATCGATACTAAGGCCCTCATGGACCAACACCCCTGTACTGAAGACGTCGTTGGATACGCAGAAAAGCACCCCACAGGAAGCACTCCGAAGATCATTAGATCCGCCATGCTCGATAGTCGACGACGAGGAGCATGAACATAGTCAGCCACCAGCAATCCGAGAGCAAGCACCTGAGAAGCCGTCGTCCTTCGCAAAGCAATGCCGCCACGCCCACGCGCAACTGCGAGCAGCAAACAACACAAGTGAAGAACAGAAGACATTGGAGCACACAATTAGCAGACAAATCCAATCCTCACCAGCCACCAGGAGATAACTGAAACGAACTCCTCAGCATCAACATGAAGACCACCGGTGAGAGAGGGAAGGAGCTCGGAGGCACAAAAGAAGGACGCCGCCGCCACCACCTCTCGAGCACCGACACCACATACCTTGACCACCACCTCAGATCTACATATTAGAGGCCAAACCTCCATAGGACCGACGACCACACCACCAAAGGCGACGTGAGGATGGAGCTGGGGCTTAGGAATTATTATTCCCGTCACCAGCGATGACACCATCCAATACGACACCGGGGAAGAAGCACAATCCACCTTCTCTTCGCCAGATCCGACACCCAAGATGACGCCGGAGCCAACGAAGACAGCATGGGAAACTTTATTACCTGCAGCCGCCGCCACCATTAGAAGGATCGAAGCGTCGGGCGAGAAAACCCTAACTGCTAGCCCAAAAGCTAGTGAATAAAACGCATCCGCCCGGTGGATCTTGTCAACTGCACCCTCCCATACCAGCGGAGCCCGTAGGGAAGGCGAGGGCCAACGATCCACCAGCGGAGATCGGATCACCGACGAGAGGAACTAGAAATCGCCTCTCTCTATCATAGTATTTACTAGCACATTATTTCATTCTCTTTCCCCTCAATATTCCTTGTTAACCACTTGTAAATCATTACATATTACTGTTATAGTTGTATGGCCTCTTCAGTTTGTAGAATTCTAAAATATGTGTGAATAGAAAACACATATGCTCACCATTCATGTGCATTTTATATTATATGAGGGATTTGGTTTGGTTTGTTCTTTATACCATAGTATAAACAAATCCTTCGAAATTTATGATTCTTTTTGTATCAAAAGAGACCCTTAAGATGTCAGCGAGTAAAAGGCGGTGTTGTTAGTTTGAGTGATCGGCATACCAAAGGCGCGATTAAAAGAGTTTGAACATGTGCCCATTATCATTTCCTTTCGCTTTCTCTCTAGCTGCGTAGCAGTCGTACGACGTAGTAGTAGACTCGCGTCCATGTACGCTTTGCACTGTTGACCAACGACCACGTTGCCATCGGGATCAACAGCAAAAGCCATCATATCGATCGGCCGTAGAGAATCCAGTCCCGGCCCGCTCTATAATAATAACTAAACAACGAACAAAAACACACTAGTAGAATAATACTAGGGATCAGCTGATTGTGACCGTCATCATGGTCATCACCACCATGCATGATACTCCTACTACGTACACGTACGTCCATTAACCGATCAAATATATTTTTATTAATCGCGACTAATTTAATTAGTTGTTATGAACCCTTGGCCGGTGAGGATCCAGCTGATCTTTCCGCACAACGAAATGCACGAGAACTATCCAAAGCGTGACTAGCAGCTGCCCGTGTCACATGCTAAGCTAGCTAACTAGGATTTTTATTTCTTATTATAGACGGAGAAATCAGCTGGTTAGTTGCGACCTAGCAATATTTAATTGACAAATAATTGTGCCCTAGCCATGCATGGCCACCTTGTGTCTCAACTATTACACGAACATCTAATGGGCTAACTCCAGCTGAGGAGCAAAGCCAAGGTTAGCACTACCTAAGACTAGTCACAATGGACAGTAACATACACTAGTAACATACACATATCTCTAGACTGTGTTACTATCTCAATACTGGGTAGTAACATAACTGTGGTAACATGCAAAGCTTCATTTATTAAGTTATAGACTCATATTGCATTGAGACATGTGATGTTACAGTAACTAGCTAAGTTACTAGTACTACATCTCTCCTCATTAACTCATTGTCACATAAGCAAATTTGCTCAGTTGGACTCGATGTTACTACCGAAGTTACTCCCACTGTGGCTAGTCTAACACCACCTAATACCTATTACTTAGACTAAAAAAAATCCTAATACCAATTACTGTCTACTGCTCATATCTCTTAAATATGATCTTGTGCATACCAAAAATATTAATTAGATTTAATTCTGTTGGCCATAAGCTATCTGATGCATAAGAGAAAAAGTTGCCAAACACTGCAAAATCAATTTATTGGTTAAACATGTTACTTTGATTTCTTAAAGTAAAATGTGAGGCGGCTTGCTTCGAAAATCATGATAATATACATATAAAGAGAATTTGCAACTAAGATCTCTTCTGGTGAAGTTATTACTATTTTTATTTTATTGGCAATCATAGAGGCAAATTTAAGCTAACACAAACTTAATGATGTTTTTATAGTAATGAAGCGAAATATTATATAAGTTATTTTTTCACACTTGTACTTTATTTAAAACTTGGCCTATGTCAAGCATAATGCTCAACAGTCATGGGGTGCTAAGTTTCCTTCTTCCAGAATAATTACTTGAGAGGAGCACGAGCCGTCACAACCCTTGTCCACACTTTAGTTGTCCGTTTCTACGTATTGTGAGACGGATTGGTGACAAACGGAGGCAGGCCTGGGCGCACAGGAAATGCTGAGCAGAGCGAATCCATTTTCAAAAATGGCTTACATCCTCGACAACTCGTCATCTCATCCCCTTTATGATGATCAGATAAGACTACTAACTGATTTAGAAATTGATAGATTTAGGGCTTAAATTTTTAGGTCAGCCGATGGGGAATCGACCTCCGAGATTATTAAAATTCTAAAACGCCTTGGAACGGTTCATCATCACTATCATATCACTATATATGGGCTAGCATTAGCTTGAGTCGGGTCGATTCAGATGACTAACCTTTTCCCTTTTTGTCAAACAAAACGCTATGATCGTGCTATAAACTAGCTCTGCTGCCTCAGGTGGGAGGAGAAGAATAGTTGGATGCCAACCCATTGCCGAACATATTCCAAACCTTGGGCGGCAAGGTTCGCACCAGCTCAGCAACATTGCTGAAGAAGCCACCTTTCCCCGTCCCCGGATTCTTGTGCAAAACCTACATCGAATCGAATAGGGAGAGGCGGCATTGCTCTTTTGATCGAGAGATGCCAAACCGGAGGTACCACCGTCCACCAATGTGTAGGGAGGTTCTTGGGTCGGACCGTTCCATGCAGCTTGCAAAATACTGTATGAGCCATACAAAGTTTCTTTATATATAATTTTTCCATAGAAACAAATCTATGGGGCATCCACCGTCTACTATGAGCAGCACTGTAGCAGCGTTGTTGCTGCCGGGTACTACGTACTAAAATTAAAATAGTTTTACAACCCATTTGAAGTTGTCTGTAATAAAAATAGTTTTACAACCAAATCGAAACTGTCTTGAATGAACATAAAATGAACCAATACATCTATTGGTTGCCAATATGACCCCATACGTTCTCATCAAGTCATTTTGAAGATCCACATGAGTGTGCCAATCACGCAGCTCACGATGGAACTGGACAAACTGATCAAACGTGGCCGGTTCTTGGTGCAGGGGCTCAACATTGTCATCTTGATAATCAAATCCTTGGTCGAAGATATTGTCATCACGCTCGTCCTCGACGATCATGTTGTGCATGATCACACAAGTAGTCATCACTTCCCAAAATTTCCTTTCATCCCATGACAGTGCAGGATATCGAACGATGCCCCATCGGGATTGAAGCACACCAAAAACACGTTCCACATCCTTTCTAGCACTCTCTTGCATTTGGGAAAATCTCTTTCTCTTCTCACCTTGGGGCTTCGAGATTGTCTTCACAAAAGTTGATCACTGAGGATATATACCATCAACTAGGTAGTATCCTTTGTTGTACTGGTGGCCGTTGATCTCAAAGTTGGAAGGTGGGCAGTGGCCTTCTGCAAGCCTTGCGAAGACTGGAGAACGTTGCAGCACGTTGATATCATTGTGAGAACCTGCCATGCCGAAGAAAGAATGCCATATCCAAAGATCTTGCGAAGCCACCGCTTCTAATATGACAGTGCAAACTTTGACATGCCCCTTGTACTAGCCCTGCCGAGTAAATGGACAATTCTTCCACTCCTAGTGCATACAATCTATACTGCCAAGCATGTCTGGAAAGCCTCTAGCTGCGTTGGTCGCCAACAATCTCTCTGTATCAGCTGCAGTTGGCTGCCTCAAGTACTCAGGGTCAAACACCTCGATCACAGACTGACAGAACTTGTACATTGACATCAGACATGTTGTCTCACTCATACGCACATACTCATCCACCAGATCGCCTGGAATTATATATGCAAGCATGCGGATGGCCGCAGTGCATTTCTAGTAAGAGGAGAATCCAAGCTTGCCAAGGGCATCCGTCTTGCACTCGAAGTATGGGTCTGAGCAACCACACCCTCTCGAATACGATTGAACACATGCCTTGCCATACAAAAATGACGACGAAATTTATCCGCTTTGAAGAGCGGGGTGTTCGCAAAGTAATCGGCATAGAGTAGGGCGTGGCCTCTTTCCCTGTTGCGGTTCAGGTTCGGAGCACGGCCAGGGACTGACCCTCTGTACCGAGGAAGCTGCCGTTGAATTTGGTCGTGAACCACCAGTGCAGCCACCACAAGATCTTCATCATCCGATGACGAATCGTCCGATGAACAAATGAAGTGGTGGAAGAAAAACTCATCACCACTGTCCATATCTTTGTGGGCAAAGTGTCGAACACCTTGTGGTCGTCGTGGCAAAGTGACCGGGATGATCACCTCGACGCAGGTGTGGTCGGCGGCCGTCTACTGGCCGCTCTGGAGCACTCGTCGGAAGCTGCCGTGGCACGTCGCTTGCGGTCGTATCCCCTCTGTCGCCGGCTACGGCGGCGACTGCCAAACCTCCTCCGATCGACGGCTTAAACTACGGCGAAAGCGCGCGCCTGATGGCGGCCATGTCGAGGCGTGGTTGCCTATGGACGGCCGGGGCTGCGTGGAGAAGGCGGCCGGAGAATAGCGGCGGCGCCGTCGGCGGGGCGGGGCGAGGAAGGGGGGTGGAGGCGTTGGAATCGAATGGGACTACTTGTGTCCCCGATAGGCGGGCCACGGGGGGACAAGGGCGTGCGGCAAGCCCGTCCGCGCGATGTCCGTTTCACCCCAAACTCGATGCAAGTTTGGGCCCGGGGATGGGTCGAAAACGGACGGATTCCGGACATTTGTCCGTTTGGGGCCGCGCGTCGGGCCGCGCTATTCGTCCGTTCTACCCAAATGGACAGGGCCGGACAGAATGGGGTCGTGCGGTGAAGTTGGCCTGAGGTTGCGACTAGCCAAAAGCTGCCGGCCGTCATTCCGTTTCCGTGGCATACAGGCAAGGCCGTCATGATAGGAAGCTCTGCCGTGTTGACGATGCATCCGGTACTAGGGTATCCTGCGCCAAAGGATTCTCTTCATTTGGATCCTGTTCGTTGCTGGATGCCTGTTGTATATTACTAAAACTAAAATTGGCTCATCCGCAAGATCCTATTCGACAGCCACGCGGTAGATGCATGAGCAGGTGTGATCCATGAGAGATCTTACTTTAGTTTGCCATAAGCAGGTGTGTGTTTTGCCGGTCGTCACCTGCGGTCTTCATGTTTTAAATTCACTAACCACACCTCCCACTAGTTAATTCGTTAGTACTATGATTGCCCGACGGAGGAGAGCAGCTGAGAGCTGACACATGCCTTTGGCCTTTTTTTCTTGATATTGTTCCTTTATTTTGTTTTCCAGATTTTGCTTTGCCCTTTATTTATGGAGAGTGATGGCTGACCTTCAGATGCCATGCCCCTTTGGCAAGGTCTCAACGTACGTACCTTGCACAAGTTAGTTAGGGTACCGGAAAAGAGGAGAGAAAATGAACACGTTTAATATCGATGCCCTGGATTCTGTTTCTAGGTGGTCGATTCGCCTTGTTTCTCTTTGAAAAAATAAAATAAAAATATTCGCCTTGTTTCAATAGAGTCGAGCTAGGGTTGCATGCAGCCTCATGGTTGTTAAGCGTTGAATTTTCATTGCTTCATTAGTGGTTGTTGGGTGCTCAATTTTGATTGCTTAATTAGTAGGGTGCTTCACAGGGTTGATTACCAACGATGGTATGTAAATTAATGTCAAGCACTCCACTTATATCGCCCGCAAAAAGAAAGCACTCACTTATATATCTAAGCTGTCTGAGATTGTTTTTTGTAAGTCCAAACGGATTTTTAAAAAAGTGTTGGTTGGATTGATCACCAGTTACACCTTTTCAAAAGTGAATTAGTTAGACATGAAAAAAAATCACTGACAAAGTAGGATTAGCTAAGTGTATTGTGACTACAAAGTCACACCTCCCCTCCTAGTTATATACTCTCTCTGTTGCGGTATTACAAGGCCACCTCCTATTTTATCTCTAATTTGGTCATCAGCGCATCAACAAAATATGCCGCCTTGCTACATACACAAAAGATATCTATACTATCTATACTACTCCCTCTGTAAACTAATATAAGAGTGTTTAGAATACTAAAATAGTGATCTAAATGCTCTTATATTAGTTTACAGAGGGAGTACCATATAGTGTATCAGTTTTGAATTAGACCTAGAGTATCACCTAAATCCAATGGATGAGATCATCAGGATCCGAATGAACAGTAGACTCCTACTGCTTCTACTGTGTTCTGGAACAATCACGTGGCCCTTCCAGAAAAAAGAAGAAGCCCATATTTACTACTTGAGCGCAAGAAAATTTGAGCCCAAGCGAGGTTGTTTGAGAGGAAAACCGGGAGGAAGAGAACATAGAGTAACATGCAGTTCTAGATGTGCACAAAAAGGCTTCCTGTACCTTTTTAATGCTTACTAATTACAATTAATTGATATTTGCATTCATACATTGCTATATTTTTCTTTTTTCCTTTAATCTATTTACAAATCTATGGTTTTTCTTTTATCAAAATCACTCTGTTAAATTAAGATGTGCATTGCACGTGTATACATACTAGTACCATTAGAAACTTTATTTGGATGTAGATCCAATGGTATATTTTTAGTGGCATAACTGATGTTAAGATGGTCAGTTAATAGCCAAAGTTACCGAAAATAAGCAACAAAATGGAGGAAGTAAGTCCGTAAGCTCAACTTCACACTCTGTACACCTCCAATAAAATTGGCTTTACATCAGTATGACTTTTTACAAATCTATTATTTTGGAGACTGATTTGTGCTTTTGTGGTTCCTTTCCTTTCAAATGAGAACCTTGACAGGTCTCCTCTCGTCGATCTTAAGGAGGCATTGAGTATCTCTAGGCTTCTCAAGAAATTTAATTTTTTTAAAATTAATCAGCTTGCAAATGGGGTGACACACGAGATTGAGAAGTATATTTTTGATAGTAGGTGTGATGGTGGTCTTCTTAGTAGCTTTCCGCCCGGCAAGACATGTGCTATAACGAATGATTGTTATAACCTTTTAATTAATTCATATATGGGGCGTTTACCAAAAGAAATAGAGGAGGTCAGGAAGACTATTTATGGTTAGCCCCATTCTCGGCGCCAAACGTACATTGTCGGCTCAATCTACTCGCGTGTTGTCCTAAAGGAGGTCTTAATCGTCAATATTCCTTGTTTAAGCACTTGTAGATCACTACATATTACTATTATAGTTCCATGGCCTTTTTAGTTTTTACATAATTTTTTTATGAAAGTTACTATGCAGAATTCTAGAATGTATGATTAGAAAAAAATGCTCAAAATTCATGTACATTTTATATTATATATATGGGCTTTGCTTTGATTTGTTATATAGAAACATAGTATAAATGTCCTTCAAAATTTATAATTCTTTTTGTATCGAAAGAGACGAAAATGCTAAATGAAGGCCGAGCTCCATGGAGCTCTTTAGTTCTAAAATTTTGAAAATCAAAATTTAAAGTTCCAAAAAAATCTGGAAAAATCATACATGTTCATACGGATGTGCAAGACATGTTTGTGAAATTTGAAGATGGTATACATTAAGTTGAGAGGTACACAAAAACGACAAAATTGTTATTTTGCAATGGTGAACAGTAGACACTCTGTCCACTATAAAAAATGCGTCAATTTGTCTTTTTTTTGTGTAGCTCTCACCATAATGCATTTCATCGTCAGAATTTACACACATGTAAAACACATCGATATGAATGTGTATGATTTTTTTGAGAATTTTTTAAAACTTTAAAATATGATTATTTTTTTAATGCTGCACTCCAAAAGAGACCCTTAAGATGTCAGCGAGTAAAAGGCAGTCTGGTTAGTTTGAACAAAATCGGCATCCTACCAAAGGCACGACTTAAAGAGTTTGAACGTGTGCCCATTATCATTCCCTTTCGCTTTCTCTCTAGCTACATAGAAGTACGACATACTCTCTTCGTCCTTTAAAGAGTGTACTTTCAACTTTGTTGAAAAGTCGCGAACCAATCTGTAGTTGGATGGTTAGAGGGACTGTGGTATCCTCAGCCCACCAGGGTTCAAATCCTAGTGCTCGCATTTATTCCTGAATTTATATCAGCATTTTCAACGATGCGCATTCAGTGGGAGGAGACGTTCCCGTCGATGACGAGGTGCCTACGGCGACTTCACAAATTTCAAGATAATATGCCGGCTCAGTCTTTCGGAGGTGCTCATAGGGGTAGGGTGTGTGTGTGTGCGTTCATAGGGGTGAGTGTATGCGCGTGTATATGAGCGCTTGCGTATGTACTATGTTCAAAAAAAACTTTGTTGGAAAGTCAAACTTTTTTATGTTTGATCGTATTTATACAATAATGCACCAATATTTATGCTATCAAATTAGTAGCATTAGATTTATGATAAAATGTATTTTCATCATATACCTATTTGGTTTTATAAACATTGATACTCCCTCCATCTAGGTGAGTAAGTCATCTTAGGTTGTGCATCGTGACCAAGGAGGAGGAGAAAATGAGAGAACTTAATGTTCTTTTCCTAATTAATAGCATTGCATGCAATGAACTAACCACTGCATGTCGTGTTTGGTAGTCTCAAGTCATTAAAAGCATGCACACCCCACATGTCTTATTGGTTGATATGTCAAGAAACAAGAAACGAGGTAGAATTTAATGCACCGTGCCTAAGTGTTTTGGGTTATTTGGTTTTCGTAAGATGACTTACACACCTAGACGGAGGGAGTATATTTTTGCACAAACTCGATCAAACATTGAGATAGTTTGACTTTCCAACAAAGTTGGAAGTACATTCTTTAAAGAACGGAGGGAGTAGTAGTAGACTCGCGTTCATGTACGCTTTGCACTGTTGACCAACGACCACGTTTCCGTCGGGATCGACAGCAAAAGCCATCATATCGATCGGCCGTAGAGAATCCAGTCCCGGCCCGCTCTATAATTAAACAATGAACACAAACACACTAGTAGAATAATACCAGTGCATGCATATGCCCTACTACGATAATACGATATGGATCAGCTGATTGTGGGCGTCATCATGGCAATCACCACCATGCATGATACTCCTACTACGTGAACGTACGTTCATACATTTCCAGATTAACTATTTGTATAAGCATGACTAATTTAGTTGTTAAGAACCCTTGGCCGGCGAGGATCTTTCCACACACCCAAATGCACGAACATAAAATATCCAAGGCGTGACTAGCTGCTGCCTGTGTCACATGCTGAGCTAGCTAGAATGTTGTTCTCAGACAGAGAAACTAGGTGATTAGTTGCGGCCTAGCAATATTTAATTGAGCGAGAGCCGTGCCCTAGGCATGGCGGCATTGTCGCTCAACCAACACACGAAATTCTCAGCAGTTCCATTAGGGCACATGCAAGCTACTGCTACTTAGTACGGTGTCATCTTAATATAATTATTCTGAGGTGTAAGAATGTTGTTACACTACTATCATCTTAGCTGGGCTATAGGATATGATCGTCAGAGGGAATCATGATGGCGCAAAACGACCCCTGCTGTGCTGTTCCGGCTGCGTATCCGTCAGCAGTGTGCTCGAAAGTAGACGAGGACATGGCATTCATTGGGCAATCACGCCACCCTCGCCACGCCTCTTCCCAAATCCCAACTGCTCCTCAAGAATCTTTTCTTCTTTTGTGCGGACAAGAATATCTGTCCGATTCTGAATCCTCTCGCCGAGATTATTAAATAAAACACTACTAAAACATCTTGGATCGGTTCATCATCGCCATGATTACATCAAGGGAGCTAAATGCTAGTTTGACTCAGATCGATATGGATGACGGAGCTTTTCCTTTTCTGTCCAACAAAAAACGCTATGATCGTGCTATAAACCTCAGGTGAGAGGAGAAGAATAGTTGGATGCCTGCCGAACCGTGTGATTCATCTTGCCCATTGCTGAGCATATATTCCAAACCTTGGGCGGCAAGGTACGCACGTACGCACCAGCTCGGCAGCAACATTATTGGCGTGGAAGCCACCTTTCCGCGTCCGCAGATTCTTGTGCAAACAAACCGACTTGGGTTCTTTTCTGCCTATAAACCCACGTAGGGAGAGGCGGCATTGGTCTTTCGATCGGGAGATGC
>NC_041391.1:127850209-127863769 GCF_002162155.2 Triticum dicoccoides
TTTTTTTGGTATTTTTTTTGGGGTGCGCCGGGCCCAGGCAGCAGTGCAACGCTAGGGCGACACATGAGGGCCCCAGTGGCAAGCCATTGTGGTGAACCCTCCCCCATAAAAAATAAATTTAATATCATTGTAGGGCACACACGCCCGGTGCTGCACTTGCATGCATGCAGCTTGAAAATGGTATGAGGCATCCACAAATGCTGCTACTAGTTCTTTCGACGTGACTAGCTAGACCATGCGTTTCAGCGGTTCCTTTGAAAACAAACAAATTATGGTGCACGAATAGTGCTGTGCGTGAATGCAACGTTTCAGTCCATTTAAAAAAATTCACTGACAACAAAAAGGGTTTTATCTTCAGAACGAGCATCGTTCTACAGGAAGATCGCTTTTCTTTCTTGGACAACAGCTGTGGCCTAGTCACCGCACAGTCTTCCGGTGACCGGTGCGTGCGTACGAACAGTGTGAAAATCACGAAAAAGCCACCTGTTTGCGCGCGTAAAAACACAAAACAAAAGGAAAAGAAAAGAAAAGAAAAGGAGCACCGTAGCCATAGGCTAGGCGTGTCGGTCACCGCACCGCCAGAGAGGATTTTTTCCCCCGGACGACGACTTTGGTCTCCGTCCCTCCCTCGACGGACAAAATTACCGTTATGACCTCTCTGGCTAACAAAATCCCGATTTGACCTCGCTTATAAAAAAATTCGTTTTTGACCTTTTAAGGAGACGCCAACATCCCTGGCGTCTGGGTTGCGAAGCAGACGCCACGGATCCTGGCGTCTGGCCCCTGGCCCGCACTGCCCGCCTGCCCGTTGACCTGCTAACGTGGCAAAGGGGCCAGACGCCAAGGACCCTGGCGTCTGGCCCCGGTAACTGGATAACGGCGCGGGGCGCCCACCCATCCCCATCTCAACTTCTCTGGCGCTGGTTCAAGAACAAAGGGCTGTTCGTCGCCCCTTCTCTCCCTCCCACCACCACCCCCCTTGATCTACTCCATTAACCGCTCAAACTCGCAGATCTGACCCCCCCAAGCTTCTTTGAGGTATTCTCCCCCATTCCCTCCAATTTGTTTTTGTTTTTCCCTCTCTTGTTGGATGCATTATTCAACACTAGGTGATGTTAGATGAGTAGATGGTTTCTTTGTTTTAGGAAATTGTTTGTAGTTGATAGATGATTTAGTAGGCAGTAGATGATGTGTAGTTGAACATGTAGGCAAAATCAATTCCGTTTTGTGTATATGTTGTCCATAGGTTTTTTTTGAACTAAGAGGGGTGATGAATACATGATTTTTGTATGTAAAATAGACTTGTTTGATAATTTGGTTTGATAGATGATGTGTGTATGTGTAGATAATCCTATTTTTGTCATACTATATTTGCAAAAGATATGGTGAAATTTGGTACTCTAGATGATATGTATTTGCATATGTGACACCATATTATTTGACAAATTTATTTGATTGAGATGATGTTGGTATGTTTGAGAAGAATTATGTGTGCATATGAAGAAGAAGAAAATGATGTGGTTATGTTTGAGAAGAATGGTTTGTTCATATGGCATAACTTGGAGAAGAAAATTGTATTGTTTTATATTGTGCATGTATTCATAGATGTTTGTGATTTGTTTTATAGGATGGCGGATGATGATGGACCTTGGTATGCCGGGTTAATCGATGAGTGGGATAAGGAGCATCATGCTCGTGCCATTGAGAAGGGAGATATAAGAAGCAAGACTTATCAATTTTCGTTGTTTCTCATTTGTGTTCTTGTATCGATTAAAACATCACTTTATTTGCAGCTTGTAGTTGCTATGCGCATGAGGGGTCATTCCACTGATGAATTTACTTAGGACCCGCGGTACGAGCCTTACATTCGGAGATTGGGTCTTCTCCCATTCGTGTTGCAGTTTAAGCGACGCGCTCCGCTGGTGAACCACGCGGCGCTGACCGCACTTGTGGATCGTTGGAGGCCGGAGACTCACTCGTTCCACCTTCCATGTGGGGAGATGACGATGACCCTACAGGACATGGCTATGATAAGCGGCCTTCCTATCAACGGACAAGCTGTTACCGGTCGTGTGAGCGTTGGTAATTGGCGAGAACGGACTGGCATTTTAATTGATGTTGAGACCGACGGCCCTCAGGAAGGCAAGGCCGATACCGCAAGAGTGAGGCATTCCTGGCTAAAACTGGTCAGAGGAAACACCAATCCGTGCCCTCGGGGTGCCAATGATGTGGTTGTGCAGCAGTACGCGCGGGCCTATCTTTGGTATGTACTAACCAAGGTAGTCTTCTCAGATGCAACCGGGAACTCAGCCCTCTGGATGTTCTTGGAGCTACTTAATAACTGGGATACCCAGTATAGCTGGGGTTCGGCCGCACTAGCATATTTGTATCGTCATGTAAGAGATATTTGCAACCATTTATCTTGCATTTGTCATGCGCCTTCATATCTAACATGTTTGTTTGATTGCAGCTTGACTTGGCGTGTCGGAGGAAGGGAGATACATCCTCATTGTTTGGGTTTGTTTGGATCCCGGTTGGACGGCCCGATTTCAAGAACCCCCTCATGGCAAACCCACGGGGTAATCATGACGATTTGCATGATGATGATCCATATCGGCGCCCTACGCTTGCTTACTATTGGGAACAAGTGACAGTCTACACAGGAAGCTCGCATGTGCGATACAAGTGCTATATGAACGAGCTGGACACCTTGACTGCTGAGCAGGTTTTGAGAAGTTCGATGAGATAAAATTTAGTCAAGAATGAAACTTATGTAGCTAACAATGTATCTCTTTGTTTTACAGGTATATTGGTTGCCTTATGTGGAAGATCGTGACTTTGATCTTAATGAGATGTGCACGCGTGATAGCCATCTTTGGCGGGCGAGGTGCCCAATGATATGCTTCTTCGCAGTCGAGTGGCACTTTGTAGACCGTGTGGCAAGACAATTTGGAAGAAGACAAGGTATTCCAATTGAGGAGAGCAAGGAGGAAATGCTATCTCTGCATCGGTAAGCAAGCATGCCTTGAGTATGTAGTAGAGCATTGAATAAGTCAATGTTTGCTAATGCTTTGTCCCGTGCATCATTTGTAGGTTCGATCGAAGGAACAATCAGGATATATCGGATTGGGCAAACAAACACCGTGCGTGGATAGAAATTTGGAATCAAAGAGATACGTTAGTGCAATCAGAGAATAGACCTCACAATCAGTCAGCATATCAGAAGTACCAAGTGTGGTATGCGGATCGTTACCGGTTAAAGCTGAAGCCTGGTTGGACTCATGAGGTGTGGTCGGAGTTGGTGTCTGAAGACCCGGAGACTGCACAAGGTTATCAAACCTTCAACATGGCTGTGAGAGACACCAGAGGGGCTCACGTTGACTATGCACCGATGCATGATGAAATGGTAGTCTGTTTGACCTATTCTAACATACTTGCGTCATGTTGTCTTCTTTCAAATACATAAGTTTGGTGTGTCCATGAATTGCAGGGCAGAGAGTTGCTTCTGTGCGTCAACGATGCCAATGTTGCACTGAGTCATCCACCTGGTGGTGCATTATCTGAGAGGACTCTTAGGAGCACGATGGAGGTGTGATCAATATATTATAAAAGTTTCTTTTTGCGGATTATTTATGTGCATCTCATATCATAGCATATTTTGTCTTATTGCAGAAGTTCAAGAAGCGGTTTCATAAGATGGCAGCAATGCTTTCTTGCCATGGTGCTCAGTCCAGTGACGTGTATGCACCCGGTAGCCGCGCCGCCACAGCTAATAGACGGCGTTATCTATAGAGCAATGAGGACATGGAGGAGGAGTTCCATGAAGAGGAGCCATCACATCAAGAGGAGCCAACACATCATGAGGAGCATGAGTATGATGCAACACATGAAGAGGATCATGAGTATGATGTTGATGCTCCACAACCATCACAGGCTACACAACCAACACAAGGCAATGCTCCACAACCATCTAGGAAAGGCAAAGCCATAGCTAAGAGACCAGGCAAGAAAGGTAGAAAGAGGACATGGAACACACAATTCCATAGTCCGGAGTATCCTCATAAGCTTATCCCAATAGAAATGCAAAGATATAAGGCCAACACTGAGGCGGAGGAGGAGGCATACAACGAAGAGGAGGAGGAGGAGACTAGCGAAGAGGAGGAGCCTACACTTGCAACCATGGTGAAGAGAGGAAGGAGGAAGTGAGCTTCTTGTTCCGGTTTGGCCCGCTCCAGCGAAGAGGAGGAGCCTACACTTGCAACCATGGTGAAGAGAGGAAGGAGGAAGTGAGCTTCTTGTTCCGGTTCGATGAACTTGGTGTAGTCTCTTTCCATGAACTTGTTGTCGTTTCTTTCCATGAACTTGTTGCCGTTCGAATTAAGTTGCACCGGATTCGTGAAGTTGCTATGAATTTTTGTCATGAATTTGTCGTTTAAAAATACTACTCAATGATGTGATTTATGTGAATTGTTATTTCCTGTGATGTCTATGAATTCATTGATTGGTATGAAATCTGTCAAAAGGAGGACTCATTTACTCATTTATATGCACAGGGTAGGTACCAAACGCCAGGGTCCTTGGCGTCTGGCTATAAGTCAGGGGACCAAACGCCAGGGTCCTTGGCGTCTGGCTATCGACTGACACCAGAAACAGGGTAAAGCAGGGGAGCCAGCACAGGGTCGGTACCAGACGCCAGGGTCCTTGGCGTCTGGATATAAGTCAATTTTGTCTTTTCACTTGTAGTCTCGAATAACAAACATACATAAGCATTGCATAGTCTTTTCATACCACTATAGTTGAACACACACACAAGGTTCATTACCACGTTTGTCTACGATAATAGCAAATGACAAACATAGTTCATGACCACGATGGTCTACGATACAATGTCTCGAATGACATAGCAAATTACAAACATAGTTCAAATTACACAAATAGTCTCTAATGAGAAGTTCATCACATACAATGAACATCACATATAACTCGGTTTCCTGTAGCAATGCAAGTCAACAACCCTTTTCCATTTCCATTCTTCCAGCATTTCTTGGATCTTGTCATCATCAGTTATGTCAACCAATTTTCTTTCCCCGGGGCCATCTGACTGCCTCCTACTGACGTAGTACACAAAATCCTCTTCCTTCAACCCTTGCTTCAACATGAATTTAGTCTTCAACCAATCGAAAGTGAGGTCCACTTCACTAACTTGCACAATACATGGAGACAAGCCTTGCACATGAACAACACGGCTAAGCACCCACTGAGTTTCCTTAGCCATCTACAACACACAAATCTCTTAGTAGCTAACCTATGATACATTAGACCACGAGGAAAACAAACTAGGGTTTTCACAAAAGTATGATAAATTAAACCAACCATAAAATGGGGGTGGAGTTGATTTACCTTCTAGTCTCGAAATCCTGAAGATCCAACGGTGCAACCGGACCGATTTATGAGAGATCTGAGGGGGGGGGTTAGGGTGCTGGATGAGGGAGTGACGTTGGCAGGGCTAGAGGTGAGAGTGGGTGGATATGAGTGAAATGAGAGGGGTAGAGGTGGAGATGAATGGGTGAGAGGGCTAGAGGTGGGCCCAAAAAATCTTATCCACTCGAATCTTATCCATCAGACAGATAACTGCAAGAATGCTCTCTGGACACCAGACGCCATGGACCTTGGCGTCTGGATGGCCATCAGACACACCAGACAGCTTGTCTGGTCACCTGCGCGAGCAAAGCAAGCCAGACGCCAGGGTCCCTAGCGTCTGGGTGTGGAAGGCAGACGCCAGGGACCTTGGCGTCTGGGTGTCCATCAGACACACCAGACGGCTTGTCTGGTCACCTGCGCGAGCAAAGCGATGCAGACGCCATGGTCCCTGGCGTCTGGGTGTGGGAGGCAGACGCCAGGGACCTTGGCGTCTGGCTGTCCATCAGACACACCAGACAGCTTGTCTGGTTAGCTGCACGAGCAAAGCGAGCCAGACGCCAGGGTCCTTGGCGTCTGGGTGTGGACCTGGTGTTTTTGCACACACTTCTGTCTTTTGTTAATGTTTTTTGTTTAGCAACTTGTAGCAAACACTATTAAATATGAACAAAGCATGATAGTCTCAACCAAAAATATGAACAAAGCATACTAACTAGTCTCGAATGACGAACATAGTTTGCACATAATCTCAAATAGTCTCGAATGACATAAGTAGTTCATGACCACACAAGGGCTCGAATAGCAAGTTCATACATTAAACAAAGTCTAGACAGTTCATCATCGACGCCGGTGCCTTTCCATTTGTCTACTGAGTAGTACGGGGCCACTTTCCCTTCTTGTCACGTGCCTCGTCCTCCTCTCGTGCATCGCGAGCCCTTGCAAGTTTTCTTGCCCTCTCTTCTTGACGAGCCTCCTTCTCTTTGCGTGCCCTCTCTTGCTCACGCTTCTTGCGCTCACTAGCCTCCTTCTCACGACGCTCCCGCTCCAATCCCCGTGCATAGGACTCCTCGAATAGGCGCTGCCTCCGTAACCAATCTCGACGTTGGTCCTCTTGGACATCTTTTGGTACCTCGTGATCTATCCAAGTGAAGTACTTGCAAAGTGGAGGAGGGGACTACATATAAACCATGTTTTTGTTAGACATATGAGTGACAACTTATTGATGTTTTTTGAAAGTACACCTAACATACCGGTGGTATGTCATATGCGTTAGTTGGCCTTCGACGATCATGTGCATAGTTGGGACACACGAAAAACCTTCTACCTTCTGTCCATGACTTGTTGCGGTCAGTGGACACCTTCAGCTTGCAAACATCAGCACACCAACATGTTGGTGTGGGCACATCCTTCTCCTTCTCCTTGTCCAAACTGGCCTCCATCCACGTCTTCGGCATGTCCTCTTGGTCCGCGCACGCCGGCCTCGTCCTGGAACCGGATGAAGCCATGCCTACAAAAAGAACAATTGTTAGCACAAGACATAAAGAGAGTAAATGCGTAAATACAGTAAATGAATAAATGCTAGGAATTGTATGAACAAATAATATACCATTATTATTAGATCAACCATCTGGATTAAGCAAAAAACCGAAGGCCGATCCATTATCAACCATTCCTCTACGACCACCACCACCTCTAGCACTTGTGCTTCCTCTCCGACCACCACCACCTCTAGCACTTGTGCCTGCTCGACCACCACCTCTAGCACTTGTGCTAGCTCGACCACCACCTCTAGCACTTGTGCTAGCTCGACCACCACCACTAGCACTTGTGCTTGCTCGACCACCACCTCTAGCACTTGTGCTAGCTCGACCACCACCTCTAGCACTTGTACTCCCTCTACGAACACTAGCACCTCTAGCACTTGTGCTCCCTCTACGACCACCACTACCACCTCTGACACTTGTGCTTCCTCGACCACCACCACCGTCACCTCTTCCACCTCGTTCACCATCGGTGCCGCCTCCACGACTTGTTTTTCTTTTTTTGGTTTTCTTATTCTTGCATGTCCGCTCGTTGTGTCCCCCTTCACCGCACACCCCACAGTTGATAGTGTCAGGAGCCTCCATGAAATGACCGCTACCAAATTATTTCATGCCAGTGTATCCAGCCAGGTCATCCATATCACCCCTGAACCTCCTAGTTCTCCTTCTACCCTTCGTCTCCACCTTCAGAAGAGGGTCTGGCCTAATATGAGGGCCATGGTACTCAGGCCACTGTGATTGGTCCAAGAAAGGGCGAAATCTTGGCGCCCATGTCAACCTAGTAGCTTCCAGATGGAACTCTTGCATCCGCACGGTTTTTCCATCACAAACATGTATGTTTCTCGCCTTCGCCGCCGTTATCAAATGCGAGCATGGCCAATGATACTTACTAGGCCTCTCGCACTGGCACCACCGAGTCTTTAGTTTCACCTCAAATGCAGCACCACCATATTGTCTACCGTCTCGTGTTGTGCCACCTGGCTCATCAATTTGATAGATCATTTCAATTCTATCGAATATGATAACTTGTTGTCGTGAAGACTTGCTTGCTTGTAACTGCAACCATTCATCAACCTTTTCCGGATAATCCTTTTTTTCACCTATCCATTTTGCAGTCTCTTCAGAATGCCTCTGAAAGTACTCATTAAGCTTGAAGAAGGTGTACTCCACTATTGCAGTCACCAGCAATGCACGAGCACCCTTCAACACATTGTTGAAACATTCTACCAGATTGCTCGTCATGTCGCCATATCGCCAACCACCATCGTCATGAGCGCGTGCCCACTTGTGCTTCTCGCTTAAATTCCTAGTTAAGAAGTCTTTTCCCCCTTCGTTCAGCGCCGCAAATAGTTTGTTGTACCGAGCATCGAAACCTTGGGTGGTGAAGGCCACACATACATGGGTAAGGACTTTGCTGAGCTCCTTGCTCTTACATGCCCGGTAAATGTTGGCCACGAAATGCCTCATGCACCATCTATGGTGAAGCTTTGGAAATCCTGGAATAACAATGTCCATTGCCTTGAGTATGCCATGATGCCGGTCCGATATGATGCATACCTCCCTAGCCCTAATCACGTTGTGCCTAACATGACCCATGAACCACTCCCAGTTGTCTTGGTGCTCGGAAGGCACCAAAGCAAATGCACAGGAAACACGTTGTCGTTTGATGAGTGCGCCATTGCTACCATTAGTGTGCCCTTGTATCTACCGGTCAAGAACGTGCCATCTATAGACAAGACCGGACGACAATGCTGAAACGCCTCCACACATTGTCCATAACTCCAGAAGGCACGGTGGAACACTCCCTCGTGATCCTCGACCACATGAAACATGTCCGGGTTCCTATGTGCAATGGCGGCCAACAACCTTGGGAGCTGGTTGTATGCTTCTTCATAACCACCATACAACATCCTAATAGCATTTGCCTTTGCCTTCCATGCCTTCCCATACTTGACTTCATAACCAAATTGTTTTTTCACTGTCCGCATGAGAAACCTCACTTTCACAGTGGGATCAAAGCCTATGTCTTTCATCCATTTGTATCCGAGATACTCAGATGTGAGTTGACGGTGTGTCTTTCTAAGTCGTTTAGATGGAGGTTTGCATCTATGAGTGGCAACACAACTTTTTAACACCCATTCTTCGGTTTCTTTAAGCTTTCTTGCACGAACCTTTCATGGGCATCCTTCTTGCTCACACACCACGGTGTAACGCAACTTCATGTCGGAGTGCTCAACATAAAATGGCCTATGGTTTCGAATGGCATAGTCAGCCAACCAAAACTTTAGCATAGGCAAGCTCAGAAACTTCACTCCTTTCTTTAAATAAGCATTCTCGTCCTCATTCTCCACTCTGGGTTCTCCTGGATCCAGGCATGGTGTTGGCTCAATCGCCGTCATTCTCATTCCACCGTCAACAACAGCTTTATGGGCAAGGCTGAGATCTTTAAACAAGTGAGTTCTTTTTTGTAAGCCCGTCAGCTCAAAGTGGATTTGGTTCTCCTCCTTTGTGAATCCATCCTCGTCCAACTGTTCAACTGGACCCTTGTCATCCGAGTCATACGCATATTGACGCCTAAAAGGCAAGTCACGATCCATGTCCTTTTGCGCTATGTACGCATCCAAGTCACCAACATCATTACCATGAAACCCTTTCTCTTGCTCTTCGTCGTCATCATAAGCATCTTCATCCTCTTGAATTACTCCGTCACTAGCAATAACCTCAACTTCATTTGCTTGGCTAGTTGGTGGTTGGCTAGAAGCATTGGGGGCATACAACTCAACCTCATTTGCTTTGATAGATGGTACACGGGGACGTGGTGGGGGATAAACATTGGGGGCATCAACCACAATCCTATGCTCAACAAGTGGCACCATTGTCCTCTCGCTCATGTCATCCATTGGGGAAGAGACATGCTGGTTCAAATCAAAGGTAAACCGAGGAGATTCAACCTTGGTGGCAAACAATTCAAGTGACTTGTCTTCCGATTGGGATACTTTTTCCTTGTATACATCCCAATGCAAATCCGAGGTGATAGGCATACTTTGCAAGCGAGATTTGGCTTCAACTCCAACATCATACCTTCCTATTAACTTAACATCAACATTGGTGTCCATCCACTTCAAGACTTGTCTCACTTTTGCAACAACATCCTCATAGCTAGGGCTTGTATCAAAAACCAATGGTTCCTCACCCGTGTCGGCATTGTTACTCAAGAATGCCTCCTTGTCAATGTAATGAACATTAACAAGTCTCTCCATCTAAAGATAACATGAATGCATTTAAGACTTCAATGAGAATTGGTGTTTATCCAAATACATCTTATTATATCCAAATCATATCAACACTAAATTATTGGTGATGTCCACAAAAGTATCACTAATTAACACACAAAAGTATCCAAATCATATCAACACTAAATTATTGGTTAACCCTAATCACTAACTAACCCTAACCCCCAATCTTTCTACTCAACTAACATATATTCCTACTACACACCATGCATAGCACTATATTATCAAAGTTAACCAAGCGATTCACACTAACATAAGGGGGAGAAAACATGAACTAGGGTTCCACCAACATGTATAAAATGCAACCAAAATAACAAGATTTAACAAAAAATAATTGGATGATTTGGGGGAGATTAACAAGAGCAACAAAGTGATGGAAAGATCCACCTAAGGGATGTACCTTTTGGAGAGGATTTGAGGGGGAGCTTGAGGGGTAGGAGAGAGTGTGAGAGCTCCAAGTGTTCTTCAAGCTCGGATTGTGGATTGAGGAAAGTGTGTGGGGTGGGTCCCACACACTCTCCCGTGGGTTATCCAGTTACCGGGGCCAGACGCCAGGGTCCCTGGCGTCTGGCCCTTTGCCACGTCAGCGGGTCAACGGGCAGGCGGGCAGAGCGGGCCAGGGGCCAGACGCCAGGGACCCTGGCGTCTGCTTCGCAACCCAGACGCCAGGGATGTTGGCGTCTCCTAAAAAGGTCAGAATCGAAATTTCTTTTGAAACGAGATCAAATCGGAATTTTGTTAGCCTTATAGATTATAAGAGTAATTTTGTCCTCCCTCGACCAAAAAGCAAAGCCTCGCAGGCAGGACAGGACTGCACTGCGCTGCGCTGCGAGAGCGAGAGACACAGCACGGCACAGTGGCTGACCCCGGTCAATGACAAAAGCGCCTGCACTGTCCACAGCCATGGCGTCGGCGTTGGCCCCCCTCACAAGGAAAGGAAAGCCGGCCAGCCAGCTCGGTTCGGTTTTACTTTACTTTGCCCCTCCTCCAAACCACGCACGCACTGACAAGGTGACACCTCTATCTCTGCCGCCAGCTCAGCAAGGAACAGAGATAGAGAGAGAGGGACAGCGTGGGGGTGTTGATTCTCCTTGGCTTGATTGAGAAATGAGAGGTTCGGTTTTAGTACTACAGTGGATCGGTAATAAAGGACACCGATTTTAGTTAACAATGGCGTGTGCCGTGCCCCCATCCCATGAGGTGGGGTGCGTAGGAAGGATGAGCCGATGAGGAGGACGGATAAGCGCCGTAGATGCCCTCGCTGTCAACGTATATATATCTACCCCACGAAGAAGAAGAACAAGATCCATCTCATTCCCCTTCCCCTCCGCTCCCCTCCGGTGCAAAGCAACAAGCAAGGCATCTCATTCCCCCAGCCCCACGCCTCGCCACCTTGCCGCCCCTCCCCTCCTCTCTTCTTCTTCTTCTTCTTCTTCTACCTTTATTATCTCCCCCTCCTCTCGCGTCCAAGAATCTATCTCCCTCCCCTGTCCTCCCCTCCATTAACCCATCCCCTCCTCACATTCCCCTTCCTTGCGTGCGTACACCGTTTGGTACTGGCACACGGATTGTTTGTTCGTTTCTTCCATGGTTGGTTGCTTCTTTGAGCGAGTGAGAACGACGAAGAGAGGAAGGCAGGGACAAGCCAGCCCAGGCACATCTATCCTGTGACTCCAAGCCTGGCATCTCCCCACACCCACGCCACACACCCACACTGTTTCTTCTTCCTCTCCCCTGCCCTGACCTCCCCCTGCATGCCACTCGCGTGCCGCCCCAGTCCGTTGGTTGGTTGCAACGACGCCTCCTCCTCCTCCTTCGTCTTCTTTAGCCTGAGCCGACGCGCACACACCAAAGAGAGAGCCAGCCACAAGCAGGGCGCCGCTCTGCGACCCGGCATTGCCCCAAGAAACGCGCGGCCACGGAGATTGCGCCCCTTCCCTCCCCGCTCCGGCAGGCGGCAGCGCATGCCCGCCGCGACGGGCTGACGGCGGCGGCGCAGGCGCAGTCGGCGATGCGGTTCACGGCGGGGGGCTCGTCGACGCGGTCGTGGCAGCCCAAGCCGACGGCGGACACCACGGAGCTGCGCTTCTGGCTGACCTGGCGGGTGGCGGTGTGCGCGCTCTGGGTGCTCTGCTGCGTCGCCGCCGCCGCCTACCTCATCTGGCGCCACGAGGGGCCCCGCGCGCACCGCCGGCCCGGAGCCGCCAAGCAGGACGCGGCCGCGCAGCAAGGGCGGCGCCGGCCGGACGGGCTGCTGTACGACGACGAGGCGTGGCGGCCCTGCCTCCGCGACATCCACCCGGCCTGGCTGCTCGCCTACAGGCTCGTCTCCTTCTTCGTCCTCTTCAGCCTCCTCATCGTCATCGTCATCTCCGACGGCGGCAACATCTTCTACTACTACACCCAGTAAGCATCCCTCCACTCACCCACCACCACCATCATCTACCACTGCTTGCTTCTTTTTTTAACTCTGTTTCCGAAGAAAGATTTTTTTACTTGGGTCGGGTGATGCTTTTTTGAGAGGTTACTTGGGTGATGACTGGCTGTAGATGCAAAGTTGGGTTAAAGGTTTATACTTTGGCATTTCCCATTTTTTTAGGTGATTAAAATCCTTGAGGCTGTAAATTCACTGGAGTGGCAGCCAGCAGTGTATGTGGTGTGGCCAGCAGCAACTTTGGCATCAGTTCTCTCTTGTTGTGAATTTGAATTTTATCTCAGGGGAAGGGAATAAAGGGAGACTTCTTCTCATGATTACATCAACTACTCATCTTTGACATGTTTCCTCAATAAACTAAGAGCAGTCAGAATCTGCAACATATCTCCTTGCATTGATATTGATCTTCTGTGCACAACTGATGGCTGGTTGCGGCTTGCTACCTAGCTTCCACAGCAAGCCACTGAGAGGCAATTTTTTGGGTGTCAATGCATTTTGGAGGCAGTTTTATTCATGGTGCAGTACTTCATTTTTAATATTTTGAAATTGCCTCTCAGAGGACATGTTTTGTCAAGCACATCTATTGAAACCAATATTATTCTGGGGGGGCAGTGTTGAATTTCATTTTCACTGGTATTTATTTTTGGGGCATTACTGCATTGTAGAGATAGTCTTGATGGATGCAGTGCTTGAATTTAATAATCAGTAAGGGCCTCATAGTAGTACATGCTTTGTCAAGCGCATTGAAGGAACAATCTTTTTTTGTGCAGTACAATATCACAACTACTAAACACAAGCAGGGCAGTGCTGTGGGAAGAATACCTGTTCCATTGAGGATTCCTGACATCAGATTAGTTTAGCAGCCCCCATTTTG
>NC_041391.1:127864120-127868705 GCF_002162155.2 Triticum dicoccoides
GGGGGGGGCAAATCTCTTATGTGCTTTTTTCATTTCCAAAGGAAAAGAAATGTGGTGTGTAACTGGTTGGTAGCATCAAAGCTGTCTGCAAAGCTGTGATACTACTTGTTGATGTTGGTGACTTTGCTCTCAGTAAGCAGCATTTGTCCCTAGCTTGCACGTACTAAGTGGTTGTTCAACTGTCTATCATGCAGGTGGACCTTCATTCTGGTGACGGTTTACTTCGGGGTAAGCGAAAATAGTCTGTCTCCTCACTGATTTCCTCATACAGAATGATGAGTGTCCCTACGGCCTCTATCAATGTCCTCACAATCCTTATCTGAAAACACTATATGCTGTTATGTGAATTCTTCAGCTTGCGACGACGCTTTCGATCTACGGGTGCAATAAGTTCGCCGCCTGCAATGCCGTCGCGGCGATGTCCGACGCCGAGCAGGGGCCCTACGCCATCCACGGGGCCGCCCCGAAGTCGATCGTCGACGGGGAGGACAACGGCACGAGGGAGATCGCCGGGTTCTGGGGGTACCTTCTGCAGATCATCTATCAGGTGAAAGAGGTTTTTTCATGCCACCACCTATAAACTTTGAAATGTTTGGCCAACATGGAGCCCGTTTCCAGATTTCATTCATATTGGAGAGGGACATCTGCACTGACATCACATCTTCATTGCATTTGCATTTGCATGGAGAGGTGGTCTTATTTTTGCTTTTCAGGTGCAATTATTAGTGCTCCTGGGCAGTTAACATCATGCACCAGAAACTAAAGTGTGTTTATAATGTGCTCCGCTGAATTGGATTCCTGTGCATCAAAGATGAGGATGTGACCACATACTAGCATCTTTGTCTGGCAGATCCTACATGAGCCACCTTCTTGGTTGTTGGGCTGGACCCAAATGCCCAATCTCTTAGTAGTTCCTTGCACCTGAAGGCCTTGCTTGATCAACTTTCTTTACCCCATGTCTCAAGTGCAGGGCTGGCTTTTTTAGCAGTAGCATCAGGAATAAAGACAAATTATTTGTTTATTTATCTCTGTTGATTTGCTAGGCCTGACTGTATCAGTAGATAAGGGTCAGTAGATACTTCCACAGATACTAACCTAATTTTCGAAAAGGGGCGCTTTATTACTTAAAAGGTTTAAGTATTACACCCGGCTTCCAGTGAAGTTCCAGTAGTATTACATTACAGTAGAAAAATATTACAACAGGTGATAATTGGCAAATTCTGCAAGACAGTTGTTCTTATTTTACTACCATTTCACCAAACTAGTATTCTGACGTCTCCATCTTTGTTGACACAGACAAATGCAGGGGCCGTGATGCTTACAGACTGCGTCTTTTGGTTCATCATTTTCCCATTCCTGACCGTCAAAGATTACAGTATGAACTTTGTGAGTATTCTTGTAAATTTCATGGCTTGTGTATGCATCATCTGATTGATGTTAACCCTTTCACTAAATTCATCCTTGTCTGACAGTTACTGATAGGAATGCACTCAGTCAACGCTGTTTTCTTGCTCGGCGAAGCATCTCTAAATAGCCTGGTAAGTGGATGAACGCTGAGTTTGATCACCAAAGCAAGTTGATGCATGCATGTTTTTTTTTTTACATTTTACTCATCACTTCTGATTTCAACTTACCAAAAATTCTTACAGCGCTTCCCGTGGTTCCGGATCGCGTATTTCTTCCTTTATACAGCGCTATACGTTGTTTTCCAGTGGATCGTCCATGCATCTACTCCAACCTGGTAAGATCCTCAGCTTCCATTGCCTCCATAGAGCAAAAATACTACCTGCATATTATCTTTCTATCACTGAACATATGTCATGTGAATTCTGGCAGGTGGCCCTACCCGTTCCTCGACCTCTCCTCTAATCTCGCGCCTCTGTGGTAAATTCCAATTACCACCCTATAACATCAATTATTTCGCTGCTTTGTCTGACGTAGATTTTATTAACTGAACTATGTGTGATCACAAGCTGAACCTGAACTTATTGCGTAGGTACTTTGCGGTCGCGTTCATGCAACTGCCCTGCTACCTGATCTTCAGACTGGTGATGAACCTGAAACACCACCTTCTCTCCAAGCATTTCCCGGATAGCATGGTCCTAGGATATTAGCATTGGTGAACGAACATCCATGCCGGTCTTCTTCCTTCGACGATCCTCCACGCAAAAAGGCGATGTGAATTGGCAGGAAGAGCAGCAACGGAACAATTGTGGCGTGGCACTAAAATGCGTGGCCTGGCAGTAGATTGTTTGCGAGAAATCTTAGTTTTCTTATGCATTTGCGTGTCTCTCCAACAAAAAAATGGATAGGGGAGCGTGCACATGGCTTTACACTAGTATAGGTTCGTCACGGGTGGTAAGAAGAGTTTTTGCAGTAACTGGGGGTGAAAGGAGAAAACCAAAGAAGAATGTGTACATATACCTACGGCTTGGTTGATTGGTTGGTGAAATGGAGATATTGTTGGTTAATTGATTTAGTGCTAGTATATAACATCTTTTGTAGATCGTCTGATTGGTCATCATTATCAATTTACCTTTGTGGCTAATGTAATCGTCGCACGGTTGCATGTTTATGTATAAACCTATGGGCTGGAAATGGGAGCCTGAAAATGGGGACAAAGCTTGTGAACTGGAAATGCAACGCTGGAAGCAGGGGGCACAACCGCACAAGCTATATCTATTGATGTGCTTCTGTATGTGATTTTGCGCTCTTCTCGGAACAGACACAAAAATCGGCTACTTAGTTAAGAAGAATCTTGCGCAGGCCCTGATCTTGGGACGAAAAAGGTGGTTTCCTGAAAATTTCGGCTGAGATGCCTGGACGGCGGATGGCCTACGTACGTAGGTGCCTTCCCGTCCAAGGCCTTAAAGATGTTCATCAGATTGAGATCGAGCCTAGCTAGTAGTAACATGTCCCTTTTCCTTACAGAAGCAGCAGCTATATAGCGAGTCTATAGCACGATCGATCCATCGATCATAGCCCGCGTTTGACAAAAAAAGCTTCATCATTCATATGGATCTGACTCGAATTAGCATTAGCTATAGGATAGGCCCTAATGATGATGATGATGAATGTCGGCGGGAGGGTTCATCGGAGTCGGACATGTATATACTATACCTAGAGAAAGAATAAAGATACTCGATCGGGGCGGTTGGGATTTGGGAGGAGGGGCGAGGATGTCGTGATTGCCCAACGAACGCCGGAATGCCCGCTGTCCTTTCTCGCCCTGCTGACCGATGGGTCGATACGGAGGGAGCGAGAATCGGGGAAGCTCGTCCTTGGCTATCATCATCATCACGGTTACAAACTTCCAATCCGCACAAGGAGCATCCCCTACTCGCTCCATGGAAGTGGAACCGCTGAGAATTTCGTCTTCCAGATGAGACACAATTGCCTGGGGCCCTGTGTTACGTTTGTTAATTATATCCTCTGTAAACACTTTTATATTATCTTTACTAATAAAGTACGCGCGGCTAATTAGTAGGTTTCTCTTTCTACTAACAAGCATTCCTTCTAGCTACCATGTGACAAGGCAGCAGCTAGCTAGTCACTAGTCACGCTTTCGATAGATGATTTTGGTGCATTTGGTTGTGTGGAAAGACCAGCTAGTGACCTTAGCCGGCCAAATGTTATTTATCAACCAAATTACTCTCACTTATTTAATTAGGAAATGGGCGTACATTTATGTATGAGTATCATGCATGGTGGTGATTAGCATGACGACGGCCACAATCAGCTTCATCCATCTATCACTACTAGGAAAAACCTTATACACAGAATCTTACCAGCAGCGTGGTTTAAAAACAAACGCTACTGCTAATTAGCAGTAGCGCGTTCCAACAAAATCGCGCTACTGGTCTAATTGCCATGACCTCGCCGTCCAGCTAGTTATAGCAGTAGCGCCTTATAACGAACCGCGCTACTGCTACAGATGTTAGCAGCAGCGCACTTCTTTAAAACTCGCTACTGCTAAGTTCAGCACAATAGTTTAGTCCCACCTCGCTCCGTAACAGGGTGTTTACCACCTTAAATATGTTACTCCTCAAACTATCACAACCAGTTGGTCTTCACTGAACTCTATGTGTAGAATTTGTAGCCGCAATATGAGTCTTCTTCGGTACCTACCGGAGAGGACTCATATTGACAATTCAGATTGTACACAAAAAGATCATTGATGGCCAATGTATTTTTGCATTTGACAGACAACTTAGCAGTAGCACTTTTATTAGCAAAGCGCTGTTGCTAGTCCAACTTAGCAGTAGCGTGCATACTCGCGCATCGCTACTACTATTCTCGTTAGTTGTAGCGCGTTTTCTTACCCGCACTACTACTAACCTTACCTTATCCTCACACGTGCGGCCGACCCCTCTCTTTCACTTACTCTCCCCCTCACTCTCGCCCGCGCTGATAACCGCCGTCGTTCGTCGTCGCCGCCGCCGTCGTCTGTCCGCCACCGAGGTACTCCCTCCTTCCGTCCCTCCTCCTCCCACCGCGCCCTCCTCCCTCCTCCTCCCACCGCGCCCTCCTCCCTCCGCCTGCGGCCGCCCCCTCCTACCTCCTCCGCCGGCAGCCCTCCTCCCAC
>NC_041391.1:127869064-127891299 GCF_002162155.2 Triticum dicoccoides
TCTCCTCCCTCCCTCCATTGTCACTGTTCTTGCAAATCGTACTTTTTTTAGCAAGTGTAGGTGTTTTGAATAAAATAGAAGTAAGAAAATTTAGCAAGTGTTTAATAGAAAATAGTTTATTTAGTAAGTGATTAATATAACTAGTTTATTTATATTATGTACTGAATAGAACTATTTTATTTGGTAAGTGCTTAATAGAACTAGTTTATTTAGTAAGTAGTTAATAAAACTAGTTTATTTAGTAAGTAGTTAATAAAACTAGTTTACTTAGTGTTAGGATTATATATAAGTTATTTTCAAATGTTCATATTGTGAACCATTGAAAGGCAATGACCATCGATAAGTGGCCTATGTTTTGCCGGAGTGTTGATTAATTTCCGTTCCGGCAAATTTTAGGCGCTCGATATGTCCTTTTTTAGCAAAGGACATGTCGGATTTTTTGGGTTTTGCCGTGGAGTTATAATCTTTGAATTTTGAATACATGAGATGTCTGATGACGATGGGATCCCGGAGTGCGGGTACTGCTACGATGACCGTGGTGTGTGCGACAGGTTTCCTCACCTGCAAAATGATAGGTTTTTCACCATGAAGCTGGAAGAGACCTTCGATGTTTGTACGGTACGCAACGACAAGCATTTTATCGTAATAAATATACTCACTTGTGCTTCTTTTCTTCAACGTGTAATTTATGGATTTTTTTTCAATTCGACTAGTACATCCTGTGCCATGCTAGACCATATGTACTGGAGAAGCTTGGTTTTGGTTTAGATGACTTTGAGAATGCGGATACAAGGAGTGTTGGAAATATGCCCTAGAGGCAATAATAAATTAGTTATTATTATTATATTTCCTTGTTCATGATAATCGTTTATTATCCATGCTATAATTGTATTGATAGGAAACTCAGATACATGTGTGGGTACATAGACAACACCATGTCCCTAGTAAGCCTCTAGTTGACTAGCTCGTTGATCAATAGATGGTTATGGTTTCCTGACCATGGACATTGGATGTCGTTGATAACGGGATCACATCATTAGGAGAATGATGTGATGGACAAGACCCAATCCTAAGCCTAGCACAAAGATCATGTAGTTTGTATGCTAAAGCTTTTCTAATGTCAAGTATCATTTTCTTAGACCGTGAGATTGTGCAACTCCCGGATACCGTAGGAATGCTTTGGGTGTACCAAACGTCACAACGTAACTGGGTAGCTATAAAGGTGCACTACGGGTATCTCCGAAAGTGTCTGTTGGGTTGGCACGAATCGAGTATGGGATTTGTCACTCCGTGTGATGGAGAGGTATCTTTGGGCCCACTCGGTAGGACATCATTATAATGTGCACAATGCGACCAAGGGGTTGATCCCGGGATGATGTGTTACGGAACGAGTAAAGAGGCTTGCCGGTAACGAGATTGAACAGGGTATCGGGATACCGACGATCGAATCTCGGGCAAGTACTATACCGCTAGACAAAGGGAATTGTATACGGGATTGATTGAATCCTTGACATCGTGGTTCATCCGATGAGATCATCGTGGAACATGTGGGAGCCAACATGGGTATCCAGATCCCACTATTGGTTATTGACGGGAGAATGTCTCGGTCATGTCTGCATGGTTCCCGAACCCGTAGAGTCTACACACTTAAGGTTCGATGACGCTAGGGTTATAGGAAATAGATATACGTGGTTACCGAATGTTGTTCGGAGTCCAGGATGAGATCCCGGACATCACGAGGAGTTCCAGAATGGTTCGGAGGTAAAGATTTATATATGGGAAGTCCTGTTTTTGGTCACCAGAAAAGTTTCGGGTGCTATCGGTAATATACCGGGACCACCGGGAGGGTCCCGGGGGTCCACCAAGTGGGGCCACCGGCCCCAGAGGGCTGCATGGGCCAAGTGTGGGAGGGGACTGATACTTCTCCAACGTATCTATAATTTTTGATTGCACCATGCTACTTTACCTACTGTTTTAGGCAATATTGGGCTTTAGTATCCACTTTTATATTATTTTTGGGACTAACCTATTAACCGGAGGCCCAGCCCAGATTTGCTGTTTTATGCCTATTTCAGTGTTTCGAGGAAAAGGAATATCAAACAGAGTCAAAACGGAACGAAATCAACTGGAGAAGTTATTTTTGGAAGGAAACCCACCTGATGGACTTGGACTCCACGTCAGAAGATACGGGAGGTGCTCACGAGGGTGGGGGGCGCGCCCACCCCCCTGGGCGTGCCCCCCTGCCTTGTGGGGCCCCTGTAGCTCCACCGACGTACCCCCTGCACCCATATATACCTACATATCGTAAAACTTCCAGAACAGAACCTAGATCGGGAGTTCCGCCGGCGCAAGCCTCCAGAGCCACCAAAAACCAATCGGGACCCTGTTCCTGCACCCTGTCGGAGGGGGATCCCATCACCGGAGGCCACCTTCATCATCCCGGCACTATCCATGACGAGGAGGGAGTAGTTCACCCTCGGGGCTGAGGGTATGTACCAGTAGCTATGTGTTTGATCTCTCTCTCTCTCTCTCTCTCTCTCTCTCTCTCTCTCTCTCGTGTTCTCTCTCGTGTTCCCTCTATGGCACGATCTTGATGTATCCCGGGCTTTGCTATTGTAGTTGGATCTTATGATGTTTCTTCCCCTCTACTCTCTTGTGATGAATTGAGTTTCCCCTTTGAAGTTATCTTATCGGATTGAGTCTTTTATGAGAACACTTGATGTATGTCTTGCAATCCACTTGATGTATGTTTTGGTGATCAACTTGCGGGTTTCGTGACATTGGGAACCTATGCATAGGGGTTGGCACACGTTCTTGACTCTCCGGTAGAAACTTTGGTGCACTCTTTGAAGTACTTTTATGTTGGTTGGATGAATCTGAGATTGTGTGACGCATATTGTATAATCATGCCCACGGATACTTGAGATGACAATGGAGTATCTAGGTGACATTAGGGTTTTGATTGATTTGTGTCTTAAGGTGTTATTCTAGTATGAACTCTATGATGGATTGAGCGGAAAGAATAGCTTATGTTATTTTACTACGAACTCTTGAATAGATAGAATAGAAATGATAACTTTGAGGTGGTTTCGTACCCGACCATAATCTCTTCGTTTGTTCTCCGCTATTAGTGGCTTTGGAGTGACTCTTTGTTGCATGTTGAGGGTTTGTTATATGATCTATCTATGTTATTATTGTTGAGAGAACTTGCACTAGTGAAAGTATGAACCCTAGGCCTTGTTTCCTATCATTGCAATTCCGTTTACGCTCACTTCTACCATTAGTTACCTTGCTGTTTTTATTATTTCGGATTACAAAAACCTATATCTACTATCTATTTTGCACTTGTATCACCATCTCTTCGCCGAACTAGTGCACCTATACAATTTGCCATTGTATTGGGTGTGTTGGGGACACAAGAGACTCTTTGTTATTTGGTTGCAGGGTTGCTTGAGAGAGACCATCTTCATCCTACGCCTCCTACGGATTGATAAACCTTAGGTCATCCACTTGAGGGAAATTTGCTACTGTCCTACAAACCTGTGCACTTGCAGGCCCAACAACGTCTACAAGAAGAAGGTTGTGTAGTCGACATCAAGCTCTTTTCTGGCGCCGTTGCCGGGGAGGCTAGGTAAAGGGTACTCACACTCCGTCAACTAAGCTCTTTTTTGGCGCGGTGAGTGCTTGAAGGTATATCTTTAGATCTTGCAATCGAATCTTTTTGTTTCTTGTTTTAGCACTAGTCTAGTTTATAAAAGAAAATTACAAAAAATGGAGTTGAGTTTGTCTCATACGCTTCACCTTTTTAATATCTTTCGTGAGTATGATGGAAAGGATAATTGTGCTCAAGTGCTAGAAGAAGAAATATCTAAAATGTTTGGCACTAAATCTTTGAATGATGAGCATGATTGCAATGTTGTTAGTACGAATTCTTTGAATATCCATGATGCGAATGATGATTGCACTAGTTATGATGAAAATGTCTCCTATAAACATGTCAATTTTTGTGGAGTGCATTGGGTTTGTAAGTACACACCAAATAGGGAAGATAGATATTGCAAGAAGCATAAGTACTTAGAAACCAAATTGTTGCAAGAAGAGCTAGATGCGTGTGCTGAAAATTTAAACTTTCTTAGCCATACTTGTGAACTTTGCAATGAACGTGATCATTTTAGTACCCAATGCAAATTGTTTCATGATCGTATCGTGTCCAAAAATTGTGATGACTTGATTTCCCTTGCACATCATAATGAACTTAGTTTGCTCTTGGGTTATGAAGAAATTAAACATATAACTAAGATTATTCCAGAATTTGCCCTTGATAGAATTCTTCATTTTGATCTAGAAGAAATTTATTGTATTGTGCGGTGAATTGCATTGAAAATCCTTATATTGCCAATTACATAAAGAAAAGAAAACAAATAGAGGATGAAGAGAATACTAATGAAAGGGAAGAGGCTTCCCAATCTCCTCCTATTATTTCTTATGATGAATCAGATAACGAGGAGGAGCTTTCTATTCAACCAATCTCATCAATAAGGAGCTCAAAGAGGAAGGTTGAACCTACACATAATGTGAAGAAGAAAAAGAAAAGAAGGAGAAACAAAGGTAAAAAGGTATCCCTCCCAAATGATGTTGCTCCTACTACTACTTGTGACGATGATAATTGCTATACTATTGGTGCTATCCATATTTTTAATGATGAGAGTGATTATGCTTATGATATGAAAGGGCCCAAGCTTGGGGAAGCTATGTTTGATGAGGATGAAATATTTGACAATATATTTGCTAAAATTAATGATTGTCCCAAGCTTGGGGATGCTATGTTTAATGAAGATGATATTTTTAGCATCCCAAGTTTTGATATGCAAAGTTGTTATGATGATAGCATGCCTCCTACCTATGATGATTATATTGATGAAAGTGGGTTCAGAAGAGAGTCAACTTTAGGAATTAGTGATCCCACTATTTTGGAGGATGTTGAATTTTATTGTGATGAATATGAAAGTGGATTTGGAAGAGTGTCAACTTTATTTAGTGATTCCACTATCTTGGGAGAGGTTTCAATCGATTATGATGAGAACGAAGTTGCTACTTATGATGATTATTGTGATGAAACTTATGCTATAAAAAGTAGTGATGATTATATTTACAAATCTTGTCATGATTATGATTACCCTTTTTCTGAACATTACTCTTTTAATGTGGAAACAATTTTTAGTGTTCAAGTCTCTTATGATACTCCTACTATTCCAAATGAGAAGAATTTTGCTTATGTGGAGAGTATTAAAAATTCTATGCTTGTAGATCATGAAAAGAATGCTTTAGGTGCTGGTTATATTGTTGAATTCATTCATGATGCTACTGAAAATTATTATGAGAGAGGAACATATGCTTGTAGGAATTGCAATAATATCAAGTTTCCTCCCTATGTGCTTAAATTCTTGAAGCTATGCTTGTTGTACCTTCCTATGCTAGTTGATTATTGTTCCCATAAGTTGTTTGCTCACAAAATCCCTATGCATAGGAAGTGGGTTAGGCTTAAATGTGCTAGTCATATGCTTCATGATGCTCCCTATGTGCTTAAATTCTTGAACATATGCTTGTAGGAATTGCAATAATATCAAGTTTCCTCCCTATGTGCTTAAATTCTTGAAGCTATGCTTGTTGTACCTTCCTATGCTAGTTGATTATTGTTCCCATAAGTTGTTTGCTCACAAAATCCCTATGCATAGGAAGTGGGTTAGGCTTAAATGTGCTACTCATATGCTTCATGATGCTCCCGTTATGTTTGAATTCTTATCTTTTATGTGAGCATCATTGTCATCATCATGCCTAGCTAGAAAGGCATTAAAGAAAAGTGCTTGTTGGGAGACAATCCAACATTTATCCTTACTGTTTTTGTGTGTCCACATGGTTATTATACTGTAGTAATCATTTTTTATAGCTTTTGTTTCAATAGAGTGCCAAGTAGAACCTTTGGGAAGACTTGGGTGAAGTTTATATGATCTTGCTGTAAAAAACAGAAACTTTTGCGCTCACGAGAATGGATGCCATTTTTTACTGGAGAGTGCTTTTAGGTTGATTCTTTTTGAAAATGATTAATAGACAAATTACTCAGGTCCAGCAATTTATTTCATATTTTTTGGGGTTCCATAAGTATACGTTTGATACAGATTACTACAGACTGTTCTGTTTTTGACAGATTCTGTTTTCATTGTGTTGTTTGCTTATTTTGATGCATCTATGGATAGTATTAAGAGGTATGAACCATAGAGATGTTATAATACAGTAGATATTACACCAATATGAATTTAGAATGAGTTCATTACAGTACCTAAGTAGTGGTTTTATTTTCTTATACTAACGGAGCTTACGAGTTTTGTTTGAGTTTTGTGTGGTTGAAGTTTTCAAGTTTTGGGTAAGGATTCGATGGACTATGGAATAAGGAGTGGAAAGAGCCTAAGCTTGGGGATTCCTAAGGCACCCCAAGGTAATATTCAAGTACAACCAAGCAACTAAGCTTGGGGATGCCCCGGATGGCATCCCCTCTTTCGTCTTTGTTCATCGGTAACTTTACTTGGAGCTATATTTTTATTCACCACATGATATGTGTTTTGCTTGGAGCGTCATTTTATTTTGTTAGTTTTTGCTTTATGTTAGTTAGAATAATGTTTTTAATCTTTAGTTTCAATAAAAAAGTCAAGGATAGCCTTTGCCATGCTTATTTTGCTAGTTTGCATGTTGCTGCTTGGAAACAGAAAGTTTACCGCTGTTGCAAAAATTCCCTAGAAAAGTCAGAGAATGGTATAACATTGAATCTTTTTGCATGTTAAGATCTGATAAATTTATTACAGTGGGAATTTTAGTTCATAATTGTTGGAGTCAGGGAAGTATTTTTACTCTTGCATTCTTTACAGACTGTACTGTTTTGGAAGATTGTTGTTATGGTTGCATTGTTTGCATATGTTTGCTTGTTTAATGATTCTATTTGAGAATAGTAGTATTAAATATGCAGAGGAATTTAGTATTGAATGTTGAATAATAATGTTAGTGACTTTTTGCAGTAGAAGATGATAAGGTTTTGCATTGGTTTATACTAACCTATCTCACGAGTTCTTGCTGAGTTTGTTGTGAATGAAGCTTTTGATAAAAAGAGAAACCATGATATGAGAGGAATTAAGGAGACACAAAAGTTAAAGCTTGGGGATGCCCAAGGCACCCCAAGATAATATTTTAAGAAGTCTCAAGCATCTAAGCTTTGGGATGCCCCGTTAGGCATCCCACCTTTCTTCTTCAACAACTATCGGTTAGTATCGGTTGAGCCTAAGTTTTTGCTTCTTCACATGAGTTGTGCTATCCTTGCATTGTAGTTTTCTTTAGCTTTGCTTGCTGTTTGAATGAAGTATCAATATCTGAAATCCTTTAATGAGAGAGAGCCATACATGATTTGGAATTTGTTAGAATACTCTATGTGCTTCACTTATATCTTTTGAGCTTGTTAGTTCTACTCATTGATCTTCCCTTATATCTTTTGGAGTAGTTTGTTGTTTGCTCTAGTGCTTCGCTTATATCTTTTAGAGCATGGTGGTAGTTTTGTTTTAAAGAAACTATTGATCTCTCATGCTTCACTTAGATTATTTTGAGAGTTGTTATTAGCATGGTAATTTGCTTAATGATAATATACTTGGTATTCCGGATATGTGAAACTTTCTTTTGAGTGCGTTGAATACAAAGATAAGTTTGATGCTTGATAATTGTTTTGAGATATGGAGGTGATAATATCAAAGTCATGCTAGTTGGGTGATTATGAATTTGAGAAATACTTGTGTTGAAGTTTGCAAGTCCCGTAGCATGCACGTATGGTTAAAGTTGTGTAACAAATTTGAAACATGAAGTGTACCTGGCTTGTGCATCCTTATGAGTGGCGGCCGGGGACGAGCGATGGTCTTTTCCTACCAATCTATCCCCCTAGGAGCATGCGCGTAGTACTTGAATTTTTGATGACTTCTAAATTTTTGCAATAAGTATATGAGTTCTTTTGACTAATGTTGAGTCCATGGATTATACGCACTCTCACCTTTCCACCTTTGCTAGCCTCTTCGGTACCGTGCATTGCCCTTTCTCACCTCCAGAGTTGGCGCAAACTTCACCAGTGCATCCAAACCCCGTGATACGATACGCTCTATCACACATAAACCTCCTTATATCTTTCTCAAAACAGCCACCATACCTACCTATTATGGCATTTCCATAGCCATTCCGAGATATATTGCCATGCAACTTCCATCATCATCATGACATACATTACTTTTGTCATATTGCCATTGCATGATCATGTAGTTGACACCGTATTTGTGGCAAAGCCACGATGCATTGTTATTCATACATGTCACTCTTGATTCATTGCACCATCCCGGTACACCGCCGGCGGCATTCATATAGAGTCATACCTTGTTCTAGTTTCGAGTTGTAATCCTTATGTTGTAATCAATAGAAGTGTGATGATCATCATTATTAGAGCATTGCCCAAAAAAAGAGAAAGGCCAAAAAAAAGAAAGGCCCAAAAAAAAGAGAAAGGCCAAAAAGAAAAAAAAAAGAAAAAAGGCCCAAAAAAGGGGCAATGCTACTATCTCTTTTTCCACACTTGTGCTTCAAAGTAGCACTTTGTTCTTCATGTAGTGAGTCTCATGTATTGTGCTTCAAAGTAGCACCATGTTTTTCATATAGTGAGTCTCATAAGCTGTCTTTCTATACTAGTGGGGAATTTTTTATTATAGAACTTGGCTTGTATATTCCTACGATGGGCTTCCTCAAATGCCATAGGTCTTCATGAGCAAGCAAGTTGGATACACACCCACTAGTTTTCTTTTGTTGAGCATTCATAGCTCTAGTGCATCCATTGCATGACAATCCCTACTCCTCATGTTGACATCAATTGATGGGCACCTCCATAGCCCGTTGATTATCCTCGTCAATGTGGGACTTTCTCCTTTTTGTCTTCTCCACACAATCCCCACCATCATATTCTATTCCACCCATAGTGCTATATCCATGGCTCATGCTCATGTATTGCGTGAAGGTTGAAAAAGTTTGAGATTATTTAAGTATGAAACAATTGCTTGGCTTGTCATCGGGGGTATAGAAGTTGGGAACATCTTTGTGTGACGAAAATGAAGCATAGCCTAACTATATGATTTTGTAGGGATGAACTTTCTTTTGCCATGTTATTTTGAGAAGACATGATTGCTTTGATTAATATGCTTGAAGTATTATTACTTTTATGTTAATATGAACTTTTGTCTTGAATCTTTCGGATCTGAATATTCATGTCAGAATTAAGAAAATTTACATTGAAATTATGCCAAAGTATCACTCCGCATCAAAAATTCTTTTTTATCATTTACCTACTCGAGGACGAGCAGGAATTAAGCTTGGGGATGCTTGATACGTATCCAACGTATCTATAATTTTTGATTGCTCCAAGCTACTTTACCTACTGTTTTAGGCAATATTGGGCTTTATTATCCACTTTTATATTATTTTTGGGACTAACCTATTAACCGGAGGCCCAGCCCAGATTTGCTGTTTTATGCCTATTTTAGTGTTTCGAGGAAAAGGAATATCAGACGGAGTCAAAACGGAACGAAATCAACTGGAGAAGTTATTTTTGGAAGGAAACCCACCTGGTGGACTTGGACTCCACGTCAGAAGATACATGAGGTGCTCACGAGGGTGGGGGGCGCGCCCACCCCCCTGGGCGCGCCCCTGCCTCGTGGGGCCCCCGTAGCTCCACCGACGTACCCCCTGCACCCATATATACCTACGTATCGTAAAACTTCCAGAACATAACCTAGATCAGGAGTTCCGCCGCCGCAAGCCTCCAGAGCCACCAAAAACCAATCGGGACCTGTTCCGGCACCCTGCCGGAGGGGGATCCCATCACCGGAGGCCATCTTCATCATCCCGGTGCTATCCATGACGAGGAGGGAGTAGTTCACCCTCGAGGCTGAGGGTATGTACCAGTAGCTATGTGTTTGATCTCTCTCTCTCTTGTGTTCTCTCTCGTGTTCCCTCTATGGCACGATCTTGATGTATCCCGAGCTTTGCTATTGTAGTTGGATCTTATGATGTTTCTCCCCCTCTACTCTCTTGTGATGAATTGAGTTTCCCCGTTGAAGTTATCTTATCGGATTGAGTCTTTTATGAGAACACTTGATGTATGTCTTGCAATCCACTTGATGTATGTTTTGGTGATCAACTTGCGGGTTTCGTGACATTGGGAACCTATGCATAGGGGTTGGCACACGTTCTTGACTCTCCGGTAGAAACTTTGGGGCACTCTTTGAAGTACTTTTATGTTGGTTGGATGAATCTGAGATTGTGTGACACATATTGTATAATCATGCCCACGGATACTTGAGGTGACAATGGAGTATCTAGGTGACATTAGGGTTTTGGTTGGTTTATGTCTTAAGGTGTTATTCTAGTATGAACTCTATGATGGATTGAGCGGAAAGAATAGCTTATGTTATTTTACTACAAACTCTTGAATAGATAGAACAGAAAGGATAACTTTGAGGTGGTTTTGTACCCGACCATAATCTCTACGTTTGTTCTCCGCTATTAGTGGCTTTGGAGTGACTCTTTGTTGCATGTTGAGGGTTTGTTATATGATCTATCTATGTTATTATTGTTGAGAGAACTTGCACTAGTGAAAGTATGAACCCTAGGCCTTGTTTCCTATCATTGCAATACCGTTTACGCTCACTTCTACCATTAGTTACCTTGCTGTTTTTATTATTTCAGATTACAAAAACCTATATCTACTATCTATTTTGCACTTGTATCACCATCTCTTCGCCGAACTAGTGCACCTATACAATTTGCCATTGTATTGGGTGTGTTGGGGACACAAGAGACTCTTTGTTATTTGGTTGCAGGGTTGCTTGAGAGAGACCATCTTCATCCTACGCCTTCTACGGATTGATAAACCTTAGGTCATCCACTTGAGGGAAATTTGCTACTGTTCTACAAACCTGTGCACTTGCAGGCCCAACAACGTCTACAAGAAGAAGGTTATGTAGTAGACATCAGGGACCAGCCCCAGGTAGGCTGGTGCGCCCCCCCACCAGGGCCCAAGGCGCCTAGGGTTTGGGGAGGGGGCGCCTCCACCTTGCTTGGGGGGCAAGTTTCCCCCTCTCCCCCGCTTGGCCGCACCCTAGATGGGATCTAGGGGCTGCTGCACCCCTTGGGGTGGGACCCTAGAGGGGGCGCAGCCCCCTCCCTCTCCCCTATATATAGTTTAGGTCTTTGGGGCTGCCAACACATGAGTTTTGACCTCTCCCTAGTGCAGCCCTACCTCTCTCCCTCCTCATCTCTCGCGGTGCTTGGCGAAGCCCTGCTGGAATACCACGCTCCTCCATCACCACCACACCGTTGTGCTGCTGCTGGACGGAGTCTTCCCCAACCTTTCCCTATCTCCTTGCTGGATCAAGGCATGGGAGACGTCACCGGGCTGTACGTGTGTTGAACGCAGAGGTGCCGTCCGTTCGGCACTAGGATCTCCGGTGATTTGGATCACGACGAGTACGACTCCTTCAACCCCGTTCTCTTGAACTCTTCCGCTTAGCGATCTACAAGGGTATGTAGATGCACTCCTCTCTCTCGTTGCTAGTCTCTCCATAGATAGATCTTGGTGACTCGTAGGAAAATTTTGAATTTCTGCTACGTTCCTCAACAGTGGCATCACGAGCTAGGTCTATTGCGTAGATTCTTTGCACGAGTAGAACACAAAGTAGTTGTGGGCATTGATTTTGTTCAATATGCTTACCGTTACTAGTCCAATCTTGTTTCGATGGTATTGTGGGATGAAGCGGCCCGGATCAACCATACACGTACACTTACGTGAGACAGGTTCCTCCGACTGACATGCACTTGTTGCATAAGGTGGCTAGCGGGTGCCAGTCTCTCTCACTTTAGTCGGATCGGATTCGATGAAAATGGTCCTTATGAAGGGTAAATAGAAATTGGCATATCATGTTGTGGCTTTTGCGTAGGTAAGAAACATTCTTGCTAGAAACCCATAGCAGCCACGTAAAACATGCAAACAACAATTACAGGACGTCTAACTTGTTTTTGCAGGGGCATGCTATGTGATGTGATATGGCCAAAAAGAATGTGATGAATGATATGTGATGTATGAGATTGATCATGTTCTTGTAATAGAAATCACGACTTGCATGGTGATGAGTATGACAACCGGCAGGAGCCATAGGAGTTGTCTTTATTTATTGTATGACCTGCGTGTCATTGAAAAAACGCCATGTAATTACTTTACTTTATTGCTAACCGTTATCCACAGTAGTAGAAGTAATAGTTGGCGAGACAACTTCATGGAGACACGATGATGGAGATCATGGTGTCATGCCGGTGACGATGATGATCATGGAGCCCCGAAGAAGGAGATCAAAAGGAGCAAAATGATATTCGCCATATCATGTCACTATTTGATTGCATGTGATGTTTATCATGTTTATGCATCTTATTTGCTTAGAACGACGGTAGTAAATAAGATGATCCCTCATAAAATTTTTCAAGAAAGTGTTCCCCCTAACTGTGCACCGTTGCGAAAGTTCATTGTTTTGAAGCACCACGTGATGACCGGGTGTGATAGATTCTAACGTTCACATACAACGGGTGTAAGCCAGATTTACACACGCGAAACACTTAGGTTGACTTGATGAGCCTAGCATGTACAGACATGGCCTCGGAACACAAGAGACCGAAAGGTCGAGCATGAGTCATATGGTAGATACGATCAACATGAAGATGTTCACCGATGATGACTAGTCCGTCTCACGTGATGATCGGACACGGCCTAGTTGACTCGGATCATGTAATCACTTAGATGACTAGATGGATGTCTATCTGAGTGGGAGTTCATAAGATGAACTTAATTATCCTGAACATAGTCAAAAGGTTTTTGCAAATTATGTCGTAGCTAGCGCTTTAGTTCTACTGTTTTAGATATGTTCCTAGAGAAAATTTAGTTGAAATTTGATAGTAGCTATTATGCAGACTGGGTCCGTAAACTGAGGATTGTCCTCATTGCTGCATAGAAAACTTATGTCCTTAATGCACCGCTCACTGTGTTGAACCACGAACATCGTCTGTGGATGTTGCGAACATCTGACATACACGTTTTGATAACTACGTGATAGTTCAGTTAAACGGTTTATAGTTGAGGCACCAAAGACGATTTCAAAACATCACAGAACATATGAGATGTTTCGAGGGCTGAAATTGGGATTTCAGGCTCGTGCCCATGTCAAGAGGTATAAGACCTCCGACGATTTTCTTAGCCTGCAAACTAAGGGAGAAAAGCTCAATCGTTGAGCTTGTGCTCAGATTGTCTGAGTACAACAATCACTTGAATCGAGTGGGAGTTGATCTTCCAGATGAGATAGTGATGTTTCTCCAAAGTTATTGCCACCAAGCTGCTAGAGCTTCGTGATGAACTATAACATATCAGGGATAGATATGATGATCTTTGAGATATTCGTGATGTTTGACACCGTGAAAGTAGAAATCAAGAAGGAGCATCAATTGTTGATGGTTAGTGAAACCACTAGTATCAAGAAGGGCAAAGGCAAGAAGGGATACTTCATGAAACGGCAAATCAGCTACTACTCTAGTGAAGAAACCCAAGGTTGAACCCAAACCCGAGACTAAGTGCTTCTGTAATGAGAGGAACAGACACTGAAGCAGAACCACCCTAGATACTTGGTAGATAAGAAGGCAGGCAAGGTCGACAGAAGTATATTGGATATACATTATATTAATGTGTACTTTACTAGTACTCCTAGTAGCACCAGGATATTAGATACTGGTTCAGTTGCTAAGTGTTAGTAACTCGAAATAAAAGGCTACGGAATAAACGGAGACTAGCTAAAGGTGAGATGACGACATGTGTTGGAACTGTTTCCAAGCTTGATGTGATCAAGCATCGTATACTCCCTCTACCATCGAGATTGGTGTTAAACCTAAATAATTGTTATTTGGTGTTTGCGTTGAGCATAGACATGATTTGATTATGTCTATCGCAATACGGTTATTCATTTAAGGAGAATAATGGTTGCTCTGTTTATTTGAATAATACCTTCAATGGTCTTGCACCTAAAATGAATGGTTTATTGAATCTCGATCGTAGTGATATACATGTTCATGCCAAAAGATATAAGATAGTAATAATAGTACCACCTACTTGTGGCACTGCCATGTAAGTCATATTGGTATAAAACACATGAAGAAGCTCCATATTGATGGATCTTTGGACTCACTCGTTTTGAAAAGTTTGAGACATGCGGACCATGTCTATTGGTGTATATGCATGAAGAAACTCCATGCAAATGGACCGTTTAGACTCACTTGATTTTGAATCACTTGAGACATGCAAATCATACCACATGGGCAACATGACTGAAAGCCTCGTTTTCAGTAAAATGGAACAAGAAAGCAACTTGTTGGAAGTAATACATGTTGATGCGTGCAGTCCAATGAGTGCTGAGGCACGCAGTGGATATCGTTATGTTCTTACTTCATGGATGATTTGAGTAGATACTGAGTATATTTACTTGATGAAACACAAGTCTGAATTATTGAATGGTCCAAGTAATCTCAGAGTGAAGTTGAAGATCATCGTGACAAGAGGATAAAATGTCTATGATATGATCATAGAGATGAGTATCTGAGTTACGAGCTTTGACACGCAATTAAGACATTGTGAAAATTGTTTCACAATTAATACCGCCTGGAACACCATAGTGTGATGGTGTGTCCGAACATCATAGTTGCACCCTATTGGATATGGTGCGTACCATGATGTCTCTTATCTAATTACCAGTATCGTTCATGGGTTAGGCATTAGAGACAACTGCACTCACTTTAATAGGGCACCACGTAATTCCGTTGAGACGACACCGTTTGAACTATGGTTTGGAGAAACCTAAGTTGTCGTTTCTTAAAAGTTTGGGGCTGCGACGCTTATGTGAAAAAGTTTCAGGTTGATAAGCTCGAACCCAAAGCGGATAAAATGCATCTTCATAGGACACCCAAAACAGTTGGGTATACCTCCTAATTCAGATCCGAAAGCAATAGGGATTGTTTCTTGAATCGGGTCCTTTCTCGAGGAAAAGTTTGTCTCGAAAAATTGAGTGGGAGGATGGTGGAGACTTGATATGGTTATTGAACCGTCACTACAACTAGTGTGTAGCAGGGCACGGGAAGTTGTTCCTGTGGCACCTACACCAATTGAAGTGGAAGCTGATGATAGTGATCATGAAGCCTCGGATCAAGTCGCTGCCAAACCTCGTAGGATGACAAGGACGCGTACTGCTTCAGAGTGGTACGGTAATCCTGTCTTGGAGGTCATGTTGCAATACAACAATGAACCTATGAGCTATGGAGAAGCGATGGTGGGCCCGGATTCCGACAAATGGCTTGAGGCCATAAAATCCGAGAGAGGATCCATGTATGAAAACAAAGTGTAAACTTTGGCAGAACTGCTTGATGGTCGTAAGGCTAATGGGTACAGATGGATTTTAAAAGGAAGACGGACAATGATGGTAAGTATCACCATTAAGAAAGCTTGACTTGTCGTTAAGATGTTTTCTGACAAGTTCAAGGAGTTGACTACGGTGAGCCTTTCTCACTCGTAGCGATGCTAAGAGTCTGTTGGAATTGGATTAGCAGTTACTGCATTATTTATGAAATCTTGCAGATAGAATGTCAAAACATTGTTTCCTCGACAATTTTCTTGAGGAAAGGTTGTATGTGATACAACCAGAAGGTTTTGACAATCCTGAAAGATGCTAACAAGTATGCAAAGCTCCAGCAATCCTTCTAAGGACTGGACTAAGCATCTCGGAGTTGGAATGTACGCTTTGATGAGATGATCAAAGATTTTGGGTTTATACAAAGTTTATGAGAAACTTGTATTTCCAAAGAAGTGAGTGGGAGCACTATAGAATTTTTGATGAGTATATGTTGTTAACATATTGTTGATCAGAAATGATGTAGAATTTCTGGAAAGCATATAGGGTTATTTGAAAAGTGTTTTTCAATAGAAAACCTGGATTAAGCTGCTTGAACATTGAGCATCAAGATCTATGAGGATAGATCAAAAATGCTAAATGGTACTTTCAAATGAGCACATACCATGACATGATCTTGAAGGTGTTCTAGATGGATCAGTCAAAGAAGGAGTTCTTGCCTGAGTTGTAAGGTATGAAGTTAAAACTTAAAGCTCGACCACGGCAGAAGAAAGAGAAAGGACGAATGTCACCCCCTATGCCTTAGCCATAGGCTCTATATAGTATGTCATGCTTTGTACCGTACCTGATATGTGCCTTGCCACGTGTATGGCAAGTGGGTACAAGAGTGATCCAGGAATGGATCATTGGACAACGGTCAAAATTGTCCTTGGAGTAAATAAGGACATGTTTCTCGATTATGGAGGTGATAAAGAGTTCAGCGTAAAGGGTTACGTCGATGCAAGCTTTAACACCTATCCGAATGACTCTGAGTAGCAAACCAGATATGTATAGTGGAGCAAACATTTGGAATAGCTCCAAGTGGAGCGTGAAAGCAGCATTTACAATATGACCTAGAGATTTGCGAAGTACATACGGATCTGAATGTTGCAGACCCGTTGACTAAAACCTCTCTCACAAGCAAAACATGATCAAACCCCAGAACTCATTGAGTCTTAATCACATGATGATGTGGACTAGTTTAGTGACACTAGTAAACTCTTTGGATGTTGGTCACATGGCCATGTGACCTGTGAGTGTTAATCACATGGCCATGTGAACTAGATTATTGACTCTAGTGCAAGTGGGAGACTGTTGGAAATATGCCCTAGAGGCAATAATAAATTAGTTATTATTATTATATTTCCTTGTTCATGATAATCGTTTATTATCCATGCTATAGTTGTATTGATAGGAAACTCATACACATGTGTGGGTACATAGACAACACCATGTCCCTAGTAAGCCTCTAGTTGACTAGCTCGTTGATCAATAGATGGTTATGGTTTCCTGACCATGGACATTGGATGTCGTTGATAACGGGATCACATCATTAGGAGAATGATGTGATGGACAAGACCCAATCCTAAGCCTATCACAAAGATCGTGTAGTTCGTATGCTAAAGCTTTTCTAATGTCAAGTATTATTTCCTTAGACCATGAGATTGTGCAACTCCCGGATACCGTACGAATCCTTTGGGTGTACCAAACGTCACAACGTAACTGGGTGGCTATAAAGGTGCACTACGGGTATCTCCGAAAGTGTCTGTTGGGTTGGCACGAATCGAGACTGGGATTTGTCACTCCGTGTGACGGAGAGGTATCTCTGGGCCCACTCAGTAAGACATCATCATAATGTGCAAAATGTGACCAAGGGGTTGATCAAGGGATGATGTGTTACAGAACGAGTAAAGAGACTTGCCGGTAACGAGATTGAACAAGGTATCGGGATACCGACGATCGAATCTCGGGCAAGTACTATACCGCTAGACAAAGGGAATTGTATACGGGATTGATTGAATCCTTGACATCGTGGTTCATCCGACGAGATCGTCGTGGAACATGTGGGAGCCAACATGGGTATCCAGATCCCGTCGTTGGTTATTGACGAGAGAATGTCTCGGTCATGTCTGCATGGTTCCCGAACCCATAGGGTCTACACACTTAAGGTTCGATGACGCTAGGATTATAGGGAATAGATATACATGGTTACCGAATGTTGTTCGGAGTCCCGGATGAGATCCCGGACGTCACGAGGAGTTTCGGAATGGTCCGGAGGTAATGATTTATATATGGGGAGCCCTGTTTTTGGTCACCGGAAAAGTTTCGGGTGCTATCGGTAATATACCGGGACCACCGAGAGGGTCCCGGGGGTCCACCAAGTGGGGCCACCGGCCCCAGAGGGCTGCATGGGCCAAGTGTGGGAGGGGACCAGCCCCAGGTGGGCTGGTGCGTCCCCCCACCAGGGCCCAAGGCGCCTAGGGTTTGGGGAGGGGGCGCCTCCACCTTGCTTGGGGGCACGTTTCCCCCTCTCCCCCCCTTGGCTGCACCCTAGATGGGATCTAGGGGCTGCTGCACCCCATGGGGTGGGAACCCTAGAGGGGGCGCAACCCCCTCCCTATCCCCTATATATAGCTGAGGTCTTTGGGGCTGCCAACACATGAGTTTTGACCTCTCCCTGGCGCAGCCCTACCTCTCTCCCTCCTCATCTCTCGCGGTGCTTGGCGAAGCCCTGCTGGAATACCGCACTCCTCCATCACCACCACGCTGTTGTGCTTCTACTGGACGGAGTCTTCCCCAACCTCTCCCTCTCTCCTTGCTGGATCAAGGCATGGGAGACGTCACCGGGCTGTACGTGTGTTGAACGCGGAGGTGCCGTCCGTTCGGCACTAGGATCTCCGGTGATTTGGATCACGACGAGTACGACTCCTTCAACCCCGTTCTCTTGAACGCTTCCGCTTAGCGATCTACAAGGGTATGCATATGCACTCCCCTCTCTTGTTGCTAGTCTCTCCATAGATAGATCTTGGTGACTCATAGAAATATTTTGAATTTCTGCTACGTTCCTCAACAAGGAGGGCTCACTTAAGAACTAAACATGGTTATGAGTTTCTGGTTAAGTTCTACAATGCAGTCGACCGCTCCCATTTCGATTGCTCTAATTGGGAAGCTCTCTGCAAGGTATATGGATTTGAGGAGGCAATGCGAATAAGATTTGATATTCGTCCCGAAGATTATGATCATGATGATAATATCGACATCTGGGTGGATGTGGATATGCCTCCAGTTTTACCTAGATGTGAGTTTGTCAAACTAATTTGTTAAGTTTAGTAATTTATGTTGTTAATTTAAAAATATTTGGTGTTCGTCCGTACTAAACTTATTTATTTATAATTGTCATCTTATTTCTTATCTTCAATAAATACTCGAAAGGTAGTAGACAACACATACTACAGCTATGACTCCAAGCTTAATTGTGAGGAGAAAGGTTATCTTATCTCATTCATGAAAGATGTTGAGGCCTTCAAAACGAGTCACTCTATCAGCCCAAATTATACTAGATATGTGCCACTAGTCCATAAATTGCTTGATGGTAACTTCATTACCAAAAACTTTGTAAGATTTTGTTTATGATGGTAACTTCATTGCATACATTAATCTTAAGTAAACTACATTGCTAACTATATATGTAACTATTTCGTTTTTGGACAGAGGCTCCCCAAGCAGGTTGTGCCTGACATGCTATGTACCGAAGGTGATATGCATATGATTAGCTTACGACCAACTCCTTCGGAGGCTTACCATACTGCATACTCGATTTCTTCAAATGATGGAAGGCTCAAAGTCAAAGAATGGAGCAAAGTGATGAATGCGCACACGCAAATAATTGGAGACAAAATGAATGTGCGCAAGCCACAAGTTGGAGATAGGTTTATGTCCATTCTTCATTCTTGTGAAGGACCGGTTTATCTGTTTTATGGTATTTTAGCTAGGAGAGAGGATTAGGTCCTAAGTATTAAGAACAATTAGTTAGTGTTGATTATATATTACTACAATGTCTTAGACTTGATGGTGATGCTGAGTAGGAGTAGTGATTATGAGTACTATGATGATGATGAGGAGGAGTTGTTCTTATAACTAGTGACGAAGTTGTTATATGATGTCTCATCATGGACGAAAATGATGATTATGAGGAGTTATATGACAATGATATATTATGATGATAAGTTGTTAATGATATTATCATCGGGGTGAAAGAACCGTGGATTAGTTTCAAATGGATGGATCCAAAGTGACCATTGGTTACATTGGATCCATACACTTGAAACTAATCCAAAGTTCTTTCACCTACTGATTTAATAACTCATTATGATGTTAAAACAATCTCTAAATTGCTACTGTATGAAAAATTGTATACAGGTGTATGAATACGACCTAAAATAAAAAAATGGAACTAGGAATAATAGTAGTAGCGATTGTTCACGAAAGCGCTACTAGTAATTAGCAGTAGCGATTGTTTGGGTAAGCGCTACTACTAAATAGATATAGCAGTAGCGCGTGCCAGCAGGCGCTACTGCTAAGCTTTAGCTGTAGCGCCTTATCAGTAGCGCGCTTGCCCGCGCTAATGATAGGCCAAAAACCAGCGCTACTGCTAGGCTTTTCTCTGATAGTGTATAGCACTTGTAGGGCACGTGCACGTGCGTGCACTAATACTACTTTACTTTATAATTTTGGTACACTAGTACTACATGTCTTTCTTTTTTAGGGGTAATACAACATGTCTTGTTGATTGTTTAATTAAAGAGCGGACTCAACTAGATTCTCTACGGCGGCCGATCGTTATGGTGGCTTTTACTGTTGATCCCGATGAAACGTGCTCCATCGTTGGTGAAGAGTGCAAAGAGTACACGAGGCAAGCCTATTATACGTGCTAGGACTGCTACGTACCTAGAGGGAAAGCGAAGGGGAATAATAGAGGACACGCGTTCAAACTCTTTATTAGTTTGCGCCTTTCCTATGCCGATGCCGTTCAAATTAACCAGCCTTTTATACCTCTTTTTTTTTGCGGGGAACTACCTCTTATGCGTTGACATATTAAGGTTCTCTTTGATGGCGGACACTATGCGTCGGACGGGTCAATTGCCACAGCAACCGTTGGATGACGAGCGCAACAAACGTTCGATCTCCGCCTGTTAGCCGCAACCCTTTGCAACAACGCCTTTGTTGTGCTCTGGTTCAAACCTTCTACTGTTATAGCACCACTCAAACGACTTGAAAAAGAAACTAGTATTGTTTTTCTATGATGAAATCAAACATACTAATCCTGTAAATTTTAAATGTGCTTGACATTAGGATCATATGTTTATTTTCCTATTCACACATTCTTGGATTATGCAAACTAAAGGAGGCCCTAAGACTGCACTAGTCTTAGAGTGGTTGCCTTGCCTCCATGAGGAGTACATTAAGAAAGTAAATAAGGTGGAACGAGGATTAAGAATTCCGTCAGGACAACACACAAGTAGAGTCAACAATGCACGTTGACCGGCGACAAGAGGATAACAATAAAATGTTTCCATTACTCCCTTCATTTTTGCTGTGCATTTTAAAGTATTTGGCCATTAAGTTGAACAACTTGAGATGTGTTAGGTCACAAAAATAATACCACGGGATCTACATATGGAAAAAGGTTCAAATGGTATATCTTTTTGTTTATGTCATTAATAGGGAAAACCTTATACACAGAATTTACCAGCAGCGATCTTCAGAATACAACGCTACTGCTATTTAGCAGCAGCGCGTTCAAGAAAAACGCGCTGCTGAAAGAAAAGTAGCAGTAGCGCGTTCGCACTAAACCGCACTACTGCTCTAATTGCCATCACCTCGCCGTCCAGCTAGTTATAGCAGTAGCGCCCTATAACGAACCACGCTACCGCTACAGATGTTAGCAGCATCGCACTTCTGTAAAACTCGCTACTGCTAAGTTCAACCCACAAGTTTAGTCCCACCTCGCTCCGCGAACAGGGTGTTTACCACCTTAAATATGTTACTTCTCAAACTATCACAACCACTTGGTCTTCACTGAACTCTATGTGTAGAATTTGTGGCTGCAATATGAGTCTTCTCCAGTTTCTATCAGAGAGAACTCATATTGACAATTCAGATTGTACACAAAAAGACCATTGATGGCCAATGTATTTTTGCATTGACAGACAATGTATTTTTGCATGTTTACACTTAGCAGTAGCACTTTTAGTAGCAAAGCGCTAATGCTAGTCCAACTTAGCAGTAGCGTGTATCCTCGCACATCGCTACTACTATTCTCATTAGCTGTAGCGTGTTTTCTTACCCGCGCTACTACTAACCCTATCTTATCCCCACGCGCGCGGTCGAACCCTCTCTCTCACTCACTCTCCCTCTTACTCTCGCCCGCACCGATAACTGCCGTCGTCCGTCGCCGTCGCCACCGTCGTCTGTCCGCCATCGAGGTACTCCCTCCTTCCGTCCCTCCTCCTCCCACCGCGCCCTCCTCCATCCGCCTGCTGCCGCCCCCTGCTCCCTCCTCCGCCGGCAACCCTCCTCCCATTGCCCCTCCCTACTCCTCCTCCCATCGCCCCTCCCTCCTCCTCCTCCGGCTGGCCCCTG
>NC_041391.1:127891800-127907584 GCF_002162155.2 Triticum dicoccoides
CCTCCCCCTCCTCCCTCCTCCCTCCCTCCCCTGTCTCTGTTCTTGCAAATCATAGGTGTGGGGGATATTACCACTAGGCGTAAACCGGCCTACTTGGGCCGGGTTAACTTCATTAGTGGTATAAGCAGATGAAGGCCCAAGGCCTATAGTCGGTTTAGAATCTATAGCCGTAAACCGACCTGATGTGTAACTTGTATTGTAAGTTAGGAATAAAGAGATACCGACCGGGATACGAGTATGAACCGGTTGGGACTCTATGGACCGACGGGCGTCACCCGTGTATATAAGGGGACGACCCGGCGGCGGTTCAGAGGACAACCACAACTCGAGCCTAGGCGAAGCTTGTTTGCTCCCTAGGCATCGAGATCATATCAATTCCATCACAACTAGACGTAGGCTTTTACCTTCATCGAAGGGGCCGAACTAGTATAAAACCCTCGTGTCTTTGTGTCCGCTTTAACCCCTTCAAGTAAACCCGTGGCGATGGCTCCACGACTAAGTCCTTTCACTAGGACATCTGCCGTGACAAATCCACGACAGTTGGCGCCCACCGTGGGGCTATCGAACGATGGTTTGACGATCTTGGAGGGCAAGCTCAAGGGACTCGAAGGCTATGCTGTGGGCCGGATGACCAAGAGTCGTCGGGGCAGGATCTACATCGATGACGCAGGATGGGGTCCCGAGGCCGATTCGATCGAGTACGGGTACCGGGTCCCCTTTGGTAGCATACACATTTTCATTGGCAAAATCGGTGAGCCTGGGCCTGAGCCGGACATCTGCACCGACCTCATCGAGATGGCTCAGCGTGCGAGATCTACCTGGGCTAAACCGGCCGTGAAGCGTGTCTTCGTTGGAGTCGTCCACGAAGGAGAGCGTGAGGACGAATCAGAACACGGTAGCGAGACCGTCATCTATTCCGATGACGAGTCCTCGACCGGAGAGACCGCATCGCTGTACCAGTTGCAAGACGACCAGATTAGGGGCTGTTCCGATGGCGACAGTATTCCGGACCCCCCAGGCCAGGTCAACCGGGTTGGAATATTCATGGCCGGCACACAGGCGGCAAATCACTCTTCGACTGCCGCAGCAATACTCTCCGGATCAGCAGCGGCAGCAGCAGCAGGGGCAGGAGGCCTTGTCCACCCGCCGGTTCAAGTTTTATCTGATCTGTTTGATGCACTAGCCGCGCTTATGGCAGAGGACAATCCGGCGGATCAGGAGGCCCATAATGCAGAAATTGCGAAGGTAAGAGAGCAGATCGTGCAAGCCAAAGCGGATCTGGCAGCGGAAAAAGATAGGATGGCTGTAGAGCGGGCCGCTTAGGAAGCCCAGGCCTATAAACTCATTCTTGACCAGAATGCATCACAAGAGGTTTTGAAGCGGAAGCACAGATCACGCCTGCCGTTAGGGTTTGACCCCCGAAATCTCTTTCACACTCCAGGAGCTGGACCCAGTAATCCGCCATAGTACCCGGAGACAAGCCGGATTGAGGCACCAGGACCAGGGGCGACGGTCCAACCTCGCCTGATGGAACCTCCTCACCAAAACATTGTGGTTCCTCCGCCGGTCCAGACGCCCTCGGGTCATTATTCGAATCCTATGGACAACCTTGTTGCGGCCGCTGCACGGTTAGAGGCCATCCCAGTCGAAGGGGATTCTCCGCAAGCGATAGAGACGCGCCGGGTTAAGGAGCTTCTCCGGACTGCGCTGATTCAGCAGGAAGCATATTCGTACAGCCGTGATCGGATCCACTCTGCACCCCGTCCAAGCCGGAGTTATAGCAGGCGCTTGAATGAACCCGCCGTATCGAGCAATGCGTGAGGCCGTGAAGCAGCCCGTGGCGATAGCCCGGCAGGCGGTGTCCGCGATGCGCAGGATGTGGTGGACCGAGCCCGAGCACAAAGGGAGGCCGAGCTAGCAGCCCAGGATAATGCGGGTCAACTTACGCCGGTTCGTTCTACCACCTTCGTCGGACTAGGAGTCACATCCGCTTTGGGAGTGCCTTGCTTGATCCCTGCTTTACGTAATGTGCGCCTGCCCAAAGATTTTAAGGGTCCACGCAAGGTGCCAAATTACACCGCTGATTTATCCCCTGAAGCATGGGTAGAGAGTTATGAGATGGCCATGGAAATGCTGGACGTGGATGAGGCCGCATGTGCAAAATACTTCACCATGATGCTTGAGGGCACGGCTCGTACTTGGTTAAAGAGCCTACCACCCAATTCTATCAGCTCATGGGCCCAGTTGCGGGCCCGGTTTATACAGAATTTTAAGGATACATGTAAGCAGCCCAAGTCCATAGTAGACCTAGCGGCTTGTGTCCAGGAGGAAGGAGAATCAACGACCCGTTGGGTGCGCCGCGTTTCGGAAATTTTGCACTCGTCTGACAGGATTAATGCTGACTCTGCGATCCTAACTCTGGAAGGCAACTGCCAGTTTGAGCCTCTAAAATTGAAGTTGGGATGCATGAAGCGGTTCTGTAATGACATGGGAACTCTCATGGCCGCTTTAGTGAAGTATGCCGATTCGGACAGTACCAAGGATCCCGAGCCTGATGATGATGAAGCAGGGAAGGGAAAGAAGAATAGCAACTCCAAACAGCAGCAGTACAAACTAGCGGGTCATGGAAACGGAGGCAAGCGCAAGGCGGATGGCAGCATGGACTTTGTGGCCAACACTAATGCACAGGACAGGGGGCAGCGACGCAGAGGTAAAGCGGAAAATCGTAATGGGGTTCCCAATCCTAAGGCAAGCCGTTTGAACTATTTGTTGAATCAGCCTTGCCCGAAGCACGGGACGAAGGAGGCGCCGGCTAACCATCTTTGGAAAGATTGTTATATCATGCAGGAGTTCAAAAACTCTAATGCTTTCCGGTATGATCACGGATCAGGTGGCGGTTCAGGATCCGGTTTCCACGGGCCGGATCACGATGGAGCTTCCGGTTCAGGTCGCAATCAGGGCGGTCATAATCACCAGAATAATCAGAACAGCCAGCAGCAGCAGCAGCAGTTGGGTTATCAGAGCCAGCCAAAACAGTTGAACAATGGGCAATATCATGTTTTCACAACTAGTTTGGATAAACGCGACCGAAAACTCCACAGGCGAGCGGTGAATTCTGTTGAACCGGCCTTACCACGTTACTTGCGCTGGTCGGAGCAGCCTATCGTGTGGAGCAGAGAGGATCACCCGCCCCGGGTTGATAATCCGGGCCAGCTAGCATTAGTGGTAGACCCTCAGGTGGGGGGTTATAAATTTACCAAGGTACTCATGGATGGAGGAAGTAGTATTAACATATTGTACTATGAGACATTCCGCCGCATGGGTTTAACAGACAAAGATCTCAGACCGTCGAATACGGTGTTCCATGGTGTGGTGCCTAGCAAATCTGCATATCTTGTTGGTAAGATAGCCCTGGATGTGGCTTTTGGGGACGAGCACGACTCCCGGTCGGAAAAACTAACATTTGAGGTGGTGAAGATCCGGAGCCCGTATCACGCCTTGTTTGGCCGGCCGGCTTACGCCAAGTTCATGGCGCGACCTTGTTATATCTACTTGCAGCTCAAGATGCCGGGTTACAAGGGGACCATAACGGTTCATGGGAGCCGTAGGGTCGCTTTGGAATGTGAGGAAGGTGATGCGGCTTATGCAGAGTCAGTCTGTGCCACGGAGGAGTTGAAGTATTATAAGGACAATGTTGATCCGACGGATATGACCCCTTTAAAGAAGCCAACTACAGAGCATGATTCAGATCTGAAGTTCAAATCGGCAGCTGAGACCAAGCTTGTTGACTTCGTGCCCGGCGATTCGTCCAAGCAGTTCACTATCAGTGCCAACCTGGATCCCAAATAGGAAAGCGCGCTCATCGAGTTCATCCGTGAGAATCGGGACATTTTTGCATGGAAGCCGTCTGACATGCCAGGTGTACCGAGGGAACTCGCTGAGCACACTCTTAATGTGGATCCTAAGTATAAACTAGTGAAACAGTTCCTCCGCCGGTTTAACGAAGAAAGACGCAAAGCCATCGGAGAGGAAGTTGCCAGGCTTTTAGCAGCTGGTTTTATTATTGAGGTGTTCCATCCAGAGTGGCTTGCTAATCCGGTGCTGGTTCTTAAGAAAAACGGCACTTGGCGTATGTGTGTGGATTACACAGATCTTAACAAAGCCTGTCCGGCAGATCCTTTGGCCCTCCACCGTATTGACCAGATCATTGATGCCATGGCGGGCTGTGAGCGTTTGAGTTTTTTGGATGCATACTCTGGATATCATCAGATCAAGATGGCGGTTAAGGACCAGGAGAAAACAGCATTTATTACTCCCTTTGGAGCCTTCTGCTATGTATCTATGCCCTTCGGGCTCAAGAGTGCCCAAGCCACCTATCAACGGTGTATACAGAATTGCCTGCATGAACAGATCGGCCGCAATGTGCACGCCTATGTGGATGATATTGTAGTGAAGTCAAGACAGAAGGAGATGCTGGTGGATGATTTGAAGGAGACCTTTGACAACTTGCGAGTTTACAAGATGATGCTTAATCTGGCCAAGTGTGTCTTTGGTGTTCCAGCAGGCAAGTTACTGGGTTTCCTGGTGTCTAACAGAGGAATCGAGGCTAACCCGGAGAAGATTACGGCTATTACATCCCTAGCTAAACCAAAATGTATCAACGATGTTCAGCGTTTGGCAGGCCGGATCGCTGCACTAAGCCGGTTTATCAGCCGCCTCGGAGAGAAGGCCATTCCTTTGTGCTGAGGAAGACAGACCATTTCATTTGGAGTCCGGCTGCTGATGAAGCGTTTGAGGACTTGAAGCGGCAGTTAGCCAATCCGCCTGTTCTTGCAGCTCCGGTCGACAAGGAGCCACTATTATTATACGTAGCGGCCAATGTTCGGGCAGTTAGCGTGGCTATTGTGGTGGAACGCAAAGAGGCAGGCAAGGAATATCCGGTTCAGCGGCCGGTTTATTATATCAGCGAGGTGCTTATTGAATCCAAGCAAAGGTATCCGCATTGGCAGAAGCTGGTCTATGGTGTTTTTATGGCCAGTCGGAAGTTGAAGCAGTATTTTCAAGGGCACCCCATCACAGTGGTCAGTTCAGCTCCCTAGGGTGATATTATACAGAACCGGGAGGCGACTGGCCGGATTGCCAAGTGGGCTATAGAGCTTGGGCCACACGGACTGAAGTACGTGCCTCGGACGACAGTGAAGTCTCAAGCACTTGTTGATTTCATCAATGACTGGACGGAGTTACAAGCACCAGAGGAGAAGCCGGATCACACATATTGGACTATTCATTTTGACGGATCCAGGCAATTGGAAGGCTCGGGGGCTGGAGTCGTATTAACTTCCCCACGAGGTGATAAGTTTTGTTATGTTCTCCGCTTAATGTTCCCTTGTACTAATAATGCAGCTGAGTACGAAGCCTTGCTCCATGGTCTCCGGATGGCTAAAGAGATGAATTTAAGCCGGGTTAAGTGCTTTGGTGACTCGGACCTAGTGGCTCAACAGGTGTCTGGCACTTGGGATTCTAAGGACCCGCTCATGGCTGCATATCGTCGGGAAGTGGATAATATTGCAGGTTGTTTCAAGGGTTATCAAGTGGATCATGTGGACCGTCGGAAGAATGAAGCGGCGGATGCTTTAAGCCGGTTGGGCTCTCAGCATAAACCGGTCCCGCCTAACGTCTTTTTGGACGTGTTGCACAACCCATCAGTCAAGCTCCCAGGTGAGGCGGATTTGGCTATTCCTGATCCGGAGGTTCAATTGATGGCAGCTCTGCATGTTATTCCGGATTGGACAGTTCACTATCTTGCGTACATGAACCGGAGGGAGTTACCAGAGGATGAGATTCTAGCCAGGCAGATAGTCCGGCGATCCAAGTCTATGACGATTGTCAATGGTGAATTACATCATTGCAGTGTATCAGGGGTGTTTCAACGCTGTGTTTCTCCTGAGGAAGGCTGTGAAATCTTAAGAGAAATCCATGAAGGGGATTGTGGGCACCATGCCGGTTCAAAGTCTCTGGTGGCAAAGGCGTTTCGTCACGGGTTCTACTGGTTGACAGCGCATGCTGACGCGGAGGACTTGGTTAAACGGTGTGATGGATGTCAGAAATTTTCAAGGCGTGCTCATGTGCCGGCTCAAGAATTGAGGATGATCCCAATAACATGGCCGTTTGCAACTTGGGGGCTGGATATGGTTGGACCTTTTAAAAGATCCAAGGATAAGAAAACCCACCTTTTGGTGGCAGTTGACAAATTTACCAAGTGGGTTGAAGCGGAGCCTGTCAGCAAGTGTGATGCAGCAACAGCGGTGCAGTTCATCAAGAAGGTGATTTTCCGGTTTGGTTTTCCACACAGTATCATTACTGACAATGGTACCAATTTATCCAAGGGCGCTATGAAGGAGTTCTGTGAACGTGAACACATCCGACTTGACGTGTCGTCAGTGGCACACCCCCAGTCCAATGGACAGGCAGAACGAGCTAATCAGGAAATCTTGCGAGGCATCAAACCCCGGCTTATGGTCCCATTGCAAAGAACACCAGGATGTTGGGTTGAAGAGCTACCATCTGTGTTATGGAGTATCAATACTACGCCAAACCGGTCCACAGGATACACGCCATTTTTCATGGTCTATGGAGCAGAGGCAGTTCTCCGTAGTGATATCTGGCACGATTCGCCTCGTGTGGCAGCTTATGTTAAAGTAGACAATGAGACATCACGACAAGACGCTTTGGACCTATTGGACGAGGAGCGTGATATAGCGGCTGCCCGTTCGGCGATTTACCAGCAAGATCTTCGTCGCTATCACAGTCGCCGGGTTAGAGCCAGAACTTTTCAAGGAGATTTGGTGCTTCGACTCATCCAAGATCAAACGGATATGCACAAGTTATCCCCACCTTGGGAGGGGCCTTTCGTGGTCAGCAAGAATTTGCACAACGGGTCGTACTATCTCATTGATATTCGAGGGCATAAAGACTCATGTACATCAGAGGAGGAGACCAACAGGCCGTGGAATATAGCTCATCTTCGGCCTTACTATACTTGAGCCATCGGCTCTATCTATGTACATATCATGACAATGTATATATTATCTTTGATATATCAAACCGGAGCCTCAGCTAAAGCGGGGTCTCTGTCTTTCTCATCATGCGAGGTTACACGGAGTGGTTCTGTTTAAAGCGGCCTCCGGTTTACCCCTTGACATTTGTTTTTTATATATCACTGGGGGCCTTGGTCGTGTCCGAACCAACGCGATGCCCTTTGATAGGCGACAGCCACCAGATCATTTGGGGACATGGTCAAGTCTGAACCAGTCACGCCTCTTGGTCGGCCTAAGGCCACAAAATCACTTGGGGGCATGGTCGAACCCGAACCATTGCCACGCCTCTTGATCTGGCATATATGCCACGAATCATTTGGGGACCTGGCTGACTTGAATCATTGTCACTCCTATTGGGGGCCTTGATCCTGTCCGACCATGGTAATACCATCTGATCAGCTCAGTATAGCATATTTTTGCAAATGGTTTTTATCATTACCTTTTCTTCCATGTTATTTTCATGGTTTGTTTATTCTTTGCTTTTGTCGGATTTCTTTTATGTCGACAAACACCTTTTTTCCGATTCAGCCAATGGATTTGATTCCCCTTTAATCCGGAGGAGTATGCCCGGTTTACCTTTTTCCTGTTAACATCATGGAGTAACAAGGGGGCTCGTATTGATTCAGTACGGTTTATACGGGAGCTATTTTCTCCCACCTTTTTTTTTCTTTTGACGGTAATGGTTTATAAAACCGCCGCTTCAGGCTTGGCTAAGCCAGCTTCATACCCAAACATGGAAGGTATTTATGTATCATATATTTGTTATATTACTGATACACATATCAGGGTTATAAACCGGCTGGTGGTATAACCGCCACCGAAGTTCAAATTTTTCTGATTGCAGGAAATATGAATTGGAGTTCTTCAAACGAAAGCTTCAGTACTTATGCACGAAGGCATATTCCAGTTAGAAGCATTAACTATCCTATTACAGGGCAGCACGGTACATAAATAAGATCATTGTTCTTTTCGGAAGATGTCACAAACAGCTTTCCAAACCAGTTTCTGGTTCAAGCCTGCTCCTCATCCTCCACCGCTTCAGCTTCCTCGTCTCTACCCATTGGCTGGAAATCAACAGTGGTCCAGTCGATTCCCATTAAAGCTTGGAAAACAGCCTCTTCATGGATCAGGGAAGACGGTTCAATATCAGGGGCATAAGTGTGCTTACGGATTGGAGGGATCAGATTCTCCACTTCAACAGTTGGGGCAGGCACTCGCTTGTTTTGCTCGTTATATTGCGCTTGATAATGCGTCAAATCTGCCTCTTCAGCTAGTTGGCAAGCTAGAGGGCGCACTGCACGGTTTATTGCCCTTAAATCCTCTTTGTTGAATTCAGAGCCATCTTCTTTCAGGCTGGGATAGCCTTGAGCTGCTTCCGCAGGATCAAAATCTGGCACCCATGCCTTTGCCCAGATTAAGGCATTGATGGCTCCGGTTCGGGCAGCGGATTTTTTCAGCTCCTCAATCCGGGCTGGAAGCATTGACAACTTGCTAAGAGTGTCCTGGATTAACGAGGGTGCTGGGTTATTGTGAGAAGCTGTGGTGATGATCCGTTGGGCTCCGGTATACAATTGTTCCACCAAGGTGTAGGCAGCTTTCAATTTCTTCCGCACATCATTTCCTAAGTGCCCAATACGTGTGCCTACAACAATATTGGAATGGTCTCAAACCGGGTTTACGCTACAGCAGGTTTAAATTATCACAGAAGTTACAAGGAGCTTACCAAAGATTGCATCAGTCATGGAGTGTATTTGCCGCTGTATGGCCATCAGTTCATCCACCACCGGTTTAAGGGCAGCTTCAGCGTTTTCCGCTCTTTTGGTTAAACCGGCCTTCTCAGTGGCCCAGTCAGCCCGCTCTTTCTTGAAGCCTTCTTTCAGCCGTTCAGCAGTGCTCAAAGCGCTGGTTAATTCTTGCTTTGCCTTATCTGTTTCAGCCTGCTGGGTTTTCAAGGCCTCCTGCAAATCGGCAACTTGGTCCTCCTTGATTTTCACCTCAGCCTGCACACAGACAGTGTTTAAGCTTTGCACAGGCGATCCAAGGAGTTGAAGTATCAACCACATAACAAAGTTATATGCCTGACACTTGGGGGCTAATGCACCTTCAATTTTTATATATTACTCGATTACAAAGTCCCAAGCTCAATACAAGTATTCAACCTGGCACTTGGGGGCTAATGGCTATTTGATCAAGTTGTGTTCTAAGGACAGTTCTCTATTGGAGCCTCGGTTTACTTATGCTAAGTTAGACCGGTTCTTGCGGGCTATACCGATCGGTTTCAAGAATGTTCAGGATCAAGTCCCGGTTTGACCAACGTTACAAACCGGCCCTTGGGGGCTAGAAGGATGGAGGTAATGGCAGCAAGGAAAGAAGTAAGTTACCTCAAATTTATCCCTCATCATTTTGACCAGGCCAGCTTCACAGTCACGGCTAGAGTAAAGCCGGTTTAAATAGCCGGAGTGAAGGTCTTGGGCACTCAGGGCAGCATATGTCTCTAGTTCAACATCCCATTTTTCCTTGTTCAAAGCGGAAAAATCCTCTTTGATGGTATGCTTGGTAAGGGTGACAGGATTCCCGGGTTCAGAGCGGCCCACACCGGTAATCACAACATCATCATCTTTGGACTCGCCAGTTTGTGTTGGTGCGGCCGTTTGGTCAGCAGGAGTGTGGGATTTTTCAATCTGGATGGAGCTGGCAAGCGGATCGGCAGAGGCTGGAGTATTAACAAGCCCTTCTTCGGGAATAACGTCGTCTTGCAAAGGAGGATCATTGGGGATATCTTCAGAAGTAAACATTTCACGATCCGGCGCTTGGTCATGTTCTGGGGCCACATCTTCTTCAGCCGCTTTATCCAGGCGGGCCTTCTTGCTTGGTTTCGGTTTAGCCCTGAAAGAAAAACAAAAAGTCAAGGAAAAGCATAAGCCATTATGCGGTATACTGAAAGCATATGTTCAGTTTAACTTACCCAGCAACGGTTTTCAAAGGTGGTAGCTGAGTGGCTGACGATTCACCAGACGATGAATGAGAAGTGACCTGATAATCGGAGTCGGATGGATTAAGAGGTTGACGGAAGAAACCCGCTTTACAATTTAAATCAATAAAAAGGTCGGAGACCTCGTAGCGGCGTTTTCGAACCGGACTGTTTGGTAAACCGGCAGAGGTAACTACCTGACCACTGTGCCGGGTTGTGCGGCGAGCTTCGTGTTGCTGGGTCTTCATAAGAAATTGGGAATCCAGATAAGCAAGAGGATGAGAAAATTTAACTTTCCGGTTTGCCCAGCGAAATTTTGGCAAAGGCAAGATTTCTGAATCGGAAGAGAGAATGGTTACCTCAACGAAACCCGCATTGCTGGCTTCAGCGTCATCCTGACAAGCATCATCATCAATAAGGCGTGTAAAAAGCAAGCCAAGTGAATCAAGTTCTACCTCAAGATCCGGATTACCCACATCATCATCAATGGCTGGGTCAGATGAAGCGGTGGTTTTTCTCTTATGAGCTGGTTTCTTGATAACCTTGGTCTTGGGCCGGGTTGGCCGTCCTGCCTTCTCCGTTTTGTCTTGAGGAAGTTTCTTGCTCCAAAACGGATTATCGCCCTGGATCAGCAGTAATTAAATGTCAAACATATAAAGCAGTAACCGGTTCAACAATAGAGCAACTAAAATATTACCGCTGGCGGTTTGTTGGTGGTGCAGTAAGGAGGCAGACCGGTTTGAGTACAGAGGTGCTCCGGTTCATTCAGCATCTTTTTCACAGATTCTGTGACTTCGTCATCAGGGAGTTGGATTTTAGTGTGTCGGAGTGGGTCATCGACACTATCAGTATACTTGCACATCAAATCGGAGCGCCGGCTCAGAGGCAGTATGCTCCATGATATCCAACAACATGCAAGATCTATTCCCGTTAAGCCGTTGGCCATAAAAGCTCGGAGCTTGGACAGTTGCGGAGCGTATTTAATTCTTTCCTTGGCGCTTAGTCTTTGTGGAAAAGGGTGCGTGTTGCTGAGCCGTTCCGGACGGAAACTAGGCAAGGGATTTTCATTGTCAGGGGAGGTATCCTTGCAATAAAACCAAGTTGCATTCCACTCCTTGGGGTGAGTATGGAGTTTGACGTGGGGATAAGTGATTTCCTTCCTCTTCTGAATGGCCATACCGCCCAATTCAGTGTTGGGGCCATCGGTGAATTCAGTGCGACGGTTTAAATGAAAGAGATCTCTAAACAATTCGACTGAAGGCTCCTCTTGAAAGTATACCTCAGAAAGCACTTGAAAGTGGCATAGATTGGTAAAAGAGTTGGGGCCAATATCCTGTGGACGGAGCTGAAAATTGGCTAATACATCTCGGTAAAATTTAGAGCCGGGCGGTTTGAAGCCCCGGGCCAAGTGATCTGCGAAGACCACAACTTCTCCTTCCTGGGGGGTAGGTGGACATTCATTTCCAGGAACCCTCCAGTGGATCGTATCTTTACTGTCTAAAGCGCCGATCAAGACTAGATCGTCCAACTGTGATTCCGTGATGCGAGAAGGAACCCAATTGCACTCATACACTTGTTTGGCCATGGCGAGATCTACAAGAAATAGATGATCCGGTTCAAGAACACGCTGGGTAAAAGAAGGTGTTGATCTAAACTACGATGAACCGGTCTTCCACAATGCGGCATCATGTGGATTCTGGCGGTTCAACCAGGGGACTAATGGTATACACCGGTTTAGTAACTTTTTTCTATGATAAGTTAAACCGCCTGACCCAAACATCGGAAGAAATTGAAGCTATGGACAACTAGGTATACAGAAACAGGTTTCACAAAGATCTTATTTCAGCCACGGATCTACAACGAGCTCACAAAAAACAGAAAATATTCCAAAGAGTGAGGCGGAACGGAAGTGAACCATTGAGCGGGTATGTGCGTGAGATCTATGGGCTTAGATAAGAAATAACAGGCAGATGCTTAAAGATTACTACTGAACACAGCGGGAGTTTACAGATTCATCCAAGAATTGGAATACAAGTATGAGCAAGTGACGAACACAGCACGAACATGGAACCCTAAGAACGGATCTAGGTCAAGAAGAGAAGAAAGCTTACTGGGAACGGAGAAGATGCAGAACGATACCGCAGTGCTCTGGTGCGCTCAGGTTGATGTAGCGGCCCAAGACGAAGCAGAGGTCGACGGTGGCGGCAGAGCTCCAAGGCTGGCGACGCGAGGAAGACGAAGAAGAAGAAATGAGGGGAAAAGAAAGGAGATGACCATTCGGTCTTATTTATAAGGCAACAGAGTTAGGTCAAGCGCGCGGATCCAGGAGCTGCCGTTAAAAGAGGGCGTTATAAATGACAAATTACATGATGACATCATGCCGGTTTACAACAACCAGAAATGATGACAACATGGCGGTTTACCAATTTCCAGAAGATGTCCAAGACACAAGATTTTGTGAAGGATTGACATGAACCAGTTCAAATCAATCTGGGGCCTAATGTGGGGGATATTACCACTAGGCGTAAACCGGCCTACTTGGGCCGGGTTAACTTCATTAGTGGTATAAGCAGATGAAGGCCCAAGGCCTATAGTCGGTTTAGAATCTATAGCCGTAAACCGACCTGATGTGTAACTTGTATTGTAAGTTAGGAATAAAGAGATACCGACCGGGATACGAGTATGAACCGGTTGGGACTCTATGGACCGACGGGCGTCACCCGTGTATATAAGGGGACGACCCGGCGGCGATTCAGAGGACAACCACAACTCGAGCCTAGGCGAAGCTTGTTTGCTCCCTAGCCATCGAGATCATAGCAATTCCATCACAACTAGACGTAGGCTTTTACCTTCATCGAAGGGGCCGAACTAGTATAAAACCCTCGTGTCTTTGTGTCCGCTTTAACCCCTTCAAGTAAACCCGTGGCGATGGCTCCACGACTAAGTCCTTTCACTAGGACATCTGCCGTGACAAATCCACGACAATAGGTGTTTTGAATAAAATAGAAGTAAGAAAATTTAGGGTAGAACTAGGGTAGTCGAATTTTTAGCATGCATATAATAGAAATAGTATATTTAGTAAGTGATTAATATAACTAGTTTATTTATATTAGGTACTTAATAGAACTAGTTTATTTAGTAAGTGCTTAATAGAACTAGTTTATTTAGTAAGTAGTTAATAAAACTAGTTTATTTAGTAAGTAGTTCATAAACTAGTTTATTTAGTGTTAGGATTATATATAAGATATTTTCAAATGTTTTTTGTTCATATTTTGAACTATTGAAATGCAATGACCATCGATAAGTGGCCTATGTTTTGCCAGAGTGTTGATTAATTTCTGTTCCGGCAAATTTCAGATGCTCGATATGTCTTTTTTTAGCAAAGGTCATGCCGGATTTTTTGGGTTTTGCCGTCGAGTTATAATCTTTGAATTTTGAACACAGGAGATGTCTGATGACGATGGGATCTCAGAGTGCGGGTACTGCTACGATGACCGTGGTGTGTGCGATAGGTTTCCTCACCTGCAAAATGATAGGTTTTTCACCGTGGAGCTGGAAGAGACCTTCGATGTTTGCACGGTACGCAATGACAAGCATTTCATCATAATAAATATCATCACTTCTGCTTCTTTTGTTCAACGTGTAATTTATGGATTTTTTTTCAATTCGACTAGTACATCCCGTGCCATGCTAGACCATATGTATTGGAGAAGCTTGGTTTTGGTTTAGGTTTAGATGTCTTTGAGATTGTGGAGACAAGGAGGGCTCACTTCAGAACTAACATGGTTATGAGTTTCTGGTTAAGTTCTACAATGCAGTCGATCGCTCCCATTTCGGTTGCTCTAATTGGGAAGCTATCTGCAAGGCATATGAATTTGAGGAGGGAATGCGAATAAGATTTGATATTCGTCCCGAAGATTATGATGATGATGATAATATCGACATCTGGGTGGATGTGGATATGCCTCCTGTTTTACCAAGATGTGAGTTTGTCAAACTAATTTGTTAAGTTCAGTAATTTATGTTGTTAATTTAAAAATATTTGGCGTTCGTCCGTACTAAACTTATTTATTTATAACTGTCATCTTATTTCTTATCTTCAAGAGATACTCGGAAGGTAGTAGACATCACATACTACAACTATGACTCCAAGCTTAATTGTGAGGAGAAAGGTTATCTTGTCTCATTCATAGAAGATGTTGAGGCCTTCAAAACCAGTCACTCTATCAGCCCAAATTATACTAGATACGTGCCACTAGTCCATAAATTTCTTGATGGTAACTTCATTGACAAAAACTTGGTAAGATTTTTTTAATGATGGTAACTTCATTGCATGCATTATTCTTAAGTAAACTACATTGCTAACTATATATGTTACTATTTCGTTTTTGAACAGAGGCTCCCGAAGCAGGTTGTGCCTGACATGCTATGTACCGAAGGTGATGTGCATATGGTTAGCTTACGACCAACTCCTTCGGAGGCTTACCATACTACATACTCGATTTCTTCAAATGATGGAAGGCTCAAAATCAAAGAATGGAGCAAAGTGATGAATACGCACACGCAAATAATTGGAGACAAAATGAACCCGTGCAAGCCACAAGTTGGAGATAGGTTTATGTCCATTCTTCATTCTTGTGAAGGACCGGTTTATCTGTTTTATGGTTTAAGCTAGGAGAGAGGAGTAGGTCCTAAGTATTAAGAACAATTAGTTACTGTTGATTATATATGAGTACAATGTCTTAGACTTGGTGGTGATGCTGAGTAGGAGTAGTGATTATGAGTACTATGATGATGATGAGAAGGAGTTGTTATTATAACTAGTGACGAAGTTGTTGTATGATGTCTCATCATGGACGAAAATGATGATTATAAGGAGTTATATGACAATGATATATTATGATGATAAGTTGTTAATGATATTATGATGATGATGATAAGTTATTATGTTATTGGGTGAAAGAACCGCGGATTAGTTTCAAATGGATGGATCCAAAGTGACCATTGGTTACTTTGGATCCATGCACTTGAAACTAATCCAAAGTTCTTTCACCTAGTGATTTAATAACTCATTATGATGTTAAAACAATCTCTAAATTGCTACTGTATGAAAAATTGTATACATGTATATGAATACGACCTAAAATTCAAAAGAAATGGAATACGGAATAATAGTAGTAGCGATAGTTCTCGAAAGCGCTACTAGTAATTAGCAGTAGCGATTGGCATGGAAAGTGCTACTACTAAGAAGATATATGAGTAGCGCGTGCCAGTCGGCGCTACTGCTAAGCTTTAGCTGTAGAGCCTTATCAGTAGCGCGCTTACCCGCGCTACTGATAGGCCAAAAACTAGCGCTACTGCTAGGATTTTCCCTAGTAGTGGTAGGTCATATTTCGTTGGTCAAGCTGACGGCCAAAGTTGGAGTTTAAATAGGAGATGACCTCACATGGTGAAATAGACACTAGTAGAAAAAGCCCCATTTGTCCCGGTTCATGAGGCCCATTTGTCCCGGTTGCCGAACTGGGACTAAAGTGTCGGTACTAAAGCCCAACACCTTTAGTCCCGGTTCGCCCACGAACCGGGACAGATGGGGCTCCACGTGGCCATTGTGGCTTGCCCAGGCAGGAGGGCCTTTTGTCCCGGTTGGTGCCACCAACCGAGAACAAAAGGCTTCCACGCGTCAGCAGTTCAGGGGCTGGCGTTTTTGTTTTTTTTT
>NC_041391.1:127907846-127913126 GCF_002162155.2 Triticum dicoccoides
GGTTTTGTAGGCTTAATTTAGGGGTTTCATATATTGTGTTAGCTAGCTAACAAAGAGAAGTGTCCTCTCTTATCTCGGTGCTTGGTCGACGCTACGTACTATACGTATGGAGAGGACTCGACACACTAGCGAGCTAGTAAGCAAATGAAGGAAATCATTAAGTACAGAAGATCGTGATATGTCTCCGTCGTATCTATAATTTTTGATTGTTCCATGCCAATATTCTCCAACTTTTATATACTTTTGGCAACTTTTTATACTATTTTTTGGGACTAACATATTGATCCAGTGCCCAGTGCCACTTCCTGTCTGTTGCATGTTTTTTGTTTCGCAGAAACCCAATATCAAACGGAGTCCAAACGGGATAAAAATGTATGGAGATTTTTTTTTGGAATATTTATGATTTTTGGGAAGTGAAATCAACGCGAAACGGTGTCCGGGGTGGTCACGAGGTAGGGGGCGCGCCCTACCCCCCAGGCGCGCCCCTGGCCCTCGTGGTCCACCTGTAAGGCGGTCAACGCTCTTCTTTTGGCGCAAGAAAACTAATTTTATGAGAAATATCTGGGCAAAAGATTCACCCCAATCGGAGTTACGGATCTCCAAATATAAAGGAAACAGTGAAGGGGTAGAATCAGGGAACGCAGAGAACGCAGAAACAGAGAGATAGATCCAATCTCGGAGGGGCTCTCGCCCCTCCCAAGCCATGGGAGCCAAGTATCAGAGGGGAAACCCTTCTCCCATCTAGGGAGGAGGTCAAGGAAGAAGAAGAAGAAGGGTCCCTCTCTCCCCCTTGCTTTCGGTGGTGCCGGAGCGATGCCGGGGGCCATCATCATCACCGCGATCTTCACCAACACCGCCGTCATCTTCACCAACATCTCCATCACCTTCCCCCTTCTATATCCAGTGGTCCACTCTCCCGCAACCCGCTGTACCCTCTACTTGAACATGGTGCTTTATGCTTCATATTATTATCCAATGATGTGTTGCCATCCTATGATGTCTGAGTAGATTTTCGTTGTCCTATTGGTGATTGATGAATTGCTATGATTGGTTTGAGTTGCATGTTTTATTATTGGTGTTGTCCTATGGTGCTCTCCATGTCGCGCATGCGTGAGGGATTCCCACTGTAGGGTTTGCAATATGTTTATGATTTGTTTATGGTGGGTGGCGTGAGTGACAGAAGCACAGACCCGAGTAAGTAGGTTGTTTGCGTATGGGATAAAAGGGGACTTGATACTTTAATGCTATGATTGGGTTTTACCTTAATGAATCTTTAGTAGTTGCAGATGCTTGCTAGAGTTCCAATCATAAGTGCATATGATCCAAGTAGAGAAAGTATGTAGCTTATGCCTCTCCCTCAAATAGAATTGCAATAGTGATTACCGGTCTAGTAACATAGTCAATTGCCTAGGGACAATTTCACAACTCCTACCACCACTTTTCCACACTCGCTATATTTACTTTCTTGCTTCTAAACAGCCCCTAGTTTATATTTACGCGCTCTTTATTGTCTTGCAAACCTACCCAACAACACCTACAAAGTACTTCTAGTTTCATACTTGTTCTAGGTAAAGCGAACGTCAAGCGTGCCTAGAGTTGTATCGGTGGTCGATAGAACTTGAGGGAATATTTATTCTACCTTTAGCTCCTCGTTGGGTTCGACACTCTTACTAATCGAAAGAGGCTACAACTATCCCCTATACTTGTGGGTTATCAAGACCTTTTTCTGGCGCCGTTGCCGGGGAGTAATAGCGTGGGGTGAATATTCTCGTGTGTGCTTGTTTGCTTTATCACTAAGTAATTTTTATTTGCTGTTCTTAGTTGTTCTCTATCTTCAGTTATGGATATGGAACGCAAAATAGCAAAAAAAGTAGTTGTACTTGCTACTCATGAGGATGGGGTAACTCCTAAAACCCTCGATTCTGATTATGTGAAAGATATTGTGTACTACTTTGATAATCCTGAGAAAGCCCCATTCAAATTTATAATGGGAGACACGTTGGATCAACGTGAATACTTTAGGGATTATCGCTCGACACAAAAAGGGAAACTATTATGGGATCAATTTATTATGTTGCGTTGGTATGCCTGGAATCTCTGCTTGAGATATGATATTACTTGTTGCTCTAGGATGGAGGCTCCACACCTTCCCTTTTCATGCGAATTTAATGATAATGAAACCGTAGCTTCTTATGCTAATGGTATATATGATTACTATGATGTGGAACAAATAGAAGAATTTGTTGCTTTTAAGGCTGCTTATGAGATTGAATCTTTGTTTGAAAAGTATGAAGCTTTAGATGATGATGCTTATAGGCCTGCAAATCTTGCTATGCTTAGATATTGCTATGAAAATTATAAATACAATTACTATATTAAAGCTTTTATAAAGAAAGTCTCCACTGTCCAAGAAGAGACTAATATTTTGCAGGAAGCTATGGAAGAAGAAATTGATGAAACTGTGAGCTCATTGGATGAAAAAGATGATGAGGAGAGCGAAGAACAAAAGGAGGAATAGAGGATTAGCTACCCGTTGCCACCTTCTAATGAGAGTAACCCTCCAACTCATACATTATTTAATTCCCCTTCGTGCTTACCGAAGGATGATTGCTATGATGACTGTTATGATCCCTATGATTCTTTTGAAATATCCCTTTTTGATGATGCTTGCTATGCTTGTGGCCAAGATGCCAATATGAATTATGCTTATGGAGATGAACTTGCTATAGTTCCTTATGTTAAACATGAAATTGGTGCGATTGCACCCATGCATGATAGTCCTATTATCTTTTTGAATTCTCCCTACTATACTATATCGAAGTTTTGTGCTTATTAAGGATTATATTGATGGGTTGCCTTTTACCATTGCACATGATGATTTTGATAGATATAATATGCATGTGCTTGCTGCTCCTACTTGCAATTATTATGAGAGAGGAACTATGTCTCCACCTCTCTATGTTTCCAACACGATAGAATTGCAAGAAACTGTTTACTATGCATTGGCCTTTACTTGGTGTGCATGAATTGTTCTTTTATGACATGCCGATGCATAGGAAGAGAGTTAGACTTCGTTGTTGCATGATATATGTTACTTTGTGCTCACTACTAAATTACAAATCATTGTTAATTAAAATTGGCTTTGATATACCTTGGGATCCGGGTGGATCCATTACTTGAGCACCTAATGCCTAGCTTAATGGCTTTAAAGAAAGCGCTGCCAGGGAGACAACCTGGAAGTTTTAGAGAGTCATTTATTTCTGTTGAGTGCTTTCATATAGTTTAAAAACAACAAAAATAAAGAGAGGAACCCAAAACTTTTCAAAAAGAGAAGTGAAAGTGAGAGAGACGAGCATTGTGAAAGTGGGGGACGTCCTTGAACTTTGTTCATGCCCATGGGAACTTTGTGAATCTTAATTACAGAAACTTTTCAATAAAAATAATTATCCCCTTGTACAATTCCATTGTATTATAAAAATAATGTGCCAAGGTTTGCCTTTAGGATGTTTACAATGTTTGTTGGTTTGTACGGTGCAGGACAGAAACTTTGGCTGTAGTGCGTGATTTTACATTTTTACCTGGAACGTCAATTGGTTCTGATTCCTTTTTTAGTTTCTTGCTATACAACTTTTTTATTTTTCCTAATTTTGGTAGAATTTTTGGGGTACCAGAAGTATTGTGATTGTTCAGATTGCTACAGACTGTTCTGTTTTTGACAGATTCTGTTTTTGATGCATAGTTTGCTTGTTTTGATGAATCTATCAATTTATATCAGTGGATTAAGCCATGGAAAAGCTATATTACAGTAGACACAATGCAAAAACAAAATATGAATTGGTTTGCAACAGTACTTAGAATGGTGATTTGCTTTATTATACTAACGGATCTTACCGAGTTTTCTGTTGAAGTTTTGTGTGGATGTAGTGTCTAATCGAGGATGTTTCGATGTGAGAAGAAGGAAGAGAGGCAAGAGCTCAAGCTTGGGGATGCCCGAGGCACCCCAAGTAAATATTCAAGGAGACTCAAGCGTCTAAGCTTGGGGATGCTGGGGAGGCATCCCCTCTTTCTTCAACAAGTATCGGTATGTTTTCGGATTCGTTTCGTTCATGCATTATGTGCAAGTCTTGGAGCGTCTTTTGCAGTTAGGTTTTTCTTTTTCTTTTATGCACCATGCTGGTATGAGATGGTCCTTGGTCGATTTGTAGAATGCTCTATGCACTTCACTTATATCTTTTGAGTATGGCTTTATAGAATGCTTCATGTGCTTCACTTATATCATTTGAAGTTTGGATTGCCTGTTTCTCTTTACATAGAAAACCGCCATTTGTAGAATGCTCTTTTGCTTCACTTATACTTGTTAGAGCGTGGGAGTATCTTTTGTAGAAATAATTAAACTCTCTTGCTTCACTTATATCAATTTAGAGAGATGACAGGAATTGGTCATTCACATGGTTAGTCATAAAATCCTACATAAACTTATAGATCGCTGAATATGATATGTTTGATTCCTTGCAATAGTTTTGCAATATAAAAATGGTGATATTAGAGTTATGCTAGTAGGTGGTTGTGGATTGTAGAGACACTTGTGTTGAGGTTTGCAAGTCCCGTAGCATGCACGTATGGTAACTGTTGTGTGACAAATTTGAAGCATGGGGTGTTTCTTTGATTGTCTTCCTTATGGGTGGCAGTCGGGGACGAGCGATGGTCTTTTCCTACCAATCTATCCCCCTAGGGGCATGCATAGTAGTACTTTGCTTCGAGGGCTAATAAATTCTTGCAATAAGTATATGAGTTCTTTATGACTAATGTGAGTCCATGGATTATATGCACTCTCATCCTTCCATCATTGCTAGCCTCTTCGGTACCGTGCATTGCCCTTTCTCACCTCGAGAGTTGGCGCAAACTTCGCCGGTGCATCCAAACCCCGTGATACGATACGCTCTATCACACATAAGCCTCATTATATCTTTCTCAAAACAGCCACCATACCTACCTATCATGGCATTTCCATAGCCATTCCGAGATATATTGCCATGCAAATTCCATCATCATCATATTCATGACTTGAGCATTCATTGTCATATTGCTTTGCATGATCGTAAGATAGCTAGCATGATGTTTTCATGGCTTGTCCATTTTTTGATGTCATTGCTACGCTAGATCATTGCACATCCCGGTACACCGCCGTAAGCATTCATATAGAGTCATATCTTTGTTCTAGTATCGAGTTGTAATTTTGAGTTGTAAGTAAATAAAAGTGTGATGATCATCATTATAGAG
>NC_041391.1:127913308-127946947 GCF_002162155.2 Triticum dicoccoides
AAAGGCCAAAGAAGCCTAAATAAAAAAAGGGGTCCAAAGAAGCCCATCCAAAAAGGGGCAATGTTACTATCTCTTTTTCCACACTTGTGCTTCAAAGTAGCACCATGTTCTTCATGTAGTGAGTCTCATATCTTGTGCTTCAAAGTAGCACCATGATTCTTCATATAGATTGTCTCCTATGTTGTCACTTTCATATACTAGTGGGAATTTTCATTATAGAACTTGGCTTGTATATTCCAACGATGGGCTTCCTCAAATGCCCTAGGTCTTCATAAGCAAGCAAGTTGGATGCACACCCACTTAATTTCTTTTGTTGAGCTTTCATACACTTATAGATCTTAGTGCATCCGTTGCATGGCAATCCCTACTCCTCGCATTGACATCAATTGATGGGCATCTCCATAGCCCGTTGATTAGCCGCGTCGATGCGAGACTTTTTTTGTCTTCTCCACATAACCTCCATCATTATATTCTATTCCACCTATAGTGCTATATCCATGGCTTGCGCTCATGTATTGCGTGAGGGTTGAAAAAGCTGAAGCGCGTTAAAAAGTATGAACCAATTGCTCGGCTCGTTATCGGGGTTGTGCATGATGGGAGCATTTCTGTGTGATGAAGATGAAGCATGGCCAAACTGTATGATTTTGTAGGGATAAGCTTGCTTTGGCCTTGTTGTTTTGAAAAGACATGATTGCTTTATTAGTACGCTCGAAGTATTATTGTTTTTATGTCAAATGATAGACTATTTCTTTGAATCACTCGTGTCTTAATATTCATGCCATGATTAGACATATGATCAAGATTATGCTAGGTAGCATTCCACATCAAAAATTATCTTTTTTATCATTTACCTACTCGAGGACGAGCAGGAATTAAGCTTGGGGATGCTGATACGTCTCCGTGGTATCTATAATTTTTGATTGTTCCATGCCAATATTCTCCAACTTTTATATACTTTTGGCAACTTTTTATACTATTTTTTGGGACTAACATATTGATCCAATGCCCAGTGCCAGTTCCTGTCTGTTGCATGTTTTTTGTTTCACAGAAACCCAATATCAAACGGAGTCCAAACGGGATAAAAACGGACGGAGATTATTTTTGGAATATTTATGATTTTTGGGAAGTGAAATCAACACGAAACGGTGTCCGGGGTGGTCACGAGGTAGGGGGGCGCGCCCTACCCCCCCCCCCCCAAGCGCGCCCCTGGCCCTCGTGGTCCACCCGTAAGGCGGTTGACGCTCTTCTTTTGGCGCAAGAAAGCTAATTTTATGAGAAAGATCTGGGCGAAAGATTCACCCCAATCGGAGTTACGGATCTCCAGATATAAAGGAAACAGTGAAGGGGTAGAATCAGGGAACGCAGAGAACGCAGAAACAGAGAGATAGATCCAATCTCGGAGGGGCTCTCACCCCTCCCAAGCCATGGGAGCCAAGGACCGGAGGGGAAACCCTTCTCCCATCTAGGTAGTAAGTCAAGGAAGAAGAAGAAGAAGAAGGGGCCCTCTCTCCCCCTTGCTTCCGGTGGCGCCGGAGTGCTGCCGGGGGCCATCATCATCACCACGATCTTCACCAACATCTCCATCACCTTCCCCCTTCTATATCCAGCGTTCCACTCTCTCGCAACCCGCTGTACCCTCTACTTGAATACTTATGGTGGGTGGCGTGAGTGACAGAAGCACAGACCCGAGTAAGTAGGTTGTTTGCGTATGGGATAAAAGGGGACTTGATACTTTAATGCTATGGTTGGGTTTTACCTTAATGAATCTTTAGTAGTTGCGGATGCTTGCTAGAGTTCCAATCATAAGTGCATATGATCCAAGTAGAGAAAGTATGTTAGCTTATGCCTCTCCCTCAAAAAGAATTGCAATAGTGATTACCGGTCTAGTAACATAGTCAATTGCCTAGGGACAATTTCACAACTCCTACCACCACTTTTCCACACTCGCTATATTTACTTTCTTGCTTCTAAACAGCCCCTAGTTTATATTTACGCGCTCTTTATTGTCTTGCAAACCTACCCAACAACACCTATAAAGTACTTCTAGTTTCATACTTGTTCTAGGTAAAGCGAACATCAAGCGTGCGTAGAGTTGTATCGGTGGTCGATAGAACTTGAGGGGATATTTATTCTACCTTTAGCTCCTCGTTGGGTTCGACACTCTTACTTATCGAAAGAGGCTACAACTATCCCCTATAATTGTGGGTTATCATATCGTCATGAACATATACAGAGAGAAGTGATCGACCTCTCCTTCTCCGAGAAATTGGTCGAACAACAAGTTTTCGTATATCTATCCGACGCTACTGGCTACATATATACAATATAAGATCTCTTACAATCCCCTAACATCTGAACTCAACTTCCACATGGTATTCTCCGTCTTTGTCGATGACGTCACTACTAGGGAAAAGGCTAGCAGCAGCGCGGGTTTTAGGTGTATCAGTAGCGCGGGGAGGGGCGCTACTAACAAGGCGCTACAACTAACATATAGCAGTAGCGCGTGGTCACCGGCGCTACTGCTACACAATTGTAGCAGCAGCGCAGTTACTGGGAGCTCGCTACTGCTAGTAGCTCTAGCTCCCTTTGCAACAACGCGCTACTGCTATCGCGGCGCTGCTACTAACTTTTATACACTCGCTACTGCTAATTTAACAGGTTTTTTGTTTTTTTTGGGCATATTTGTTTTGTATTTGAACAGGCTTTATAGAAGAATCTTTAGCACATAGGAATATCATCATGATACACATACAAATGCATGCGAGACCACGAATGTAATCATAGCATATACATACACATAGTCTCATCATAATCATCATCCAACACAAAGTGGTCTCTCGTCATCATCTCGAAAATAGCGATACAAGTCCTTGATTACTTGCAAATACATCATCATCCATCTAAACAATGGTATACGCGAGAAGCGCTATCACTTTGAGTACATGTGTTTGTATCCCTCTCTCGCATTAGCGTGAACCTAAACTAACTACTGCCTGTCGCTCGGAAACCGGAAACCGGCAACACCTGGGCCTGACACTCCGGCCACTCATCGTATATATACTCCTGGCGTAGCACTTCTTCGCCATCGATGATCTATGCACCTGCATCGTCACATGAGTCGATGATATGCAACATATATACTTGAGCAACAGAAAGAGACAGACTTGACAAAAATAGAAACAACATATCATAAGCATAAATAACAAAGTTCATTGTACCCAAAATGCCCTAACTAGAGTGATCTTCGCTAGTCGAGGAGGAGGATGGTTTAATTACATCACAAATAAAGTTTCACTGCGCATAACTCAAAGTTTTGTCATACAGAAAGTATGGACTAAACAGACACATTGTCATATATCGACAATCACTCCAACATGCCGTGCCATCCATCGAGGTCAGGGAGATAGTCCCTGAGTTTAGTGAAAGGCTTCATGTCAAGACGTTGAGAGGCTATCCATGTTCAGACGTCTTCCCGCGAGATTTGTCCTTCTCCGTAGAACATCCCTGTTTTTCCGACGACCTCTTTCATGATGATTTGGGAAAGTTCGCGCTGGATGTTATAGAACTCGGCTCGAAGTCGATGATCCTCGATATCTCCTATGTCCTTTGCCCATTGCAGAATATGGGCATCGCCAAATCTAGGTGACATGTGAAGGTTGTGGTGATCCCGTCTGTACTCCAGCATGTGGTGTAGGACATAGAATCCATCATTAAGAGAATCGTTCAGTTGCTGGATGCAGCAGAAGTCGGTCTTATGGCTGAAGGCGGCCCTGCCGCCCCTTCTCTTCTTGTCCCTAACCTCTCCACCCCTTGCTTGGTAGTAAAACATAGCACTGTCGAGAACATCTTTGATGTGGGTGTAATCCTTTTTGTGAATGTTCTTCGACGAGTCCAAGTAAAGAGCGTGGGAGAATCGGGGGTAGAGGATGATGAGGACGGCGCGCCCGCCGCTGCGCAAAATAAGTACACCTCAAATTAATTAGCCTCCACCGTGCAAATGAATTATTCAAATCGAAGGAAGGATAGCAGCGCGGATGACTTACACGGGATGGTAAGGCACGAGAATCGCCTCCTTGTCCTTATTGGTGAGCATGAAACTGACGATGTAATCCCTCGCGTATTCACGCTGCTCTGCACAGACTCCCAAGAAGCTCTCGTGCATGTAGTACGGGTCAGCGACACAGATATGATGTATCTGCTCAACCTCGATGATGTAGTTCATGTGCAAGGCATAAAGGCGGACAAACGTAAAATCCAGCTTCTTCACGTGAAACATGTCGAATATGTAATCGAATCGGAGGAAGAACTTATTCGCAGGGAAGCTGTCGACGTACAACATTTGCCGCGGAACGTTAACCACGTAGAGTGGGTATCCTGGATCTTTCGAGGCGATGAGGCCTGTCTCTACCCGCAGCACATCGTCATGAAGTCTCCTTAGATCGCCGAATCTGGCCCGTAGCGCTGTTGCATGTAGGATTGGTTGACCGGGGATATCCCATTTATCCGCATCGGGGATATCTATACGGTCCTAAAGCCGAGGCTGCTAAGGCGGCTGGATCATAGAATCAGCTTTTTTGCCTTTCCTCGCTCTCTTCCTAGACTTCTTTACTACCGGAAGGTCATCAATAATACGTTGAGACGGTAATTCAGGCACCGACTCATGACGCTCAAACCCTGAGGAGGCGCCAGTATAGACATACTGTTCAGCGCCATCGTCATCCTCATCCTCATCCATGGCAACGTCATCAGCGACTAATGGAGCCTCCTCCTTACCCCGTCCGCTATCACCCAAACCGAGACCCGACGCTAATTGGGTAGGTGGGGTGTTGATGTTCATACCTTGCTGAGGCTGTGTGCTCGTGGGTGTGCTCCCGGCCGCCTCCAGACGAAGCAGACGCTTTGGCCACAACAGGACCCACCCATTGCAACAATCACCAAGCCGCCGCGGGGTCTCGTCGTCATCCCCCACTGGTATTAGAGGAGGCAAATTCTCGTGGCCCGGTGTCGGTGTCAAAACCGGCGGATCTCGGGTAGGGGGTCCCGAACTGTGTGTCTAGGCGGATGGTAACGGGAGACGAGGGACACGATGTTTTTACCCAGGTTCGGGCCCTCTTGATGGAGGTAAAACCCTACGTCCTGCTTGATTAATATTGATGATGTGGGTTACAAGAGTAGATCTACCACGAGATCAAGGAGGCTAAACCCTAGAAGCTAGCCTATGGTATGATTATTGTTCGTCCTATGGACTAAAGCCATCCGGTTTATATAGACACCGGAGAGGGCTAGGGTTACACAGAGTCGGTTACAATGGTAGGAGATCTACATATCCGTATCGCCAAGCTTGCCTTCCACGCCAAGGAAAGTCCCATCCGGACACGGGACGAAGTCTTCAATCTTGTATCTTCATAGTCTTGGAGTCCGGCCGATGATGGTAGTTCGGCTATCCGGACACCCCCTAGTCCGGGACTCCCTCAGTAGCCCCTGAACCAGGCTTCAATGACGACGAGTCCAGCGCGCATGTTGTCTTCGGCATTGCAAGGCGGGTTCCTCCTCCGAATAATTCATAGAAGATTGTGAACACCAGGATAGTGTCCGGCTCTGCAAAATAAATTCCACATACAACCGTAGAGAGAATAATATTACACAAGATCAATCTGCTGACGTATTCTGCGGCGTGACGTCATACCACTTCCAAGCCTTTACTCGAATTGTTTTTATTGTTCCACCTCAGTGCGTTTAGCGAGGCGGTTTCCTTGGCACGTCTTGTTGAAGCAGAGATAGTGTTCCCCTTATTACGGGATTCCCATCAATACGGACGTGGGTAACCCAACCGCGCCCATTGCCACGCCCCCTCCATCGAAGGCGGGTTCCAAACGGTCACGGGGACGGCTCTTGGTATTCTTCCTCTTTATAATGAGACCAAGGCCCGTTCTTTTTATTCAATCCTCTATCGAATCCGCCCCTCTCCCTGAGTTCCAACACCCAGGGCTCCAAATTCAGGTACCTTCGATCCTCGACAATGTCCGGTCCTGATCTACGAGGCCGGTGGATGCCCTCCTCCTTCACGGAGGAGGACGTGCTAAAGCTGAGAGATGCCAGGTATTTAACCTACGAGATTTCGCATAGGCTGCCTGCCCGAGGGCAAGTTATCCCAACTCCCGAGCCTGGCGAGATCGTCGTGTTCATGTCTCACTTCCGTCGGGGTTTAGGCTTCCCGACAGATCCCTTCATGAGGGGGCTCATGTTTTACTATGGGCTGGAATTCCACGACCTGGCTCCGGAGTCCATCCTCCATATCTCATCATTCATTGTCGTCTGTGAAGCCTTCCTCCGCACTACCCCTCACTTAGGCTTATGGCTCAAAACCTTCAACGTGGAGCCGAAGATGATTGAGGGGCGTCAAGCAGAGTGCGGCGGGGCGGTTATAAGCAAGAGGGCCGAAGCTCCATGGCCCAAGGGCTCTTTCCAAGAGGAGCTCGGCTCCTGGCAACAGGAGTGGTTTTATATCACCGCTCCCCGTGGCAGCAGGCAGAAGCCGCCGCCCGTCTTTCGCTCGGGCCCTCCATAGCAGATGACGTCATGGGTCAACAAGGGGCGTGACTGGGGGCCGCCCAAAGACGTCCTCCTATTGCAGGACCGGATTTGAGTCCTCCAAGAAAGGGAGATCAATCTGGTCGCAGTGGTGCAGGTCATGTTGATCCGGCGCCTACTGCCCTGCAAACGTCGCCCTCTCCGCCTGTGGGAATTTAATTCGGAGGGGCCGCAAGCTCTTCAACACTTCATGGGTTTGACTCCCATGGAGATGTATAAAGTGTTCTTCGGATTGCAAGAGACGCATCCAGAATTGACCGAGGATGCTGGCCTAAGCTGCAATCGCCCCGATACTCAAGTAAGTAGCCCTGTGTCCAGACACACCATCCATTTATTTATCGTGAGCTTGCCTTTTAACCAGCTATCCCTGGATAGGAGTGGATAACGCAAGCAAAACTGATACGGTGTCCGGCCCCCCTCCCTGAGACCACGCAGGATCCCGTGTTAATCAAAATGTTGGAGGTTGCACCTTTGAATGAGGGCGAAGGGGGGCACGGGGAAACTGCCACCTATGCCAAGGAGGTTTTTAGTAAGGGAGGAATCGAGAGTCCCTCCTTCCAGGGGGAGAAGAGGACTGCTTCCGAAGACCCGGAGGCCAAGGCCTCAAAGCGGGGAAAGAAATCTGTACCGGAAGGTCCTGCGCCGGGAAGAGCCCCGGCCGTACTGTCTCCTCGGAGGAATCAGCCCTCTATTGAGCCGTAAGTAACAAGGGGGGTTTTATAATTATTAGACACCCCTGCTTAATGTCTAAAGGTAACCGAAGTTTTTACCTTGTAGTTCGGATCTCAGCCCATCTCAGCACAACTCATCTTCGGGAGACCTTCGTCCGGAGATGATGGAGAGCGAAACGCCTCCATCTGCCGCCCCATCGCACGGGGCGGACGACCCTGAGGTGTCGTCGTGGAGGGTCTCCCCGAGTCCGGCGTGGCCGGAGAGTTCGGCACCCATTGGAGTACGGCCGGTGGAGCTGCAGGATTTGCTTAAGAGGGCATCCATCTTAGAAGATCACCGCACATTAATGGGTAATGTGATTGAGAGGATCTCGTCCGCTGAAAGCGGGTTGTATGAGGCCGTCAGAAGTTTACTGACGGGATTTGAGGTATGCAAAAAATGACATACCTGTTGACAGTTTTGCACATGAAGTGCGCCCTGTATAGTAGCCCCTGAGACTTGGTATGCTGTCGAAAACGGCAGCGTGCCTAGGATCATAATCTCAGTTATTAACTGTCGCCTTTCCTATGCAGGTGGCGGAACATTCGGTGGCCAGCCGGACGGATGGATTCGCCGAGCTGAAGAAGCAACTCAACAGTGCAGATGCGGACATCTCGCTGGTCAATAAACGACTTGATGAGTCACAAGGTATGTGATTGCGCCGCGGTCGCTTAGTAAGGGAGCTGATGCCCATTCCTTACAAGTTGTACGCTTGATGCAGATGGTGCTACTGCTGTGGAAGACCTTCGAGCAGAACTTGCTCGGGCCAAGAAGCAAGCCAGAAAAAGCGAGGCGGCTGCCTTGAAGGCAGCGGAAGAGCGAGAAGCCAAGAAGGCTGCTCACTGCCAAAGCAGGGAGGAGATGGCCGGAATGGCCATGAAATTAAAAGTTGCTACCGACTGCCTGGAGGTTCTTGAAGGAGAACGCCGAGCGGAGCAAGAGGACCTGAAGAAGGCCGATGCCGAAGCTAAGGATGCCCGTAGTGTGATGCGGGCTATGAAGGAGGAGATGCGTCAGGTCGGAGACATTGTGGCTGGAAAGCTCTTTATGCTGCGTAGGAAGTTCACGGATCCAAAGTATGCTCAGCTGGGCCAATTGTACGGTGCGGAGGATCCTTATCTGGACTTGGCGGCGAGTGCGGCTGACGCAGTCGTGCACTTTCGAAGCCAGGAGGATCATGAAATGGAAGAGCTTTTCTGGTCTCAATTCCATAGTCCGGAGCGTCCACTTCCGTTGAGTGATCGGCTGGTTGAGTGGGCTGAGCTGAATAGATTGTCCGGACTGGCCATGATGGATGTGGTCACTCATCTGTGGCCGAAAAGGCCCAAGCCGAAGAGTTATTTTGGCTTGTTGCAGCAATTCCTTGGGGCAGTGCCGCATATTAAGGCGATGAAGCGGTCGGCATGCATAGAAGGTTCACGGATGGCTCTCGTCCGTGGTAAAACATGCTGGTCGGAGATGGATGCCACCGCTGTTGCATCCCGGGGTTCGGACAAAAGCCGATTCCCCACCGAGCATTACTTTGAGGAAGTCCTGCAGGGCGCTCGTATAATAGAGTCGCAGTGCTCGAAAGATGCTATGTTTGAATGACATGTATGATTTCTAAGATCATGTTTATAATGCAATGACTTTTTATACTTGTGTGTTCAAGTATTGAACTATCTCCTGTGTGGCCGTATATATATATGTGTGTGTATAATCTGAAAGATGGTAGTCTTTGGCTTCAGCCCCCACGCACATGGTTCGGGGGTGTTTGCAAAAAGAAAATCACTTCTTCACACTTAATCCAACGTCTTGGTCCTTTTAAGGAGGTGATAGCGTAGCAAACTAGGCAACCGGACTATAATGCTTTATCACTTTCACTTAGCCATAGGAGCTCGAATGTGGGGCTACGATATAGCCCCTGATGGCACCGCGCTTCTCCGAACTCGGGGCGCGTATGTGCCTGACCGGGAAGCGGTCCTTCGTCAAAGCGAAGGAATTCTAAACATTCCAATGGTCGATCGAGTGGTTGACCAGTCTCTCGCTATATCATGACAGTCAGTTTTCGGCTTTCTCTACTGAGGTGCTCTCCCGGCCGAACCGGGGCACAATCGCAGTAGTTCTCCTAGTGCCGCGTTAGCCGATGATACGAAACGTAAGGCAGCAAAACACAGAAGCCGGGCAAACCCAACATTTGACCAAAGACATGATTCGGAGCTGATGCATATAAGGCCTAACTCGAGACGCCGAACATTCCCTGAGGTGTTCGGTCTTTATGATATTGGGCCGAACAAAGCCCTAAGCCCCTAGTGTCCAGGTACAGGCGGGAACTTTTGACGCGGCCGATGCCAAAACGCCAGCCTCCTCCTCGGCTCTGGTAGGAAACCGGGGGATGTGTATCAACAAGAGAGTAAGAAAGGTTTACGCAGGGTCTTAATCTGAAAAGAATCCTTGCAACGGGTCCCTACTGCACGTCTGCGCCTGTGTCTCCGTTGTGCTGTATCCTGGACGGGTGTAGCACGTGCTTCATCTGTAAAAGAGAAGGACTTAGTTTCTAAGAAATATCATGCAAAAATTGTATTAAAATAAAGTATAATTTGGAAGATGAAGAAAGTTGAGCATTATTGGCTTTCATCATTTATGCGCGCGGCCCCCTAACAAAAAAGGGGTATGCGGCTGGGAAGCCCCTTGTTAGCTTACGCCGGACTTGTCTAACCATGTCCGAGGTCTAAATGACCTGTTTTTCAGGGACTTTGACCTGCAAGGTCTGATTAATGTGTGGTTGTCGAAGCAGTCGCACATTCTCTGTGGTCGAGGGACACTCAGAGTTGTGAGATTATGCCACGTGGACCGGGCATTTCTAAGCATAAGAGACGCGTAATGTTGTATTGCATTAAAGTAGGTGAAAGCTTCGCGCCCCAGTAGCGCTTAAGGGCTACTGTTAAATGGGGCGATGGAGAGTGAGCTTTTCGCGACAGAGGTTGTCGGATGAACCGAACACGACCTCTAGTGGTACAGAGCCTGTAAAATTGGCTTAAAAGGCCTGGCGTCACTCCTTTGAAGGAAGTGCTGCTATAGCGAATTTTGGTGGGTTCTATCCCCAGTCTGCGGACGGTGTCCTGGTATAGCAGGTGCCGCGCTGCGTGTTATCACGTGAAGTGAGTTCACTGTTTTGACTTCTAGTGGGAAAGTCTTTTGGTTTCCGGATCGCTGCTTTTGGGTTTCGTCACCTTCACCTGGTGTGTCGAGCCCCTTGTGTTCGGCGTTAAGTCAGCCGGACTGCTTGAAGACCCAACAATCTCTGTGGGTATGGTTTGCAGGTGTCCCGGAGGTACCATGTCTTTGGCATAGTCTGTCCAGAATCTTGTTTAGGTTGGATAGCTCGTCACTGTTGTCCTTGAGGGGCAATGTTTTGTTGTTCGGCCGAGAGCTTTTGAATCCGGCGTTGACCGCCGTACTATTTGGGCCATTTTCCTTATTCCGGCGCTGATCTTTTCTGCGTCGTGATTTCCCATTTCCATCCCTGATTTCGGATGTACTCGGGTCGCTGGTGCTGCATCTAGCCAGCCAGCTGTCTTCCTCTGCGCAAAAGCGTGTCATGAGGCTTGTTACTGTGGCCATTGTTCTTGGTTTTTCCTGGCCGAGGTGTCTGGCGAGCCATTCGTCTTGGACGTTGTGTTTAAAGGCTGCTAAGGCTTCAGCGTCCGAACAGTCGACTATTTGGTTCTTTCTAGTGAGGAACCTGTTCCAGAATTTGCGTGCTGATTCTCCGGGCTATTGAGTTATGTGACTTAAATCGTCTGCATCCGGAGGCCGGACATAAGTCCCCTGAAAATTTGCTCGAAACGCATCCTCAAGCTCTTCCCAACTTCCAATCGTATTTTCTGGGAGGCTTTTAAGCCAATGTCGAGCCGGCCCTTTGAGCTTGAGGGGTAGGTATTTTATGGCATGGAGATCGTCTCCTCTTGCCATATGTATGTGTAGGATATAATCCTCAATCCAGACTACGGGGTCTGTTGCTCCGTCGTATGCCTCTATGTTTACGGGTTTGAATCCCGCTGGAAATCCATGATCCAGTACCTCGTCGGTAAAACATAGTGGGTGTGCGGCGCCCCTGTATTTGGGTGTGCCGTTATCTTCAAATGCTCGGCTGGTTGTGTTACTTCCTGGGGTCTTCTTTTTTGGCCCATAAATAGACCTGGCCGGGTTATCCTTTTTCCGAGGATCTTTATGCTGATCGTGTGCCGGCTTGAGTGCGGCGCCCCTTGTTGCTCTTGGTATGTCAACTGGTCGTCTATCCGGCCAGGCGGCTTCTTTCTTTTTTGACTGCGGGGGCTCTAAGGCCTCCTCGTCAAATTCGGGCAACAGCTTGCGCTTCGGGGCAGCTTTTTGTCTGGTGACTAGTGCCATATTTATCTGCGGTGTAGAGTACTTTGCTCCTTCTCATTCTGAGTGTGTCCTCCGCTGTTTTGAGCTTCCGCTTTTGCTTCTTCAAACTTCTTGTAGTGGCGACGAGCCTTTTATGAAGATTCATATGCTCTGGTGATGTGAGATGATCGTCGCCGGGGATGGGTTGCTTGTCCAGTTGATGTCCGGCTGGCTGCTTGTTGACGTGTGCGTCGTCCACTTCTTCGCCCTGCTCTAGGGCCGGGTCCGTATGGGCGCCGTTTTTGTCGATGCCGATCTTCGGGCAGCACTTGCGTCGCCGCTTTGTTTGTTTGTTGGGGGAGTTATCCTTCGCCACGTCCCGTTTTTCCTCATTGTCGCTTCCTTTTGGTGTGTCCACCATGTATACGTTGTGAGCTGGGGTGGCTTTCCCGTGCCCGTTAGGCGCTGGTTCTTCGTCGTCTCTGGCATCATCGTCCATACCGTCGATGTCTTCGGAGTCGTAGTCTAGCATGTCGGTTAGATTGTCGACAGCGGCTACCAAGTGGGTGGTGGGTGGGCTTTGAATTTCTTCGTCGCCCGCATCCCAACCTTCCTGACCGCAGTCCGGCCAGGGCTCTCCTGATAACGAGAGATACTTTAGCGAACTCAAGATGTCGCCGAAAGGTGAGTGTTGAAAGATGTCCGCTGCGGTGAATTCCATGATCGGCGCCCAATCGGATTCGATCGGGGAGGGCGCGGGGGGTTCGGAGTCCGACGAGGAGTCCGGCACCTCGGAGTCACGAGCTTTATGAGGGACAAAGTCAGTGTACGACTCTATCGCCATAGAGGTTGCAGCCCCCGAGGCGGTGTCTAGCCATCCGTCCTCGATCTGCGCAGCTGGCACTGAATTGAAGATCGGAGCGGGTTCGAGTGCGGCTCCAGGGTATTGTCCGGCTGCAGAGCTAAATCATGCTCGTTGTGACAATGCTGCATGCTCGGCTGTGGCTCGAATCCATTGAGGATCACGTCCCCGCGGATGTCGGTCGTGAAGTTCAAACTTCCAAATCTGACCTGACGGCCAGGGGCGTAGCTTTCGATCTGCTCCAGATGGCCAAGCGAATTGGCCCGCAGTGCGAAGCCGCCGAATACGAAGATCTGTCCGGGGAGAAAGGTCTCACCCTGGACTACGTCGTTGATGATGGTCGGAGAAGCCATCGAGCCTATCAGTGACGACACAGAGGAACTCTCAATGAAAGCACCAATGTCGGTGTCAAAACCGGCGGATCTCGGGTAGGGGGTCCCAAACTGTGCGTCTAGGCGGATGGTAACAGGAGACGAGGGACACGATGTTTTTACCCAGGTTCGGGCCCTCTTGATGGAGGTAAAACCCTACGTCCTGCTTGATTAATATTGATGATGTGGGTTACAAGAGTAGATCTACCACGAGATCAAGGAGGCTAAACCCTAGAAGCTAGCCTATGGTATGATTGTTGTTCGTCCTATGGAGTAAAGCCATCCGGTTTATATAGACACCGGAGAGGGCTAGGGTTACACAGAGTCGGTTACAATGGTAGGAGATCTACATATCCGTATCGCCAAGCTTGCCTTCCACGCCAAGGAAAGTCCCATCCGGACACGGGACGAAGTCTTCAATCTTGTATCTTCATAGTCTTGGAGTCCGGCCGATGATGGTAGTTCGGCTATCCGGACACCCCCTAGTCCGGGACTCCCTCACCCGGTTTGACACTGGCCACGGAAACCTTGAAGACGTTCGGGGGGATCGGCCGTCTATGGAACAATGGTTCCTTCGGCTCCATTATCGTCGCCTTCCCCACGTCCACCTTCTGTTTGCCGATGGTGTACAATATGGTGCACGGGGTTTCGTCGGCCTGCAAAGAAAAGTCTGCAACGTGAGACATCCAAAAGGCAACGAAAACTGGAGATTATAAATTTATATTGAAGGGGGCCGGTGTGACAGATACCGTGAGGGCGTCGAGCTCAGCCAAAGAGGAGGGACCATCGAGCACGTCCGGTGCGGGAGCCGGTGCGGGAGCCGGTGCGGGAGCATGTACGAGAGCATGTGCGGGAGCAGGTGCTCCCAAGAAGTCAGCAAGGGGAAAGTCCTCTGCATTTTTTTCTGGATTTTTCCTTGTCCAAGTGAAAACGCCCGTCACCAAGGAAGTAGACATATCTGCAATCGCCTGTTTTGCGGCAGCTACCGCTGTTGCGACTGTCTGAGATGATTTCTTCTCAACCGCAATCTCAACCTTCTTGTCGATGTTTTATTCAATTAATCTCCGTCTTTCCTTTCTCTCCTCCGTGGTCTCACGGTAGTACTTCTTCCACATGGCGCCGTCTCCGACACCGTGCACGCGTCCATATGACGGTCGAGTATCCACCAGTTGTCGTTTCAATATGTTCAACGCCCGGTTGAATGGAGTGTCCCACTTGGGCCTCACCAATGCCTCAGATGGTGAGTCGCTTTCGGCCGCAATCCGGTGCTGCTCTCTCTGCAAAAGGCACAAGGATCGTTTACAAATATGACTAACGTGTGCAGTCGAATTGATCAGAAACTAAAATTACCAGCAGTCTCATGAACTCTGTAATGACCGGTGTTGTCTCATAAACCTTCTTCACTGGGTCCCAACGGTGCCGGGCCCTCAGGACGTCACGCTCCTGCGGGACGGTGAAATCCGCCAAGGGGTCTGAGATGCCCAGACTCGCGGCTTCCGCGTCCTCCTTGGCCCATTTGGACCTCTTTCCGCCGTAACCACGGCTTCCGAGGTGGTGGCTCCCAATGTTCCTCTTTTGAAGCCCCTTCATGTACTTAGACTTTTTTTGGCAGCTTTGGCCTCGCAAGCCTCCTTGAATATTTGAAACTACTCTTCCACGATTGTTGGATTATCCTTTACAATCTCGGAGTAGGGTTCCCCGTCGTTGATCTTTGCTTTCACTCGATTTTTCCAGGCGGCCAACGCGTCGCTAAACTTGGTCATGGCGTGTTTGTTTATCTTCTTCATTGCCGGGTCCTCGTTTGGATCTTCATAATCCTTCTCATTCCGGCCCGGGAACAAGAATATATGGTGAAACTTCTTTAGGAGGGAGCTCCTCATATTTTCTATCTTCTGTACTTTCTCATCGTTGATGGTGGCGGTTGCCCGTACGATGCAGCCTATTTGATTGCCGTAGCACGCGCGTGCTTCCTCGGGCGCCTTTGGCTCAAAATTGCCGTCGTCCACCTCCGTGACCACCAGTCTAGTAGTCCTGAGTTTGTTAGGAACCCATTGCCTCTTTGCTTTCGGTTCTACACCGGCTCCGCTCCCCGTGGCAGCACCGGTCTCAGCTCCGGTCTCGATGCCGGTCTGAATCTCAGCGCCGGTCTCAGTCTCAGCACCGGTCTGCGTGTCGGTCTCAGTCCTCGATGCCACCGGTGGGCCCAGCAACAACATCGGTTGATCGTTGGTAAGGCTAAAATATTCGTCTGCCGCCCGGTAGACGTCGTCGCAATTACTAGAACCATGTCCTTCATTGTTGCTAGCCATGTTTCCTATGATTAAATCTAGTCAATTAATTCTAAACCTAATAAAATGAATAATGACATAAAAAAGGACTATTGTTTTGCAGGAATGTTGACTCCTTCCTGGTGCGGCAAATCCCAGGCACTCGATATGTCCTAGTTTGTAGCACAAGTCATGCTGAAATTCACGGAAAATTTCGGCATGACCTTTGCTAAAAAGTGGAAAAATCGAGAACCTGAAATTTGCCGGAACAGAAATGAATCAACATTCCGGCAAAACATAGGCCACTCAGCATCATTCCCTAGAAAGAACAAAGCCACTTGGGCACAATCGAACAACTTCAATGAAAAGATATAACATGAGCAAACACTATTGAGGAATTTGCATATAACATGGCCACTTCAATGAAAAGATATAATCAACATTAATGGAATATGCAAATGAACATCAATGACATATAGCTACTGTTCTGTTTGACCAAGTTTTTGAAAAGAAAAACAATTCTGTTTTTTGTTTATAGCTAAATGCCATAGCTACTGTTTTTTATTTATAGCTAAATACTTTTGTTTTTTGTCTAAAGCTAAAAGTCTAGGAACTACATTTTCTCTAACCCTTTTGACCTCACCAGAATTTCCACAGCAAGACCTTAGTACCTACACTCAATTTCTTCAAAAATATTCAGGTCCATAGTCCAAATAATTCAAATTTCATTTGAATGAAATTTGGAACAAATTCAGGTCCGTAGTCAAAATATTTTTTTATAGCTAAGTGTTTTTTGTTTATACCCTCTGTTAACTTAAATCTAAATGCTACTATTATTTATATACCCTCTATTAGTTTAAAGCTAAATGGAATTACTGTTTAGGAATTTTCATAAAAATAGCCCTAGCTAATTTCCTAAAAAAATTGCTAATCATTTTTCCTAAATGCTATAAAATTTCTACTGCCCTAAAAAAATCTAGGGTTCATATGAACACCTAGGGTTCATATGGACATCAACACAGTATCAACATATATATAATTGCCCTAGCAGAGAGAAATAGGAGGGTAGGGACAGGAGAGGCATAGCCTTACGGTCGGCGGCGAGGGCAGGCTCTGGCTCGGGCAGCGGCGGTGAGGTCGAGGGCGGCGGCGACGAGCTCGAGGGAGGCGACAGTGAGTTCGACGACGGCCTCGGGCGGCGGCTGTGAGGTCGAGGGGGCGGCCTCGGGCGACGGCGGTGTGGTCCAAGGCGACGGGCGGCGGCGGTGTGGTCGAAGGCCTCGGGCGATGGCGGTGTGGTCCAAGGCGGCAAGGCAATGGCGGCGATGGAGCAGTTGGGGGACAGGGGGGAGTAGAGAGGGGGGAGGGGGGAAGGACTTAGCGAAATTTTGAGCCAGGGCTGCCGGGATTTGAGTCAAACTAGCAGTAGCGCGTTTTGCCGAAACGCGCTATAGCTAAGATAGCTATAGCATGTTCTAGAGAAACGCGCTGCAGCTAACCCTTTCTGTTTTCTTTTTCTTTTTTTTTTGTTTTCTTTACATTTTCTTTTTTTCATTTCTCCTTTTTCTATTTCTTTCATCTTCATTTCTTTTCTACTTATTTTTCTATTTATTTTCTTTTACATAGCAGTAGCGCTCTACAGCATAAATGCGCTGCTACAATGTTTTTAGCAGTAGCGTGCTTCTGGGAGAAGTGCTGCTACTATTCCTAGCCTACCGGCACTAGTGAGGGAATTTTAGTAGTAGCGCTTTTCTATGAAGACGCGCTACTGCTAAAATAATGGTTGTAGCGTGGTTTTGCAACAAGCGCTACTACTAAGTAGCGCTAGCGCAGAGTTTTGACCAACGCTACTGCTATACCTCTGTGTATAGCGTTTTCCCTAGTAGTGCGTGGTTAAGAAAGAATCCCGCCAATTCCTCTTGAATTGCTCGTATGCAATCTGGTGGTAGGAGTTCGTCCCGCATCTGAAACATCTATTTTGAAGAAGGGGTCAATATATATATATATGAATGAAACTTAACACAAATGATGGTAATAAAATAAAATTTTGAATATTATTGCTTATGCACTTCATATTGTTTTTTAGAGTAGCCCCGCTCACAGGTCGTGTGGCGGATGAACTCACAAATGTAGTATCCACAAAAATTATTCCCGGGTTCCTGCCACAACCACTTTACAAGAAATAAAGGTCAATCAAACTGATAAGCAAGCATGCTAAATGGTATTGATGAAACTAGCTAGAATCAATAAGAGATGCGTGGAGCTAGCTAGTAGTACTTACTTTCGGGTGGTTAAATCGCAGCTCCGCCGGCAGTCCCGGAGCTTGTGCGGTGAATTTTTTCCAAACCCTGCCAGACAAAGAAAACAATTACTTGATATCAGGAAATGAAAAAGTTGCCGATATGGTGCGATAAGGAACGATTGAACTTACCTCTCGAGCATTTTATTCATGGTCGCATACTCCTTGGGATTTTTTTGTTTCGAGTCTATGACGGTTACTAGTCCCTGCTCAAGCTTAATCTCTAGTAGAATGAAGTGGAATCTGTGCACGCATGCATAACTCATCAATTACATTACTATAACCTCGAGTAATAAAGGAAACCGAATATGCACAAGACAGTAACACTCACCTGTATTCGTAAGGAAAGAGTATTGTATCTTTGTTTTGATTTCGAAGTAACGATGCGAGCAAGTTGGCCTCGGTTAGTTTGGCATCATGTGTAACATTCCATTCATCCATGAGATTTGTGTTAATGAACCCAATATCACCTATTTGTCTTTTCTTCAATTCAGCGATCTTCAATCTGCATAATATAGTGAGGATAATTATATATACATGCAATGGAAGAGCTGAGTTATATATAGAGACTTAATTAATTACAGAGAAGTAGTACTTATAGACAGTAGCAAGTGATGATTGTTTTATCGAGGGCCTTTTGATTGAAAAACTGGAAGAACTCCTCATATGGAACAGACAACCTATCAATTCCAACGAGTTTGTGCTCCTCTTTAACTCTCACCATCAAAGTATCCGTCCCAGACTTGCTGCAGATGTCCATGTACCAATCATGGAATCTTCGCATCATCGTTGTTAGAGGAGTACCAGGTTTGACGAGAGGCTTCCCGTACCAGAATTTTAATGTGTCCACCTCCATTGTATCAAAAGTGCATCATCGGGCATGTGATCTCCAGGATTCGTACCGGGCAGCATCCCCGGAAGATTAGCGACGATATCGCTAGACACATTGAGCAGGGGGGCACGATTGCTTCGCTTGTTGCCGAGCTGGGGATTTTTTCCTCACTTCTTCGCTTTGCTAACCTTTGATCAGTGCAAGTACTTCCCGACCACTCCGCTTCCTTATATATCCTTTCAATAACGTGGTTATAGTTGGATTGCGACGGAGGCGGTGATGATCACTGCAGGGCATACAAAGTGCACTTCGCTTTCACCGGATCTATCTTCTCCTCCGAAGCTGGATGTTTCTTAGCTTTTACCGATTCAAAGAAGTCCCTCAATTGGCCTTCACAGATCTTCTGGTTTTCCTCCTCGCTCCTCTCGTATGGTAACTTCTCTAGAGGCTTGAGAGACGATGGACCGAATCTATATTGCCTCCCGCTTCTGGCTGTACTGCTAGACGCCAGAGCAGCCGAAGCGGCTGCGGCTGTCTTCTTTTGTTGCTTACGATGCGGAGAAGAAGGAGGCAGACTGCTACGACGCGCCGGAGCAGCCGGAGCGGTGGTGTGTGTGTTCTGCCATTGTTGTTGCTTACGAGGCGGTGAAGGAGGAGGCGGGCTGCTCGGATGCGCCGGAGCAGGAGGAGAAGGAGGCGGAGTACTGCCGCCCTCACGTGCCGGAGCAGGAGGCGGAGTGCCCTGATCACTGATATGTCTCCAACGTATCTATAATTTTTGATTGTTCCATGCTATTATATTACCCCTTTTGGATGTTTATGGGCTTTATTTTACACATTTATATCATTTTTGGACTAACCTACTAACCGGAGGCCCAGCCCATATTGCTGTTTTTTTGCCTATTTCAGTATTTCAAAGAAAAGGAATATCAAACGGAGTCCAAACGGAATGAAACCTTCGGGAGCGTGATTTTTGGAACGAACGTGATCCGGAGAGTTTGGAGTGCAAGTCAAGAAGCTGCCGAGGGCCCCACAAGATAGGGGGCCACGCCCCCCCTGTAGGTCGGGCCCCCTGTCTTGTGGGCCCCTCGGGCGGCCACCGACGTACTTCTTCCTCCTATATATACCTACGTACCACGAAAACATCCAGGAGCACCACGAAACACATCCAGGGAGCCCCCCTGCGGTGTGTTTGTCGAGATCCGATGAATTGTGGGTTTATGATCAGATTTATCTATGGATAATAATTGAATATTCTCTGAATTCTTTTATGTATGATTGAGTTATCTTTGCAAGTCTCTTCGAATTATCAGTTTGGTTTGGCCTACTAGATTGGTCTTTCTTGACATGGGAGAAGTGCTTAGCTTTGGGTTCAATCTTGCGGTGTTCTTACCCAGTGACAGAAAGGGTTGCAAGACACGTATTGTATTGTTGCCATCGAGGATAACAAGATGGGGTTTATATCATATTGCATGAGTTTATCCCTCTACATCATGTCATCTTGCTTAATGCATTACTCTGTTCTTATGAACTTAATACTCTAGATGCAGGCAGGAGTCGGTCGATGTGTGGAGTAATAGTAGTAGATGAAGGCAGGAGTCGGTCTACTTGTTATGGACGTGATGCCTATATACATGATCATGCCTACGATGCCTATATACATGATCATGCCTAGATAATCTCATAACTATGCGCTTTTCTATCAATTGCTCGACAGTAATTTGTTCACCCACGGTAATACTTATGCTATCTTGAGAGAAGCCTCTAGTGAAACCTATGGCCCTCGGGTCTATCTCTTATCATATTTGCTTTCAATCTACTTTTATTTGCATCTTTACTTTTTGCATCTATATTATAAAATACCAAAAATATATTTATCTTATCATACTATCTCTATCAGATCTCACTTTCGCAAGTGGCCGTGAAGGGATTGACAACCCCTTTATTGCGTTGGTTGCGAGTTCTCAGTTTGTTTGTGTAGGTGTGTGGGACTTTTGAGGAGCCTCCTACTGGATTGATACCTTGGTTCTCAAAACTGAGGGAAATACTTACACTACACTTGCTGCATCACCCTCTCCTCTTCAAGGAAAACCAACGCAAGCTCAAGACGTAGCAATCACTCGCGGGAGGAGGAGGAGTAGGAGGTGGAGGCGGAGGGCCTAGCTGACTCGGAGGAGGCATGAAGTTCAGAAGCTTGATGTGCTCCTTCCGCCATAGACACAGAGTCTTCAGAGCAAGACCCAACTGAGTCTCCCCATCACCTGTAGGATGGTCAAGCTAGAGCTCCTCAAATCCCTCCATTATTTTTATACACCATCACAACAGCATAGCCTTGTGGAATCGAACGACAGTGAAAAGTTGCTCCGGGTGAAGGAGGGAACACAGAGCCGACAGCCGCCATGACTTTGAGCTGAAGCCATTGCGTCATAAGGTGGCACTAGTGTGAATTAGTGATAAAATCCACGGGGTAGCTAGGACCCATGAAGTCAGGCTGCTGAACGTGCTCGGTGGAAGCCACACTGCTTCTCTGCTGAGATGGTGGGGTAGCTTCTGGGGTAGCTTGGGCAGGATCTCGCTGGTTCTCAATAGCTTGTCGTTCCTCTAGCTTTCGTACCCTTGCCTGAAGCTGCTGCAGTTTGCTCTGCTCCACTTTCCTCCTCCTCTCTTGGGTTTTGTAACCGCCTGCGCCGGGAAACCCAACCTTCAACGCAACTAAGCCTGGCGTGCCCTGTGTTCGTCCAGGGTGCTCAGGATTCCCGAGGGCCTTTATAAGCTCGTCGTTCTCTCTGTCGGGAACGAATGTCCCTTCATGCGCTTCCTTGATTGCTTTCTGAAGCTTCGTGATGGGTGTTGCAAGTTGCTCGTCAGTCCAACAACACTTCCCTGTTTAAGGGTCCAAAGTTTCCCCATCCCCGAAGAGCCAAGTCCTTGAACGGTCTGGCCAGTGCAATCTCAGTTTGTTCGACCCCTTTGGCAATCAGGTCCTGCTCAGCCTTGTCCCACAACGGCTGGGCTTTGAGGTAGCCACCTGACCCCGTGTGATGGTGATGCTCCTTCTTTGCAGCATTTATCTTGTTAATCTCTAACATCTTCTTACTCTTCTACGATGTCTTGTGGGCCACAAATGCGAGCCAGTAATCTCTTATCTTCTCAAATCGGCCGGTGAATTCTGGAGACTTTTTTTTGTCGACATACATTGATTTCAACTCATTTTTCCACCTCCTGAATAGACCTGCCATCTTCTTAAGAGCATGAGCCTTGATCAATGGCTCTATAACTGGCTTCTCCGGATCCTCCTCTGTCGGTAGGGTGAAATTTTCCTTCAGCGCGGTCCAAAGATCATCTTTCTGTCTATCTTCGACAAAAGAAAAACTTGAGGGTCTTCCTTCTTAGGCTTATATCATTGGTGGATGCTGATCGGGATCATGTCCCTAACAAGAACCCTGCACTGAGCAAAAAATGCTTCCTTGGTCCAGAGGGGTTTAATCGGTTGGCCATCATGCGCGATTACTGTGATCATGAACCTTTCATCTGGGCGTAACTTTTTCTTCGGGCCTCGTCTCGTTACCGAAGTTTTGCTCGATCCGGAGGGCTATAAAAGAAGAACGAAGAGTTAATATATGTACATACCAAAACAATTAATGCATCAATTAGCTAGTCAGCACATGCTTAATTAATATATATAGGGTATATATATATATATATATATATATATATATATATATATATATATATATGACCTCGCCGGACTTTGCAACAACTTATCCTGACTCCGTTCGGTCACCAGAGCCGTCATCACGGTCGCCGGAGCCACCATCATGATCATGACTTTCCTCCTCCATTGTTTGATCACTATAGCCTGCTTCCTCTCTTTCCAGACCTTCTCCGAGGTCATTGAGAAACGACAAGACATCACCTCCGTTGCGGATTATGTCCCCCAATATTTCTTCTTGTTTGAAGTCTCTTTGTTGATCCATAGTTTCTGCAAATATTACAACATGGCAATTAATATACAAACATGAGAGATGGATATATTAATAGTGGCAAACATAGACCCCTTGGTGATTGATACGTCTCCAACGTATCTATAATTTATGAAGCATTCATGCTATATTACTATGTGTTTTGAATGATTATGGGCTTTATTATACACTTTTATATTATTTTTGGGACTAACCTATTAACCGGAGGCCCAGCCCAGATTTGCTGTTTTATGCCTATTTCAGTGTTTCGAGGAAAATGAATATCAGACGGAGTCAAAACGGAAAGAAATCAACCGGAGAAGTTATTTTTGGAAGGAAAGCTACCGGATGGACCCCTGCCTCGGGGAAACCCCGTAGCTCCACCGACGTACTTCCTGCACCCATATATACCTACGTACCCAAAAACTTCCAGAACAGAAGATAGATCGGGAGTTCCGCCGCCGCAAGCCTCTGTAGCCACCAAAAACCAATCGGGACCCTGTTCCGGCTCCCTGCCGGAGGGGGATCCCATCACCGGAGGCCATCTTCGTCACCCCGGCGCTATCCATGACGAGGAGGGAGTAGTTCACCCTCGGGGCTGAGGGTATGTACTAGTAGCTATGTGTTTGATCTCTCTCTCTCGTGTTCCCTCTATGGCACGATCTTGATGTATCCCGAGCTTTGCTATTGTAGTTGGATCTTATGATGTTTCTCCCTCTCTACTCTCTTGTGATGAATTGAGTTTCCCCTTTGAAGTTATCTTATCGGATTGAGTCTTTTATGAGAACACTTGATGTATGTCTTGCGATCCACTTGATGTATGCTTTGGTGATCAACTTGCGGGTTTCGTGACATTGGGAACCTATCCATAGGGGTTGGCACACGTTCTTGACTCTCCGGTAGTAGCTTTGGGGCACTCTTTGAAGTACTTTTATGTTGGTTGGATGAATCTGAGATTGTGTGACGCATATCGTATAATCATGCCCACGGATACTGGAGTTGACAATGGAGTATCTAGGTGACATTAGGGTTTTGGTTGATTTGTGTCTTAAGGTGTTATTCTAGTACGAACTCTTTTATAGATCGATCCAAAAGAATAACTTTGAGGTGGTTTCGTACCCTACCATAATCTCTATGTTTGTTCTCCGCTATTAGTGGCTTTGGAGTGACTCTTTGTTGCATGTTGAGGGCTTGTTATATGATCTATCTATGTTATTATTGTTGAGAGAACTTGCACTAGTGAAAGTATGAACCCTAGGCCTTGTTTCCTATCATTGCAATACCGTTTACGCTCACTTTTACCTCTCACTACCTTGCTGTTTTTATTATTTCATATTATAAAAACCTTTATGTACTATCTATTTTGCACTTGTATCGCCATCTCTTCGCCGAACTAGTGCACCTATACAATTTACCATTGTATTGGGTGTGTTGGGGACACAAGAGACTCTTTGTTATTTGGTTGCAGGGTTGTTTGAGAGAGACCATCTTCATCCTACGCCTCCTACGGATTGATAAACCTTAGGTCATCCACTTGAGGGAAATTTGCTACTGTCCTACAAACCTGTGCACTTGCAGGCCCAACAACGTCTACAAGAAGAAGGTTGTGTAGTAGACATCAAGCTCTTTTCCAGCACCGTTGCTGGGGAGGTTAGCACTTGAAGGTATATCTTTAGATCTTGTAATCGAATCTTTTTGTTTCTTGTTTTATCACTAGTTTAGTTTATAAAAGAAAATTACAAAAAATGGAATTGAGTTTGTCTCATACGCTTCGTCTTTTTAATATCTTTCATGAGTATGATGGAAAGGAAAATTGTGCCAAAGTGTTAGAAGAAGGATGCATTAAATTGTTTGGCACTAAATCTTTGAATGATCAGCATGATTGCAATGTTGTTAGTACGAATTCTTTGAATATCCATAATGCTAATAATGATTGCACTAGTTATGATGAAAATATCTCTTATGAGCATGTCAACTTTTGTGGAGTGCATGTTTGCATGAACACACCAAATAGAGAAGATATTTATTGCAAGAGGCATAAGTACTTAGAAACCAAATTGTTGCAAGAAGAGCTAGATGCGTGTGCTGAAAATTTAAACTTTCTTAGCCATACTTGTGAACTTTGCAATGAACGTGATCATTTTAGTACCCAATGCAAATTGTTTCATGATCGTATCGTGTCCAAAAATTGTGATGACTTGATTTCCCTTGCACATCATAATGAACTTAGTTTGTTCTTGGGTTATGAAGAAATTAAACGTATAACTAAGATTATTCCAGAATTTTCCCTTGATAGAATTCTTCATTTTGATCTAGAGAAGATTTATATGTATTGTGCGGTGAATTGTATTGAAAATCCTTATATTGCCAATTACCTAAAGAAAAGAAAGCAAATGGAAGATGAAGAGAATACTAATGAAAGGGAAGATACTTCCCAATATCCTCCTATTATTTCTTATGATGAATCTGGTAACGAGGAGGAGCCTTCTATTCAACCAATCTCATTAATAAGGAGCTCCAAAAAGAGGATTGAACCCACACATGATGCGGTGAAGAAGAAGAAAAGGAAGAGAAGGGGCAGCAAAGGTAAAAAGGTATCCCTCCCAAATGATATTGCCCCTACTACCCATTGTGATGATAATTGTTATACTATTGGTGCTACCCATACTATTGAGAATGATTATGCTTATGATATGAAAGGGCCCAAGCTTGGGGAAGCTATGTTTGATGAGGATGAAATATTTGAGAATATATTTGCTGGAATTAATGTTTGTCCCAAGCTTGGGGATGCTATGTTCACTAGTAGAAAACGGACCTTTAAAACCGGTTTGTAAGGGCCTTTAGTGCCGGTTATGGAACCGGCACTAAAGTGTGGGCACTAAAGGCCCCCCCTTTAGTACCGGTTCGGCACGAACCGACGCTAAAGTGCCACCACATGGCATGAGCTCACGCCCTGGTATGGGGGACCTTTAGTACCGGTTGGTGTTACCAACCGGTACTAAAGGTTTTTTTTGAAAATTTTTTTTGAAAATTTTGGAAAAAAAATTGATTTTTTTTATTTTTTATTTTTCTGAATTATTAGATAATTTAGTGAAAGGGCCCAAGCTTGGGGAAGCTATGTTTGATGAGGATGAAATATTTGAGAATATATTTGCTGGAATTAATGTTTTGTCCCAAGCTTGGGGATGCTATGTTCACTAGTAGAAAACGGACCTTTAAAACCGGTTTGTAAGGGCCTTTAGTGCCGGTTATGGAACCGGCACTAAAGTGTGGGCACTAAAGGCCCCCCCCCCTTTAGTACCGGTTCGGCACGAACCGGCGCTAAAGTGCCACCACATGGCATGAGCTCACGCCCTGGTATGGGGGACCTTCAGTACCGGTTGGTGTTACCAACCGGTACTAAAGGTTTTTTTTTTGATTTTTTTTTTTGAAAATTTTGGAAAAAAATTTGATTTTTTTATTTTTAATTTTTCTGAATTATTAGATAATTTAGTCTCTAATCACCACCTCTCTTAACTGCTCAAGTGTGGATAACTCATTCCAAATCATCTAACTTCCCGACCGGTCACCCATCCCTCTCACTACTCCAGCCCAAGCACGCTTAACTTTCGGGTTCTATTCTCCTTCGTTTCCAAGTCTGCACTTGTTGTTTTCCTGACAATAGTAAGATGATAATCCTATTAATCCTCAGGAGTTTAGCTTGAGCATGAAGTCACACATTTCACCGTTTGAGTTTGAAACTATTATTCTAAAAAAACAGTAATTATTTAGTAACACTAATATTTCTTGAATAAGTTTGACCATAGTTTGACCACAGTTTGACCATAGTTTGACCATATTTGACCAAAATTCAAAAAAAATGAAATAATTATTTAGTAACACTAATATTCTTGAATAATTATGTAGTAACATTAATACTTCTTGAATAAGTAGTTTGACTAGATTTAACCAATAGAAAAACTGAAATTTGACCATATCTTTTTTTCCTTTTGGAATTTGAGGATTCTAAAAAATTCCAAACAGGCCTTAGGCGGTCTCCATCAGATGCGGATTTTCGTGCTGAATTTTTTGATATATTATATGTTTTTTTCCGACATCGTATGCAAAAGTTATAGCCGTTTTACATTTTCCCTACACTTTTTGCAAAACATGTCCAAATTTAAGTTTTCAAATTTTCCTAACTAGTAGATGTAGTAATATAACTACCTCTCGAAAGATTTTATTTTCTGAAATTTTTATCATTTTCTTTTGATTTTTTCAAAACTGAAATGGCGATACACGGTGGGGGGGGGTAGAGTTTGAAAATTGCCCTATAGTGCCGGTTTGTGTCTTCAACCGGGACTATAGGTTAAGACTCTGTAGTGCCGGTTGGTGACGCAAACCGGTACTATAGGTTAGACCTTTAGTACCGATTTGTGTCACAAACCGTCACTAAAGGGGCTCGTGGGGCCCTGGCCTGACGCCAGCCTGCCACCACCCTTTTAGTACTGGTTCGTGGCACGAACCGGTACTAAAGGTTCATTACGAACCGGCACTAATGCATAGCCATTCGAACCGACACTATTGATCACATTAGTGCCGAACCGGCACTAATGTGCTTCACGTTTGACCCTTTTTCTACTAGTGGTTTAATGAATATGATATTTTTAGCATCCCAAGTTTTGATATGCAAAGTTGTTATGATGATAGCATGCCTCCTACCTATGATGATTATATTGATGAAAGTGGGTTCGGAAGAGAGTCAACTTTAGGAAGTAGTGATCCCACTATTTCGGAGGATGTTGAATCTTATTGTGATGAACATGAAAGTGGATTTGGAAGAGTGTCAACTTTATATAGTGATTCCACTATCTTGGGAGAGGTTTCAATCGATTATGATGAGAATGAAGTTGCTACTTATGATGATTATTGTGATGAAACTTATGCTATAAAAAGTAGTGATGATTATATTTATAAATTTTGTCAGGATTATGATTACCCTTTTTCTGAACATTACTCTTTTAATGTGCAAACAATTTTTAGTGTTTAAGTCTCTTATGATACTCCCACTATTCCGAATGAGAAGAATTTTGCTTATGTGGAGAGTAGTAAATTTTCTATACTTGTAGATCATGAAAAGAATGTTTTAGGTGCTGGTTATATTGTTAAAATTCATTCATGATGCTACTGAAAATTATTATGAGGGAGGAATATATGCTTGTAGGAATTGCAATAATGTCAAGTTTCCTCTCTATGTGCTTAAAGTTTTGAAGTTATGCTTGTTTTGCCATCCTATGCTAGTTGATTATTGCTACCATAAGTTGTTTGCTCACAAAATCCCTATGAATAGGAAGTAAGTTAGGCTTAAATGTGCTAGTCATATGCTTCATGATGCTCCCGTTACGTTTCAATTCTTATCTTTTATGTGAACGTCATTGCCATCATCATGCCTAGCTAGAAAGGCATTAAAGAAAAGCTCTTGCTGGGAGACAACCCAATATTTATCCTTACTGTTTCTGTGTGTACACATGATTATGCTACTGTAGTAATCATGTTTTATAGCTTTTGTTTCAATAAAATGCCAAGTAGAACCTTTGGGAAGACTTGGGTGAAGTTTATGTGATCTTGCTGTGAAAAACAGAAACTTTAGCGCTCACGAGATTAGATGCCATTTTTTACTAGAGAGTCATTTTAGGTTGATTCTTTTCGCAGATGATTAATAGACAAATTACTCAGGTCCAGAAATTTATTTCATAATTTTTGGGGTTCCATAAGTATACGTTTTATACAGATTACTACAGACTGTTCTGTTTCTTACAGATTCTGTTTTCTATGTGTTGATTGCTTATTTTGATGCATCTATGGCTAGTATTAAGTGGTATGAACCATAGAGAAGTTAGAATACAGTAGATATTACACCAATATGAATTTAGAATGAGTTAATTACAGTACCTAAGTGGTAGTTTTATTTTCTTATACTAACGGAGCTTACGAGTTTTGTTTTGAGTTTTGTGTGGTTGAAGTTTTCAAGTTTTGGGTAAAGATTCGATGGACTATGGAATAAGGAGTGGAAAGAGCCTAAGATTTGGGATGCCCAAGGCACACCAAGGTAATATTCAAGGACAACCAAGAGCCTAAGCTTGGGGATGCCCCGGAAGGCATCCCCTCTTTCGTCTTCGTCTATCGGTAACTTTACTTGGAGCTACATTTTTATTCACCACATGATATGTGTTTTGCTTGGAGTGCCATTTTATTTTGCTAGTTTTTGCTTGCTGTTAGTTAGGATAATGTTTTGCATCTTTAGTTTCAATAAAAAAGTCAAGGATAGCCTTTGCCATGCTTATTTTGCTAGTATACATGTTGCTGTTTGAAAACAGAAAGTTTACCGCTGTTGCAAAAATTCCCTAGAAAAGTCAGAGAATGGTATAATGTTGAATATTTTTGAATATTAAGATCTGATAAATTTATTACAGTGGGAATTTTAGTTCATAATTTTTGGAGTCAGGGAAGTATTGATACTCTTGCATTCTTTACAGATTGTACTGTTTTGGCAGATTGCTGTTATAGTTGCATTGTTTGCATATGCTTGCTTGTTTAATGATTCTATTTGAGGATAGGAGTATTAAATATTCAGATACATTTAGTATTCAATGTTGAATAATAATGTTAGTGATTTGTTACAGTAGAAGATGACATGGTTTTGCATTGGTTTATACTAACCTACTCACGAGTTCTTGTTGAGTTTGTTGTGAATGAAGCTTTTGATAAAAAGAGAAACCGTGACATGAAAGGAATTAAGGAGACGCAAAAGCTCAAGCTTGGGGATGCCCAAGGCACCCCAAGATAATATTTCAAGAAGTCTCAAGCATCTAAGCTTGGGGATGCCCCGGTAGGCATCCCACCTTTCTTCTTCAACAATCATCGGTTAGTATCGGTTGAGCCTAAGTTTTTGTTTCTTCACATGAGTTGTGCTATCCTTGCAATGTAATTTTATTTTGATTTTCTTGCTGCTTGAATACAATACCAAGATCTGAATTTTTTTATGAGAGAGAGTCCTTGCATAGTTGCATAATTATTTTGCTACTCATTGGTCTTCACCTATATCTTTTTGGAGTAGTTTTTCATTTACTCGTGTGCTTCACTTATATCCTATGAGTAAATGGTTGAATGAGTTGATTGTCATAAATCTGAAATTATATATGCCTCATTTGTTTATCCCATGGGGAGTAATGACTTCACATCTAAGAAGTAGAGGTTGTAAATTTATTGACGGTTGGCAAGCATTGTATTAGTCATTTGAACAATTCATGAAAGAATATTGAAGGAAGGGAGGTTTCACATATAAATATATTATCGTAGACATCTTTCATAATTGGGAGCACTCATTAAGTATGACATGCTAAAGAGTTGATGTTGGACATGGAAGACAACGTAACGGGTTATGTTTTCTCGCATCACAGTTAAAGTATATTGTCATGGATCATTCAAACATGTTGAGCTTGCCTTTCTCCCCTTGCTAGCCTAAATATCTGTACTAAGCGGGAATACTGCTTGTGCATCCAATATCCTTAAACCCAGTTTTTGCCATGAGTGTCCACCATACCTACCTATATGCGGTATTTACCTGCCGTTCCAAGTAAATTTGCATGTGCCAAACTCTAAACCTTCAAATTATAATCTGTTTTGTATGCCCGAATTGATCATGTAGCAACTAGGGGCTGTCAGTGTCTTCCATGCTAGGTGGGTTATTCTCAAGAGGAGTGGACTCCGCTCCTCATTCACGAGAAAGTGGCGGTAACCGGGATGCCCAGTCCCATGATCAAAAAGATCAAAATCAAATCAAAAACTCCCCCAGGATTGTTGTTAGTTGGAGGCACTCGTCGTTTCGAGCAAGCCATGGATTGATGCTTGTTGGTGGTTGGGGGAGTATAAACTTTTACCATTCTGCGTGGGAACCGCCTATAATGTATGTAGTATGGAAGATATTGGGAACTCTTGGTTTTTATGTTGACAATGAGATCATACCTCTCAAAATTATTTATCTCTATTTCAAAATCAAGCTCTGGCACCTCTGCAAATCCCTGCTTCCCTCTGCGAAGGGCCTATCTTTTACTTTATGCAAGAGTCAAGGTGATCTTCACCTTTCCCTTTTTCATTTTATCCTTTGGCAAGCACTTCGTGGTGGGGTGATCCTGATATATATATATATATATCCAATTGGATGTACGTTAGCATGAACTACTATTGTTGAAAGACATCACCGAAAGGTGAATACATTTGGAGGCAACATTACAAGCCCCAATCTTTCTCTGTGTCTAATTAAAACTTCATAACCACAAGTATTGTGTGAGTGTTAGCAATTGTAGAATACTATATGATAGTTGAGTATGTGGAGTTTGCTATTCCTGAAAATAAGATGAATTGCAATTGTTTTGATGACTAAGAATGAAGTTTGCTAGTTTTCAAGAATGTTTATGGTCTATGCTTTGACATGTGAATTGCTTGTTACTAGTTCATGAAAAGTTTTATGAGATGAACTATTGTTATGACATATTATCATGCTAGAAAAGGTGATTGAAATTATCATTGATCAAACTTGTGCACCTCTAGCATTCGCACTTCAAAAATTATTTCTTTATCATTTACCTACTCGAGGACAAGTAAGAATTAAGCTTGGGGATGCTGATACGTCTCCAACGTATCTATAATTTATGAAGCATTCATGCTATATTACTATGTGTTTTGAATGATTATGGGCTTTATTATACAGTTTTATATTATTTTTGGGACTAACCTATTAACCGGAGGCCCAACCCAGATTTGCTGTTTTATGCCTATTTTAGTGTTTCGAGGAAAAGGAATATCAGACGGAGTCAAAACGGAACGAAATCAACTAGAGAAGTTATTTTTGGAAGGAAAGCTACCGGATGGACTTGGACCTCACGTCAGGAGCCAAGGGAGGTGCTCACGAGGGTGGGGGCGCCCCCTGGGCGCGCCCCCTGCCTCGTGGGACCCCCGTAGCTCCACCGACGTACTTCCTGCACCCATATATATCTACGTACCCAAAAACTTCCAGAACAGAAGATAGATCGGGAGTTTCGCCGCCGCAAGCCTCTGTAGCCACCAAAACCAATCGGGACCCTGTTCTGGCACCCTGCCGGAGGGGGATCCCATCACCGGAGGCCATCTTCATCATCCCGGCGCTATCCATGACGAGGAGGGAGTAGTTCACCCTCGGGGCTGAGGATATGTACCAGTAGCTATGTGTTTGATCTCTCTCTCTCTCGTGTTCCCTCTATGGCACGATCTTGATGTATCCCGAGCTTTGCTATTGTAGTTGGATCTTATGATGTTTCTCCCCCTCTACTCTCTTGTGATGAATTGAGTTTCCCCTTTGAAGTTAACTTATCAGATTGAGTCTTTTATGAGAATGCTTGATGTATGTCTTGCGATCCACTTGATGTATGTTTTGGTGATCAACTTGCGGGTTTCATGACATTGGGAACCTATGCATAGGGGTTGGCACACGTTCTTGACTCTCCGGTAGTAGCTTTGGTGCACTCTTTGAAGTACTTTTATGTTGGTTGGATGAATCTGAGATTGTGTGACGCATATCGTATAATCATGCCCACGGATACTTGAGGTGACAAGGGAGTATCTAGGTGACATTAGGGTTTTGGTTGATTTGTGTCTTAAGGTGTTATTCTAGTACGAACTCTTTTATAGATCGATCCGAAAAAATAACTTTGAGGTGGTTTCGTACCCTACCATAATCTCTATGTTTGTTCTCCGCTATTAGTGGCTTTGGAGTGACTCTTTGTTGCATGTTGAGGGCTTGTTAGATGATCTATCTATGTTATTATTGTTGAGAGAACTTGCACTAGTGAAAGTATGAACCCTAGGCCTTGTTTCCTATCATTACAATACCGTTTACGCTCACTTTTACCGCTTGCTACCTTGCTGTTTTTTATTATTTCAGATTACAAAAACCTTTATCTACTATCTATTTTGCACTTGTATCACCTTCTCTTCGCCGAACTAGTGCACCTATACAATTTACCATTGTATTGGGTGTGTTGGGGACACAAGAGACTCTTTATTGTTTGGTTGCAGGGTTGTTTGAGAGAGACCATCTTCATCCTATGCCTCCTACGGATTGATAAACCTTAGGTCATCCACTTGAGGGAAATTTGCTACTGTCCTACAAACCTGTGCACTTGCAGGCCCGACAATGTCTACAAGAAGAAGGTTGTGTAGTAGACATCAGCAATCATCGACCCTTGACCCCTCGACCCTCATCCCCTCGGCGACCCTTGACCCCCTACCCTAGATAGTTCTGATCCTCGGCCGCATGGATTCTCTTAACCTTTAAGGGATTTAACAAGATGGCGCCATTCTGGATGTGCAGAAAATGGTCCATATTTTCCTGATCTCAGGAAAAACATTGCTTCATCATTTGCTGAAAGTAACAGGTGCATAACGGTACGAAGTTCCCAGAAATTGTTTTGGAACGGAGTCCCGGATAGGATAATTTGCTTTTTGGTATGAAGTTCAGCAAGAGCCTTCCGAATATCGCTATTTGGAAGGCCTTTGCTGAAATCCGTACCAAAAAGCGAATCATCCTATCCGGAACTCCGTTCCAAACTAACTTTGAAGAGTTTTGTAGCGTCATACGCCTGTTACTTCCAGCAAATGATGTAGCCATGGATGAGATCAGGAAAAAATGAATCAACTTGTGCACATCCATAATGGGGGCATTCTTGTTAAACGGAGACCCTCGACCCTCGACGACCCTCGACCCTCATCCACTCGGCGACCCTTGACCCCCTACCCTAGCTAGTTCCGATCCTCGACCGCTCAGATTCTCTTAAGTTTTAAGGGATTTAACAAGATGGCGCCATTCTGGATGTGTAGAAAATGGTCCATGTTTTTTCCGATCTCAAGAAAACCATTTCTTCATCCTTTGCCAAAAGTAACAGGCGCATAACGGTACGAAGCTCTCCCAAATTGTTTTGGAACGGAGTCCCGGATAGGATAATTCGCTTTTTGGTACGAAGTTCAGCAAGAGCCTTCCGAATATCGCTATTTGGAAGGCCTTTACTGAAATCTGTACCAAAAAGCGAATCATCCTATCTGGAACTCCGTTCCAAAACAACTTTGAAGAGTTTCGTAGCGTCATACGCCTATTACTTCCAGCAAATGATATAGCCATGGATGAGATCAGAAAAAAAATGGATCAACTTGTGCACATCCATAATGGGGGCATTCTTGTTAAACGGAGACCCTCGACCCTCGGTGATCCTCGACCCTCGACCCCTCGACCCCTCGACCCTCAACCCCTCGACGACCCTCGACCCTCGATCCCTTAACGACCCTAGACCCTCGATCCTCGACCCTCGACGACCCTCGACCCCT
>NC_041391.1:127947402-127988666 GCF_002162155.2 Triticum dicoccoides
CCTCGATGACCCTAGACCCTCGACCCCTCGACGACCCTAGACCCTCGACCCTCGACCCTCGACTCTCGACGACCCTCGACCCCTCGACGACCCTCGACCCTCTATTCTAGTTTCCTACACCCTAGTTTCCGACACCCTCGTTCCTGATAAAAATAAGAGGAAGAAGAAGAAGAAATAGAGGAGAAGAAGAAGAAAAAATAGAAGAAAAAATAGAAGAAAAAATAGAGGAGAAGAAGAAGGAATAGAGGAGAAGAAGAAATTCATTTCTTCTTCTCCTCTATTCCTTCTTCTTCTCCTCTTTTTCTTCTTCTTTTTTACTCTTCTTATTTATTTCTCCTCTTCTTCCTCTGTTCTTCTTCACCTTCTTGTTCTCCTTCTTCCTCTTCTTATTTTCCTTTTCCCTCTCCTTCTTTTTCTTCTAAATATGAACATATACATAAATGACTTTGATCATACACAATTTTCCTATACATACACAAAAAATGCAATGAACATATACACACATATATGCACATATACATTTATACACATACACACATATATACACATATACATATAAATTGACAAAAAATACATATATATGACAAAAAATAAAAAAAATTGCAGGGCAGGGGCGGCGGCGCAGGGAAGGGGCGGCGCGCGGCGGCAGCGCTCGGCGGCGATGGCGGCTAGTACTGGGAGGAGGAGGAGGAGATTGAGGCAGCGCTCACAGCGGGCTCGGACGCGGCGACAGCGTCGGTGCTGGGCGCGGCGATGGCGACGAGGAGCAGGGCTTCGGCGTCGGGGCGCAGGGCATGGCGTCAGGGCACAGGGTGATGGCAATGAGGTGCGGGCAGCGACGACGATAGCGATCGTGGGGCGGCGACGGCTACCGCGGGGCGGCGACGGCGAGCACGGGCAGCCTAGCGGCGTCGATGAGCTCGGCATTGTCCGGGGGCAAATGCGCGATGAAACTAAAAATTTTCACAAGTGCCATTTATATACACTGAGCATTGGTCCCGGTTGGTGGCACCAATCGAAACCAATGCCCCCTTTAGTCCCGGTTGGTGCCACCAACCGGTTCCAAAGCCCTCTTTTTAGTGGCACCAACCGGGACTAAAGGGGGGCATTGGTACCGGTTCGTGGCACCAACCGGGATCAATGCCCCCTTTAGTCCCGGTTGATACCACCAATAGGGACCAGTGGCATTGCACAGTGGGGTGGTGGTGGTGGGAGTTTAGTCTCACCTCGCTAGTTGAGAGCGCCCCACACCTGTTTATAAGCTCCGCTGCCTCTTCCCTCTCGAACCTCTCTGAACTGTAGGCCTATGGGCCTAAACTGACACTGCTATGCCTGTGGGCCTGTTGGGCCTTCTGCGGGCCTGAATCCTGGCCCAACTAGCTGGGTTTCTAGTCATATGCAGGCCGTGATGGCCCAATAGGTGGCATTTTTTTATTTTTTTCCCAGTTTTTGTTTTGTTTTCTGCATTATTTATTTTCTGTTTTTTTTTGCTTTATTCTTTTAATTCTTTTTTGCTTTTAGGTAATAAAAGTTATAAACTTTCACGCAAAGATGGTTCCCTCGCCAACGAGTACAAGTCGAAGATGGTTCCCTCGCCAACGAGTACAGGTCATTAGAAACAGCGTTGTCACCCCTGAGACATGTTTGGAGCCAACTGCCAAAACTTCTGATGTGTTCACATGTAATCCAGTCGTCACACTGGTCCGGGTATTTGAAGCGTAGAATGTTCTTGTGTTCATCGACATACGGGGTCACCAAGGTAGAATTCTGTAGAACCGTGCAGTGTATTTGAGACCAAGAATTCCCATCCCTACATATTATTGAGTCCCCTCCTAGCGTGCCTTTTCCACCCAGTCTCCCCTCATACCGCGATTGAGGGAGACCTATCTTCTTAAGGTCAGGAATGAAGTCAACACAAAACCCAATGACATCCTCTGTTTGATGGCCCATGGAGATGTTTCTTTCTGGCCTAGCGCAGTTACACACATATTTCTTTAGGACTCCCATGAACCTCTCAAAGGGGAACATATTATGTAGAAATACAGGGCCCAGAACAACAATCTCGTCGACTAGATGAACTAGGATGTTTGTCATGATATTGAAGAAGGATGGTGGGAACACTAGCTCGAAACTGACAAGACATTGCACCACATCACTCCTTAACCTTGGTAGGATTTCTGGATCGATCACCTTCTGAGACTTCACAATGGCTAATCGAACGTTTTCCGGTAGAGGCCCTCTCAATGCAACCGGAAGCAGTTGCGTCATAATCACGTGGCAGTCATGAGACTTTAGGTTCTAGAACTTTTTCTCTGCCATACCCTTTATATTCGACGAGTAGCCAGGCGGGAGCTTCATACTGAGCATGCATTCAAAGAAGATTACCTTCTCTTCTTTAGTAAGAGTTTAGCTGGCAGGACCTTCATACTGCTTTGGGGCATGCCATCTTTTTCGTGCAAACGTTGCAGGTCCTCCTGTGCCTTCGGTATATCTTTTGTCTTCCCATACATGCCCAAGAAGCCTAGCAGGTTCACACAAAGGTTCTTCGTCAGGTGCATCACGTCGATTGAAGAGTGGACCTCTAGGTCTTTCCAATAGGGTAGGTCCCAAAATATAGATTTCTTCTTCCACATGGGTTCGCGTCCCTTAGCGTCATTCGGAACAGATAGTTCGTCGGGACCCTTTCTGGAGATTACTTTTAAATCATTGACCATAGCAAGTACGTAATCACCAGTACGCATGGAGGGCTTCTTCCGGTGATCTGCCTCGCCTTTGAAATGCTTGCCTTTCTTTTGACATTGATGGTTGGTAGGAAGGAATCGACGATGCCCCAGGTACACATTCTTCCTGCATTTGTCCAGGTATATACTTTCGGTGTCATCTAAATAGTGTGTGCATGCATGGTATCCCTTGTTTTTCTGTCCTGAAAGGTTACTAAGAGCAGGCCAATCATTGATGGTGACAAACAGCAACGCATGCAGGTCAAATTGCTCCTGTTTGTGCTCATCCCACACACGTACACCGTATCCAATCCATGGTTGTAAAATTTCTTCAACTAATGGACTTAGGTACACATCAATGTCGTTGCCGGGTTGCTTAGGGCCTTGGATGAGAACTGGCATCATAATAAACTTCCGCTTTATGCACAACCAAGGAGGAAGGTTGTAGATACATAGAGTCACGGGCCAGGTGATGTGATTGCTGCTCTGCTCCCCAAAAGGATTAATGCCATCCATGCTTAAACCAAACCATACGTTCCTTGCGTCACCTGCAAACTCCTCCCAGTACTTTCTCTCCATTTTTCTCCACTACGACCCGTCAGCGGGTGCTCTCAACTTCCCGTCTTTCTTATGGTCCTCTCTGTGCCATCGCATCAACTTGGCATGCTCTTTGTTTCTGAACAAGTGTTTCAACCATGGTATTATAGGAGCATACCACATCACCTTGCCAGGAACCCTCTTCCTGGGGCGCTCGCCGTCAACATCATCAGGGTCATCTCGTCTGATCTTATACCGCAATGCACCGCATACCGGGCATGCGTTCAAATCCTCGTACGCATTGCGGTACATGATGCAGTCATTAGGGCATGCATGTATCTTCTGCACCTCCAATCCTAGAGGGCATACAACCTTCTTTGCTGCATACGTACTGTCAGGCAATTCGTTATCCTTTGGAAGCTTTTTCTTCAATATTTTCAGTAGCTTCTCAAATTCTTTGTCAGGCACACCATTCTCTGCCTTCCAGTGCAGCAATTCCAGTATGGTACCGACCTTTGTGTTGCCATCTTCGCAATTGGGGTACAAAATTTTTTTGTGATCCTCTAACATGTGATCGAACTTCAGCTTCTCCTTTTCACTTTCGCACTGTCTCCTTGCATCAACAATGACCCGACGGAGATCATCATCGGGCACATCGTCTGGTTCCTCTTGATCTTCAATAGCTTCCCCCGTCGCAGCATCACCATATTCAGGGGGCACATAGTTGTCATCGTCCTCTTCTTCTTCGCTGTCTTCCATCATAACCCCTATTTCTCCATGCTTGGTCCAAACATTATAGTGTGGCATGAAACTTTTATAAAGCAGGTGGGTGTGAAGGGTTTTCGAGTCAGAGTAAGACTTCGTATTCCCACATATAGGGCATGGACAACACATAAACCCATTCTGCTTGTTTGCCTCAGCCAGTTCGAGAAAATTATGCACGCCCTTAATGTACTCGGAGGTGTGTCTGTGAACGTACATCCATTTCCGGTTCATCTGCATGCATTATATATAATTAAGTGTGTCAAAAACCATTACAGAACATCATGAATAGATAATTAAGTGACCAAATTAATAAAAGTTCATCATCACATTAAAACCAAAGTGCATACATAGTTCTCATTGAACAACATATAGCTCTCTAGAGCATCTAATTAAACCATACATTGAAACTATGTAAAACATTTCAATGCGAAAACAAATGCGATCATAATCGCAACCAAGGTAACAATTGATCCAACAGCATAATGATACCAAGCCTCGGTATGAATGGCATATTTTTTAATCTTTATAATCTTCAAGTGCATTGCATCCAACTTGATCTTGTGATCATCGACGACATCCGCAACATGCAACTTCAATATCATCTTCTCCTCCTTAATTTTTTTTATTTTTTCCTTCAAGTAATTGTTTTCTTCTTCAACTAAATTTAACCTCTCGACAATAGGGTCGGTTGGAATTTCGGGTTCACATACCTCCTAGACAAATAAAATCTATATCACGTTGGTTGGCATAATTGTCATAAACAATAAATTAACCAAATAGTTATAAAAGATAATATACACCACATCCGAATCATAGATAGGACGAGGACCGACGGGGGCGGATACCAAAACCATCGCACTATATAATAAGAAGCAATAATAAAAGTAAGAAAATTATATAAGTATCTATCTAAACATACAAGTAAGAATTTTTTTCCTTTCAGAAAGAAGATAAGAACAAGAGGCTCACCACGGTGGTGCCGGCGACGAGATCGGCGCGGGCGATCGACGGCGGTGAAGACGGGGACGGGACGTGACAGATCGCTAAACCTAGACAAATATTGAGGAAAATGGAGTTTGAAGGTCGAGCTTGCAGAGGAGAAAACTTAAGTAGTGTGGCTCGGGCATTCCATCAAACACCTCATGTGCATAGGAGGTGAGCTAGAGCACCACAAAGTCCTTCCCTCGCCGGCCAGAAAAAACAGAGCAGTGTGGAGTGCTCTGCTCGTCAGTGAGGGGGTATATATAGGCATCACACCGGTCCCGGTTCGTGGCTGGAACCGGGACTAAAGGACACACTTTGGTCCCGGTTCAAGCCATCAACCGGGACCAATGGTGGTGGGTCAGGAGAGAGGTCCATTGGTCCCGGTTCGTCCCACCAACTGAGACCAAAGGGGCCAGACGAATCAGGACCAATGCCCCATGGGTCCCGGTTCTTGGCTGAACCGGGACTAATGGGCTGGCCTGGCCTGAACCAAAGCCCTATTTTCTAGTAGTGAGAGGGAGTAGCTACTAGCTAGCAAATGGTGTGTGCCATTACTTCTAGTCATAGTTATGATACACATTGCTAATCTTACGTTTTCTGTGATCATGTTTTATGTCTAATAATTCACTTTCTAAAAATGTGCAACACTGTGAATGATCCAACAAACACTTCTTCAAAATTTAGTTAGACATTAAAAAATACAGATTTTTTTTCGAAGAGGGGGACTCCCCGGCCTCTGCATCGGAACGATGCATACGGCCACATTAAAAAATACAGATGACTTTGATAAGTAAGTAAGAGTGCTTGTTATGAATTAACATGCCATCATATGGGCGATCAACTGGTGAAGCACTCTACTAAATAAGCTATCAAAATTCATTACTCAACAACCACTAATGAAGCAAGTAAAATTCATCACGTAACAACCACGACGCTGCATCCAACCCTAGCTCGACTCTTTTGCAACAAGACTAATCAACCACCTGGTATCCAGGGCATCAAAATTAAACTTGTTCGTTATCTCTTCCTTCTGGTATCCTATAACTAACTTATGCAAGGCAGGTCGACCTAGCTATAGCAAGCCAAAGTGGCATGTCATCAGAAGGTCAGCCATCACTCTCCATAAATAAAGGACAAAACAAAATTTTAAAAAAAACAAAATAAAGGAGCAATATCAAGAAAAGAAGAAGAGAGAGAAAAGGCAAAAGGCTCGTGTCAGCTGCGCTCTACTCACTCGGCAATCATGGTACCAATACGAATTAACTACGGTGAGGTGTGGTTAGTGAACAGAAAACACGAAGCTTGCATGTGAATGGCCAAACACGGACAAAAGAGGAGATCTCATGCAACGCAGCAGCTAGAATATCTCGATGGAGTGGTATATCGGCATCCAGCAACGAACACGATCCTTCCTGCGTGCTGGGCCAAAAAGAGGAGAATATCCCGTGGCCCAAGATGCTCTACGGGATGCATCGTCAACACGGCAGAGGTTTCATGGTGGCCTTGCCGTTTGCCATGGAAACGGAATGAACATTGGCAGCTTCTCTCATCCATGGCCCGCCATCAAGACAGGGAGATAGAGAGAGAAAGTAGTACTCCCATGCAACAGTGGACAGTGAGTTGGTCACATGCTTTGTTTTGTTTCTGGACAAGGTCACAAGCAAGGAAGAAGAGGGAGACAGCGTCGCTGTCGCGGTCGTTGTCCTAACAACGACACGGGCCATGCAGGCACTACAGTAGAGTAACCTGTGTGTGTGCATGTGCATGTGCATGGACGAAATCACTATTCTGACCTTTTCAGCAATCTTTGCCATAAAGTGAACTCGATATGAAAGTATTTCACGATCTGATCCTTTTAGCAATGCCACAGCCCGTGACGTTTCTTCTCCATACAAAAACGCGGAAGTAGCTCGCGTTTCAGACCCACATACGAACGCCAAGCTAGCTAGCGCTTCCGACCCACATGAAAACGCCAAGCACGTTGGCGTTTCCGCCCAGGCAGAAACGCCATGATCGTTGGCGTTTGCGGCATGCATTTTGATCGACCGGACGAACACCGATTCGATGGGTCCAAACTCCGGCGGCCCCATCTGGCTGCTGCATGCATGCATGCCTCCTTCGTTCAGTGTAAAAAAATCCCTGGCTGCATGCCCACAGCCGTCCCTGCCGTGACATTCCACTGGCGAATGAGAGCTGTTTACTTGCGAAAAAAAGGGAGAAATTGCATCCAGGAGTCTGTGTTAATCAAGTCATTAACTTCAGATGTTAACCTAGTACGTACTGGACAGCAAGTACCACAAACCGGATCGCTAGACCTAGGCGCGATCAAACTGGAAACAGAACGAGAATACAGTACACCACGTCGGGAAGAACCCATGGATGCGGTGCCGTTCTCTTACTTTTAGGCGCGCATCAGTGCTGTGCCGTGCACCTCTCCTCTGGCATTGGCAATGGCAATGGCCGCCACTGACCAACAGGGCCATGCACAGTGTGAGCCACAGGGACTTTAATGATTTTTTTACACTGAACGAAGGAGATCATGCATGCAGCAGCCAGATGGGGCCGCCAGAGTTTGGACCCATCGAATCGGTGTTCGTCCGGTCGATCAAAATGCATGCCACAAACGCCAACGATTCATGGCGTTTCTGCCTGGGCGGCGTTTTCATGTGGGTCGGAAGCGCTAGCTAGCTTGGCGTTCGTATGTGGGTCTGAAACGCGAGCTACTTCGGCGTTTTTGTATAAAGAAGAAACGTCACGGGCTGTGGCGTTGCTAAAAGGGTCAGATCGTGAAATACTTTCATGTCGAGTTCACTTTGTGACAAAGATTGCTGAAAAGGTCAAAACAGTGATTTCGGCCCATGTGCATGGGAGTACAGTACGTGCCAAGTGGAGAGCCGAATCATTCCTCAATCGATCTGGGCCCCACGTGTATCCCTTGTACGGCTAGGATGTGGATAGACCAGCGGATACGATACGATCGATACCATCCCCAGGCTTTGTTCACCGCCTGGGTCTTAATTAGACGGCTCCGATTCAATTGATGACTTCACGTGCATGCTTAGGTCGTATCACCTCCGTCCTGATTTGTTGGTCCTCTTTGTATTTTGAATCAAAATTTGATTAAAGATTTAACTGTCATGTCATAAAAAATGATATCGTTGGATTCGTATTTGAACATAGTATGCAATGGTACTATTTCTCGTGACATGCATTACCATTTCGTTAATTAAATTTATGGTTAAAATTTGGCACAAAATATTGGGGACCAATAAATCAGGACGGAGTAGTAGATTATATCCGTTTGGACCTCTTCCTTCTTTCTTTTTCATCAGGAGATACAGAATTTTGCAAGGAATGGAACGTGACAAATTTCGAACGACCTAACAGAATATATGATGGGCCTACATTCATCTAATTTCTAAATTAAGCAAAATTTCCTTCGAACCTAGTTCTATAGCAAAACAACACATTAATTTGTAGTAAACTTTAAAAAAAATCTATGCACAATTCTTGAAAAACAAGAATTCATGCAAGACTAGCTCTTTAGCGCTTCTTTGATTCAAAGTATTTTCACAAACATTCTGTAGTATTCAAATATATAAGAATTGTGTAGGTTAGTTGTTTTACTCATAGGATTTTTGAATTAAAATTTCGTTGCCCTTCTCGAAAAAAGAAGTCATTGTCCCACAGTCCGCAAGAAATTTAGCTTTCACGCGAGCCTCTTGAAAAGATTCTTTTTATGCTATGATAGAATGAACGAAACCAAAGTCCAATATTATTTGAATGAGCAAGAATTGCAAAAAAAAATGCCATATAAAAAGTAAATTCTCATATCTTAGATAAATTCGGCAAAAATAACTTTAGGAAGACATGGCTAAGGTCATGGGCGTCATTTAAGAAAGCAAGTTTTTGGACAAATGATTCGAGCTCAATATCCTGCGCAACATGCACTACTAGGGAAAAGCTTATACACAGACGCTTACTAGTAGCGAGGGTTAAAAACCCTCGCTATTGCTACTTACTAGTAGCACAGGTTTTTAAACCTCGCTACTACTAAGTTAATAGCATTAGCGCGGCTTTTTAACCCTCGCAACTACTAAGCGGTCTCTACCGTGCCCCCCAGGACATGCCACAGTAGTAGCGCGGGTTTTTAACCCTCGCTACTACTAAGTGGTCTCTACCGTGCCCCTGGACCATGCCATAGTAGTAGCGAGGGGTAAAAACCCGCGCTACTACTAAATACTGGGTTTTTTAAACTCTACCCCCGTGGATCGCCTTTTCAGTTTTGTAAAAAGCAAAAGAAAATGATAAAAACTTCAAAAATTAAAATCCTTCGAGATGTAGTTATGTTACTACATGTACTACTTAGGGAAATTTAAAAACTTAAATTTCGACATGTTTTGCAAAAAGCGTAGGAAAATGTAAAACGGCTATAACTTTTGCATACGATGTCAGTAAAAACGTATAATATATCAAAATGTTCAGCACGAAAATCCGCATCCGATTTTGGCGGCCTATGGCCTGTTTGCAAATTTTTAGAATCCTCAAATTCTAAAAGGAAAAAAAGTTATTCAAGATGGTCAAATCTGGTCAATCTAGTCAAATTTGGCGGCCTATGGAAGAAAGTTATTCTAAAAGGAAACTTCAAAAAACGTATAATATAACTTTTGCATACGATTTCAGTTTTTTTTCAATTTTGGTCAAATCTGGTCAAACTGTGGTGAAACTACTTATTTAAGAAGTATTAGTGTTACTAAATAATTATTCAAGAATATTAGTGTTACTAAATATTAGTACTAAAGGTCCCATTTTTAAACTCTACACCCCCCTCCCGATCGCCTTTTCAGTTTAAAAAAAATAAAAGAAAATGATGAAAATGTCAAAAAAATGAAAGAAAATAAGTTTCCCATGTGATATGTGGTCTAGTTGTTTGAAAAAATTTGCAAATATAAATTTCGACTTTATTTGCAAAATCTCTCGAGAATTTGTAAAAATGGGCATAACTTTTGCATATTAACTCGGATGAAAAAGTTTTTTATATGAAAAAACATCTACTCGAAAAGTTACATCCAAATTTAACTGGGGAAACCCCGTTAAACATTTTCAAAATCCTTAAAAACCTAACAGAAAAAAGTTACGGGGCTTTTAAGATCTGGAGGCAAAAAATTCATCAAATTTTAGTTTTTTTTAAATTTTTATTAAATCTGGTCAAACTAATTATTCAAGAATATTAGTGTTACTAAATAATTATTTTAGTTTTTTTGAATTTTGGTCAAACTATGATCAAACTGTGGTCAAACAATGGTCAAATTAATTATTCAAGAAATATTAGTGTTACTAATTTTTTAGAACAATAGTTTCAAACTCAAACAGTGAAATGTGTGACTTCATGCTCAAGCTAAATTCCTGAGGTTAATGGGATTGACATCTTATTATTGTCAGGAAAACAACAAGTGTAGACTTGGAAACGAGGGAGAATAGAACCCGAAAGTTAAGCGTGCTCAGGCTGGAGTAGTGAGAGAATGGGTATGATGAGGGGTGATTAGAGATTAAAGATTAAATTGAGCAGCAATGAGGGGTGATTTGAGATTTGAGATTAAAATAATTCAAAAATTTGAAAATTAGGGGAAAAAATCGAAAAAAAATCGATTTTTTTTAAAAAAATTAAAGATTAGAGATTAGTAGTAGCGCGGATTTTTACCCACGCTACTACTAAAGGACGTACTAGTAGCGCGGGTGACACCCGCGCTACTGCTATACGTTAGCTGTAGCGCCTTATTAGTAGCGCCGGCCCCCGCGCTACTAATAGACCCGAAACCCGCGCTGTTGCTAGGCTTTTCTCTAGTAGTGATGATGCAAATGCCAGCGTCATAACTCATAAGTGCCTCATGAATCATATAAAAAAGATGCTACTGCTACATACCACGGCCTCAATCATACGCTTTGTAGGTATCCTGTAGTGTCTCTCTCTTTCCTCTCAGGCCGAGAAGCTTGTACTTGTACGTATGTGTACACGTTTACGTACGCACAAGGGCATCGTCTGTTCACCACTAGTATAGATATATAGACATGTACGCACTCTGAATTTGTGAACACGGCCGGCCGGGCCTGTTCGTTCCTGAGATCGATCGATGGTGTTGTGACCCTTTGTCTTGCGGCCTGGCTCTGCTCGAGGGTCAAAGACGACACATGGATGCATCATTCATCGGTGGCGCCAAAACGCATTCATGCATGCATGCGTGCATGGACCACGTTCCATCGAGTTAATTGCACAGAAGTACCACAATTCGGGCATCACATGCAGATTGATACCACGATTGCTAATTTTTATATGTCAGTATCAACATTGGTCCAAATTTTTACAAATTAGGCTAAAACGCGTATTTGTATGTATTGACGCCCGATCCGACAGCTCAGGCCCAGCCGTCAGGTGCCACGCTGGCCAATCGGCGCGTGCCCCCGCGCTGACTACGACGAGCCGGTGCGCTGCAACCTGGTCCGGTCCCACCAGCTCCAGCCCGGCCGTACCATTCCCCTCCCCTCCTCCTCCTCGCTCGTTTCCTCCGTCGCCGCCGTCCGCGTCCCGACTGCCGGCCGCCGCACCGCCCCGCTGACGCCATGGTTTTGGAGGACGAAAGCAGCGACGACAATTCTAGCCTCCCGTACATGCATTCTTCCTCCACAGACGGTCTCAACAAGGTGAGTACAGGGTTAGGGTTAGGGTTTCAGATTTGGGATTTCTTGATTTGGTTGATTTCGCTAGGTTTTGATTTGGCCATTGTCTTTGTGCGAGCTTCTGCAGGTCCATTTCAGCATTGAAGATCCAGATTACAAGGGGCTTGATCTGGATGTGATGTCTCCATGTGAGAAGCACGGCATGGCATCTGAGAGGCTTGTTGCCTTTGAAGGAATAGACACAGGCAGGAGGTTTTTAGCATGTGCACAGCCGGTATGGATTGTAGGATTGTAGGCATACTGATTTTTTTTTCTTACCTGGTCAGTGCCATATTGAACTCTGTTTGCTGGAGTACTCTGTTTGATGTCAACATTTTGGTTCATAGTGGTTAGAGTAGCTTATTTAGGTCAAGCATGAGTATATTTTGCTGGAGTACAATGGCATAGTAATTTTTGTTAATAGTGGTAGTAGAGTAGCTTACAAATGGTTGAACACTCCTTGCTATGAACAGTAGAGTAACTAACCTAGTCAGTCAGCTACTCAAGTGGCTGCTCCTCTTGTTAAATGTAGTGGTCTGATGCTAAATTTAGACATTCTTTTTGGCAACTGCAGTGATTTTGTGTAATTACTTGTTGTATGAACTGTTTCGGTGTTGTTGTTGTTTTTGCAGGAAGGTAGCAATTGTGGCTTTGTTGAATGGGTTGATCACCAGTGGCCCCCAACAATGCAGAATGCATTGTTGAAGCTATGGGCAATGGTTGAAGATGCCAAAAGTGCTAGGGTGAATGACAATCTCGAAAGTTCTTTCACTATCCACCATCTGACAGAAGAGAAGAACAAGCTGGAGGCCAACTATGACAAGCTAGTCCAAGATGTGCATGAGCTGATGAACTTCCAGGAAGATAAGGTGGTGGATTTCAGACATCTGCAGTCTGCCATTACATATCAGCAGGAGGTAAGAAAAGAATTGATTGATGATATGAAGGCAAAGATGGCAACTGAGATGGCAAAAAAAGATGCAGAGACCCAGCAACTTACTCAGAAGTATGAGTTGCTGCTCAACCTGACAAGAGCTCAAGCAACAGTCATTCAGAACTTGAAGTTGAACAAAATGAAAGAGAAGCAAGTGCTTACTGAAGCTAGTATGAATCTGGAGTTGAAGAATGCAGAGCTAACTAAGTGTCAGGAGAAGCTCACCCAAGAGAAGTTAGAGTTGAAGCTTCAGGTTGCTGATCTGCTTAAGGGAAATGAAAAGCATATTGAAGAGAAGTGGCAGTTAGAGTTTCAGAATGAAAAGTTGAAGGAGAAGTTCAGGGAGATTCAGGCCATCTTGGAGAAGTGAAGAAGATGAAAATGAGATTAGTGGCATTGCTGACCTTTTGAGAATGATGGTTGTGTAATGACCTAGCATCTAGGAACTAGTGTTGTGTACTGTATGCTTGTACTAATGGTGAACTATGGCTGGTGTATGTATGTAGTAGTTATGCTATTCATCCTTTTGTGAAAAAAGGATGAACTATGCATTTGAAGTGGAACTCCTCTATGTATTGTGAACAATGGTTGTGTATTGCTATGTATGGATCAGTTTCTTATTATGTATGGATATGCTGATTATGTAGATGGATATATTGATGATGGTACATTATGACAATGTTGCAGCTAACCAGACAGTACATTGCAATAAAAGAGGAACAACACTCACTAAATCTCATTGCATTAGAAGATAACTTCACTGATCCATTACAACTTGATCCATTACAAGTTGGCTGCAACTGAACCAACTAACTAACTTAATATCTTGCCTGCAACTAAGCCAAGCACAAATATAGTGAAAAGAAATAGCACATTGTGAAATTTGGCCCTAATCCCTACAATCTCTGCATTCTTCTCTCTGAGTTGAGTTTGCAGAGATAGAAGCATGGCCTCCCTTGTGCCATCATCTTCACTTGGAGTCAGGATTGGAAATTGATCTTCAGATCTAGCAACAGTTGCACCTTTAAGCCTCCATACTTCATCACGCAGATCCCCAATGAGCTCACTCCAGAATGTGGGCAATGGATCATCATGCCATTGCACAAATCCACAACCACCGTGCTATTAAGATACACAAGCAAATTTCACCATGCCGCCACATACTATTGCACAGAAGAAAGAGGAAGAAAATTAGGGCAAAAACAACACTCACCATAGCATCCACGCAGTTGTAGTACCTCCTACCAGGGTTCTGCCTGCTCCAGGAGATCCATCTTGGCGCCTTTCTCAGAGTTGAGCAGTGGCACATCACTGGAGGATCATATGCCATTGGGTTCTCGCGGTAGCGCACCGGCGAGCGCAACTCCTCCCCCCTCCTTCCCGCAGCTCGACGAAATCTGGGAGCGGACCCGGCACTGGAAGACCACGACATCTCCGCGCCTCTGAGATTTCTCCTTGGTTGCGCTCCAAATGGCCACTACGTGGATGAACCCTAGTTTCGTTCCCCACTCTGAGATCTTGTGATGTCACTTTAATAGTAGGAGAGGTATCTGTCCCACATGTCAGAATCCCCAAATGTTGTACTGCATGTTATGTGATGCCCCAATATTGGTACTGACATGCAACAGCTAGCAGCAGTATTGGTACTGATTTGTCACAAGTAACTGCAAATGTGGTACTGCTTTGCAAATACTGGTAGTTCAGATAACCACCTAAAGTTCAACATTCAGAAAACCACCTAAAGGTGAACATTCAGATAACCACCTAAAGTTCAACCACATATCCAGTAGCAAGTTCTACATTACAATAACCAACTAGAGTACTCCACCTCAAGTTCAACATTACAAGCATCAAGTTCAACATTACTAGAGTACTCCACCAGTACTCCACCTCAAGCATCAAGTTCAACCAAAATAACACCACAGTATTTCACATTACATGGCTCCTCCACCTCCCATGCTAGAAGTGAAGTAGGACATCCATCCAGTGTGTGTGCCATCAGTAGGAATGTCAGCATATTGTCTGGGGGCAATGAATGGCATTGGAGCACCTCTTCCAGCTCTTCCTCTGCCTCTACCAGCTCCTCTTCCAGATGGTGGTGGTGTAGTAGAAGTAGCAGCTCCTCTTCCTCTGCCAGCTCCTCTTCCTCTTCCAGATGGTGGTGGTGTAGTAGAAGTAGAAGCTCCTCTTCCTCTGCCAGCTCCTCTTCCTCTTCCAGATGGTCGTGTTGTAATAGAAGTAGCACCAGCTCCTCTGCCAGCTCTTGTTCTTCCAGATGATGGTGGTGTAGGAGCAGAAGCAACAGGTCTTGGCTGTCTTGCCGTTGGTGCAGCAGAAGGACCAGCAGCTCTTGGCTGTGAGGTACTTGGAGTAGCCTTGCAAAGAAAAGGAAACAGTTAATAATGCTAGAAAGAAATGTACAAGAAAGAAAACATTAGTATATTTGAAGGTGAAAAATTATTACCACATGCTTATTCTTCCTCAAAGTTAGGTCAGGCTTCAACTGTTTAAGACAGTTTGTGTACCTATGCCCTTGGAGACCACAATTGCCACATGTTATGGTCCCCATTCTTGAAGTTTCTTTTGGCTTTGGTACTTCAAATTTGCCCTTGATCCTCTTTTCTTTCCTTCTTCCTCTCTTGATTTTGAATGCAGGTGGTTCTATGTCTGGACTAGGGGTCCTTGTCCAATCATGCTCACCAGGCACAGGAAAGATCATTGGTTCATAATTAAGCTGCAGCATAAAAATCTTTCTTGAAGAATTTGCTGACATAATCCTCTGGTTTCCTTTTAGCCTTGTTTATTGCAGAGATGGCATGGTTGCAAGGTATGCCACTAAGGTCCCATTTCCTGCATCCACAACTCTCAAGTTCTAGGTTGACAGCATGTGTTTGCTGCCCACTTGTAACTTGCCATAAGTTGACCCTTGCCTGTATTGGCTTGCAGTATCTGGCCCTCTCCTTCTCAACCTCTAGCTTCTCACTATAATGAGGTGTTATCTCCCATCTTGCTTCCTTTACACTCCCTCTCTCTCTCTTCATGTGCCACCTCACCATCTGCTTATCTTTTATCCCATCACACATTGTCCTTATAGGTTTTCTCCTAACATCTAGAATGTACTTGTTGAACACCTCAGACAAGTTGTTCACTACCAAGTCAGTCTTGCAGTTTGTGTCAAATGCATGCCTTGCCCATGTTTTTTTTGGTATTGCAGTAAGCCACTCCCAAGCTTCCTCACTTTCAGCTCTAAGATCATTCATTGCAATATTAAATTTGTGTTCATTGTAGGCATAGCTAGCATTATCCATGCACTTCTTAAGATCTTCACCCCTAAACCCAGCATTTTGGAAATTTGCATATAAATGTCTAAGGCAGAATCTTTGGTTGCAATTTGGAAACACATCATTCACTGCATTCAATAACCCCTGACATAAACAATTTAACAAGTCTAAGCTACAAGCTAAAGAAATATGCACCAATGAAAATCTAAGCTACTGTAAACACTTGTTCAAAACAGAATGAAATATGCAAACACATACCTTTTGTCTATCTGACATTATAGTATAAGCTCCAAACTTGCCCACTTCTCCCCCTAGGCACATTTTCAGTTGGTGTAGAAACCAACACCAACTAGGTGTGTCCTTTTGACCAACTATGCCAAATGCCAGTGAATATATGTTGTTCCTGCCATCTCTACCAGTGGCAGCAAGTAGTTGAGCACCTGTAGTGAGCTTAATGAAGCATCCATCAACACCTGCATAATCAACATTTCCAAGTGAGATACAATATGGAGTACTCTACAATATGTAAATGGTTCACACAAGGTTCAAGAACTAACCAATGAAAGACCTACACCCATTGGGAAACCCCTCCCTTGCTCCATTAAGGCAAAAGAACATGGCATGGAATCTTGGGCCTGGATAGGGTATTTTTGCATTTGGTACTGCAGTAACAGTAGTCACTATTACTCTACTCCCAGGGTTTGTGTCCATGACAATCTGAGCATAGTCTTTAAGCCTAGGATATTGCTTCTTGTGATCTCCTAACACAGCTTCAATAGCTATGTTCTTTGCCCTATATGCCATGCACTTGGGCACATCTACACCACATTTTTCATTGCATGCATCAATTATAGTCTGAATACGAGTAGTTATATCAGATCTAAAGAGATGCTCATATTTTTGTGCTAGCCACTTAGCACTAACCCTGGTGGTCTCAGTGGTACTAGGGCAAGTGTGCTCTACTCTCATCTTCTTAATTACAAAGGTTTTCTCCCCTTTTATAACTGCTGCCACCATTAAGAACTGGCATTTTTTATATGTACACTCAACAATTATCCTCTGATCTGAATTCCTGTGATACCTGAAATTCCTGGCCTGGGTGATGTGCAAATTCAACAAAGCATCTCTGAATTGATGCTGATCCCTAAAACACAACTTCATACACAGTTTCTCATGTGGTTGCTCCATTTTCTCATTGTACCACTTCCTAGCAGGCCTTTTCTTTGCCCTACTCTTCCTTTTCTTTGGTAGGACAAAAGAGAGTGGCTCAAAACCATCATCATCACTCTCCCTCAACAACCCCTTCTCTTCTTCATCTGATGATGGTCTGAAATCAGGTTCAACCTCTGGTAGCTCACTACAATGTGACCTAGTGGTTGGGCCTCTTCTAACTGGCAGCTTCTGCTTCTTCTTTACAGGTTCAACTATAGTTTCTTCTTCTTGTTCAAAAGTCCTATCTTCCTCTACCTCAAATGGGTCCTCAACTTCAGTGTCACCCTCATAATGCAGCATTTCTTCCTCTTTTGATTGATCATCATCTGAATCTTCCTCTTGTACTTCTAGCTCTCTTTGTCTCTTTCCCTCTTCCACCTCTACATCTTCATCATCAACCATGTAATTAGGGTCACTTCCAATTTGACCATCCTCATCAGAGGCATCACTGTCCTCATAAGCCTCAAATCCTTGATGTCCCTCTTCTTCTTCTTCCAAAACTGCTTTCAACTTGTCTGTTGCATTTTTGCTTTCTTGTGTGCAAACACCAGCAGGACCAGCAGGGTGATGTGTGCTACATTGACTCTCAAAAACTACTCCTTCCTGATCAACAGCTAAGATAGGAGGCTCACTCAGATCATAAACAACAGGCTCTTGGTACACCACAGTGGACAAGTCTGGCTTTTCAAAATGTTGCCTCTCAAAATCAGTATCAGGGGGTGGACAAGCCCTGACTAGCAAATTAAGCACCAATTTGTCCTGGATCTTCCTCTTTATCATCTGTAATTCTGCATGACTGTCTACCAAATCCAGCCCTTTCTCTCCTAAATATGGATTTTCAATGTGAAACAAACAATCATATGCATTAAATCCTTGGGTTTCCATCACTGCAACCAAATTCAGATATGTAATATCTGAACCACACAGCTTCATCACCAATGGTTCTCTTGCATCAAAATGGATCCTTACTTGCCAAATGTCTTCATCCAAACTACAGAACAAATTAAATTTCATGTATTCATTATAATTACTCTTAATTTGGAGAGCAACAGTACAGTACAGTACAATTTAAAGTAACCTGTAAGTCTATTATTTACTAATTCAGCACAATGACAAAATTTGGAGAGCAATAGTACCGTACAGAACAATTTAAAGTAACAGTACCAGACAGTACAAAATAATTTGAAGAGCCACAATAATTCCAAATTTTTACTGTCATTGAACTAATTTGAGAGTGCAATACACTATGTTACTAGGTTAGTTTAATTGTCCTATACTAGTCACTTCAATTGGATAAAACCTAATCCCCAACTGGATAAAGCAGAAGATGAACAAACCCTAAAAATGCCCAATTGGATAAATCAGAGGAGGAGTAGGACAAGGGTACTTACAGCACGCCGCCAAGTCCATGCGTCAACTCATGGCTGCTGCTAGGGTTCGCCACCCACTGATGCGCCAACCGCAACCGCTGCTCCATGGTGAGTAACATCGACTCCTCGTCGCCAGACGAGTACGCGGAGCTGGAGTCGTCGCCGCCATCCCCGTCGATGCCAGCCGTTCTGCTAGGAGGCCAGAACGACATCTCACCGCCGCCGCCTGGCGAAATCGCCGACGCCATGGACTAGGGTTCGAGCGAGGAGGAGGGGAGGGGAATGGTGCGGCCGGGCTGGAGCTGGTGCGACCGGACCAAGTTGCAGCGCACCGACTCGTCCTAGTCAGCGCGCGGGCACGCGCCGATTGGCCAGCGTGGCACCTGACAGGTGGGCCGAGCTGTCGGATCGGGCGTCAATACGTATAAATACGTGTTTTAGCCTAATTTGCAAAAACTTAGACCAATGTTGGTACTGACATGTAAAAATTAGCAATCGTGGTACCAATTTGCATGTGATGCCCAAATTGTGGTACTTCTGTGCAATTAACTCCGTTCCATCTGAATGATGGATCTGCATGTGCAGATTTTGCACCCGTGAACCGTGAATAGCTACCCATTCAGCATCACCTGAATCCGATTCCATATTTTTTTTGCTAAGGCTACTTCCAATGCATCGCCACTTATATGAGGTGCTAGGCATATTAGTAAAAATTTTAGCAACTAAAACCCTCAATGCATAGATGCTTAACTTGTTGATGCTAAACATCTTTCATTTAATGATTTTGCAACTAAAATTCTTTATGCATTGGCGGGATTCTTTCATTTAATTGTTTTGTCTAGGTTTCTCGCGTTTGGCATTGTTTCTTTCTGGGGTTATCACACCCGTCTCTCTACTCTTAATTATCTTGCCACATCAGATTTTTGCCTACATGGCAGTCTTAGCACCTGTATAAGGTGGAGCATTGGAAGGGGCCTAATCAACTCCTCTTGTGCTTGCGTGACTCTTGCGAGAAATGAGCAACACAGACATTTTACGAACACTCACTTCTAATTCTTGCTCCAGCTCTAAATTACACGTCCATGACGAAAGGAAGAAAAGACGGTCCTCGGTCTATAAACAGATGCAATTTCCCCTCAATGGACGGGTGTTTGATCTCAAGAGAAATTGCATATGTACTTACTTCCAAGTGCCCATCAGTCTCTCTGGATATGCATGCAAAAGCAAAGTAAAGGAGAAAGAAAGCAGTGGATATATTCTGTTCTTCTCATCTCGGGTCCATGCATGCATGCATGAAGCGCAACTGTCCATCTACGTGGAGTGGGCAGCCTAGGAAAAGATGGCGCTTGTCATGTCAAATCGCCGATTGCGGATTCGATAGCGCATTAGCACAAATTAATGGTTTTGGTCCAAAAAAAAAGCACACATGACTGGAACAGCTAACCTGAAACTGTTGTGTTTAATAATAAAAATAATAATAAGTGAAATTGGAGTTCGTTTGTGTGTTTGTCTGGGCTGGTCATGAGCGAGCTAGCTAGCTAGGTTCAGTCAAGATGAGTGTTCACAGGAGAGAGGACTGCCAGCTGGATGAGATTCTTAAAAGTTACTACTACAGTCTCCCATAGATCATCACTAGTGGTATGGAACTTATTACTGCTTTGGTGTGCTCTTTGCTTTTGGTTCGATCATGAAAAAGCGCTCGATCGATCCACCTCTTTTCGTCATTCCCGGTGACTCGAATGCTTTGCTCTTTTTCTTTCATCATCTTCTGCGAGAGACTGAACTTGGGATGCAGATGCCACGGCGAAACTTGAACTGCACTTGTTCTTCCAGAATTCACACGCTGGCGCCTGGGAATGAACTGTCGCAACGAACTTGCCAAGAAACTGTCGCGTTGGAACTTTGATTAAGCTAAGGAAATGAACATGGAAACGAGGAACACACATGCATCCGTTCGCGGAGCTGTAGGAAATCACATCTCGCACAGTAAATTAGCATATAATGGCTCTCTTCTTTCTATACAGATCCTGTGATGATACCATTCCCCAAGTCCAAACCACAGTGATTTCCTTTCATCAACTTTGCCAAACAGTGCCATTATTATGGGTCAAAACATATATGTAACCAGTACTGTAGCAGTAAGTAGATAAAGGCACGCATAGAAGGAAGCGAGACTATAGGATAGGTTAACCAAAGACATGCAGACCATAGATAGATTAATCGAGACTGTCGGCGTCGCCGAGATCGGTACGATTCAGCTGAGACGGAGGTGAGAAAAGACGCATGATTTCTTCGAGCTCGCGATCCGCCGGCAGGCATCATGTGCAGCGCAACAATATCCACCGAGGATCACGGGCAGACGCACAGGTGCCATCCTGCCATGCCATGACCACCGCCATGAATAAATGAATCAAATAGACGAAGCTAGCGGCGAGCCCAAGAAAGAAGAAATAAAGGGGAGCAAGGTGTGGAAGCCTTCTCTTCTCCCGATAGACGGGACGAAATGAAAGAGCACCATGGAGGAGCTGCATGCATAACAACTGCTCTACTGCTAGTATTATCCATTCATTTCATGGCTCCCTAGAGATTCTTCGGGGAAGAAGAGACAAACGCATACTCCAGCGAGCATGTGGGTGTATATATGAGGGTTCGTCGTCGGATGGAGCGCAGTCAGGCGGATCAAAGATACTATACTGGAGTAGAAAAAGAATTGAGGGCGCGCATTTGCATGGGAGATGACGCTGCAGCAACATTTATGCTGCCCGGCAAAATTACTGTTATGACCTATAAGGCTAACAAAATTTTGATTTGGCCTCGTCTTAAAAGAAATTTCGATTCTGATCTTTTTGGGTGACGCCAACATCCATGGCGTCTGGATTGCGAAGCAGACACCAGGATCCCTGGCGTCTGACCCCTGGCCCGCATTGCCCGCTTGCCCGTTGACCTGCTGACGTGGCAAAGGGGCCAGACGCCAGGGACCCTGGCGTCTGGCCCTGGCCAGACGCCATTGAGGAGAGCAAGGAGGAAATGCTATCTCTTACATGCCCGATAAAAGTTGGCCACGAAATGCCTCATGCATCATCTGTGGTGAAGCTTTGGAAATCCTGGAATAACAATGTCCATTGCCTTGAGTATGCCATGATGCCGGTCCGATATGATGCATACCTCCCTAGCCCCAATCACGTTGTGCCTAACATGACCCATGAACGACTCCCAGTTGTCTTGGTGCTCGGAAGGCACCAAAGCAAATGCACACGGCAACACGTTGTCGTTTGATGAGTGCGCCATTGCTACCATTAGTGTGCCCTTGTATCTACCGGTCAAGAACGTGCCATCTATAGACAAGACCGGACGACAATGCTGAAACGCCTTCACACATTGTCCATAACTCCAGAAGGCACGGTGGAACACTCCCTCGTGATCCTCGACCACATGAAACATGCCCGGGTTCCTATGTGCAATGGCGGCCAACAACCTTGGGAGATGGTTGTATGCTTCTTCATAACCACCATACAACATCCTAATAGCATTTGCCTTTGCCTTCCATGCCTTCCCATACTTGACTTCATAACCAAATTGTTTTTTCACCGTCCGCACGGGAAACGTCACTTTCACAGTGGGATCAAAGCCTATGTCTTTCATCCATTTGTATCCGAGATACTCAGTTGTGAGTTGACGGTGTGTCTTTCTAAGTCGTTTAGATGGAGGTTTGCATCTATGAGTGGCAACACAACTTTTTAACACCCATTCTTCGGTTTCTTTAAGCTTTCTTGCACGAACCTTCCATGGGCATCCTTCTTGCTCACACACCACGGTGTAACGCAACTTCATTTCGGAGTGCTCAACATAAAATGGCCTATGGTTTCGAATGGCATAGTCAGCCAACCAAAACTTCAGCATAGGCAAGCTCAGAAACTTCACTCCTTTCTTCAAATAAGCATTCTCGTCCTCATTCTCCACCCTTGGTTCTCCTGGATCTGGGCATGGTGTTGGCTCAATCGCCGTCATTCTCATTCCACCGTCAACAACAGCTTTATGGGCAAGGCTGAGATCTTTAAACAAGTGAGTTCTTTTCTGTAAGCCCGTCAGCTCAAAGTGGATTTGGTTCTCCTCCTTTGTGAATCCATCCTCGTCCAACTGTTCAACTGGACCCTCGTCATCCGAGTCATACGCATATTGACGCCTAAAAGGCAAGTCAGGATCCATGTCCTTTTGCGCTATGTACGCATCCAAGTCACCAACATCATTACCATGAAACCCTTCCTGTTGCTCTTCATCGTCATCATAAGCATCTTCATCCTCTTGAATTACTCCGTCACTAGCAATCACCTCAACTTCATTTGCTTGGCTAGTTGGTGGTTGGCTAGAAGCATTGGGGGCATACAACTCAACCTCATTTGCTTTGATAGATGGTACACGGGGATGTGGTGGGGGATAAACATTAGGGGCATCAACCACAACCCTATGCTCAACAAGTGGCACCATTGTCCTCTCGCTCATGTCATCCATTGGGGAAGAGACATGCCGGTTCAAATCAAAGGTAAACCGAGGAGATTCAACCTTGGTGGCAAACAATTCAAGTGACTTGTCTTCCGATTGGGATACTTTTTCCTTGTATACATCCCAATGCAAATCCGAGGTGATAGGCATACTTTTCAAGCGAGATTTGGCTCCAACTCCAACATCATACCTTCCTATTAACTTATTATCAACATTGGTGTCCATCCACTTCAAAACTTGTCTCACTTTTGCAACAACATCCTCATAGCTAGGGCTTGTATCAAAAACCAATGGTTCCTCACCCGTATCGACATTGTTACTCAAGAATGCCTCCTTGTCAATGTAATGAACATTAACAAGTCTCTCCATCTAAAAATAACATGAATGCATTTAAGACTTCAATGAGAATTGGTGTTTATCCAAATACATCTTATTATATCCAAATCATATCAACACTAAATTATTGGTGATGTTCACAAAAGTATCACTAATTAACACACACTAAGCAAAGTTAACCCTAATCACTAACTAACCCTAACCCCCAATCTTTCTACTCAACAAACATATATTCCTACTACACACCATGCATGGCACTATATTATCAAAGTTAACCAAGCCATTCACACTAACATAAGGGGGAGAAAACATGAACTAGGGTTCCACCAACATGTATAAAATGCAACCAAAATAACAAGATTTAATAAAAAATAATTGGATGATTTGGGGGAGATTACCAAGAGCAGCAAAGTGATGGAAAGATCCACCTAAGGGATGCACCTTTTGGAAAGGATTTGAGGGGGAGCTTGAGGGGTAGGAGAGAGTATGAGAGCTCCAAGTGTTCTTCAAGCTCGGGTTGTGGATTGGGGAAAGTGTGTGGGGTGGGTCCCACACACTCTCCTGTGGGTTGTCCACTTACCAGGGCCAGACGCCAGGGTCCCTGGCGTCTGGCCCCTTTGCCACGTCAGTAGGTCAACGGGTAGGCGAGCAGTGCGGGCCAGGGGCCAGACGCCAGGGATCCTGGCGTCTGCTTCGCAATCCAGACGCCAGGGATGTTGGCGTCACCCAAAAAGGTCAGAATCGAAATTTCTTTTGAGACGAGGTCAAATCGGGATTTTGTTAGCCTTATAGGTCATAATAGTAATTTTGTCCTATGCTGCCTGCAATCGAGGTTGATGCAGCCTTAACCTTAAGTTGCTGCTGCCGGAGTAGTACCTTCTTCCTCTTGGATGGGCGTCCGGCTACGACAATGGCCGAGGACATGTGAACTGTTGCGTGGCATGCATGCATTGTGGTCTCTGCAGTGCAGTGAACCCACAAATATCACTAGGCCACCGCCCAGCTAGCACTGGGCCATGTCTGCACTGCATGCATAGCTAGCTGTTAGGCCAACTCCACCGCGCGACCCCAAACGGACGTCCGTTTTGTCCGGATTTTGTCCGTTTGGGTAGGGATTTGGGGTCGTGTCCGGACCTGTCCTGGGATGCAGTGGCCATGCGCCCAGCGCGCGGCCGCATCCATTTGCCCCATCCCGTCCGTCAGGGCCAAAAATGCCCAAATTTGCATCAAAACTAGTTTCCAACCCAAATATTTGTCTAAAAATTAAAATAGTTTTACAACCCAATTGAAATTGTCTTTAATAAAATAGTTTTACAACCAAATCGAAATTGTTTCTTGACTGAATAAATTGGACCAATACATCTATTGGTTGCCAATGTGATCCCAGACGTGCTCAACCAAGTCATTTTGAAGATTCAAATGAATGTGCCAATCACGCATCTCATGGTGGAATTGGACAAACTGTTCAAATGTGGCCGGGTCTTGGTGCAGGGGCTCAATATTTTCACCTTGATAATCAAATCCTTGGTCGAAGATACTCTCATCACGCTCGTCCTCGACGATCATGTTGTGCATAATCACACAAGCAGTCATCACCTCCCAAAGCTTCCTTTCATCCCATGACAGTGCAGGGTTTCGAACGATACCCCACCGGGATTGAAGCACACCAAAAGCACGTTCCACATCCTTTCTAGCACTCTCTTGCATTTGGGCAAATCTCTTTCTCTTCTCACCTTGGGGTTTCGAGATTGTCTTCACAAAAGTTGACCACTGAGGATATATACCATCTGCTAAATAGTATCCTTTGTTGTACTGGTGGCCGTTGATCTCAAACTTGACAGGTAGGGAGTGGCCTTCTGCAAGCCTTGCGAAGACTGGAGAGCGCTGCAGCACGTTGATATCATTGTGAGAACCTGCCATGCCGAAAAAAGAATGCCATATCCAAAGATCTTGCGATGCCACCACTTCTAATATGACAGTGCACCCGTTAACATGCCCCTTGTACTGGCCCTGCCAAGCAAATGGACAGTTCTTCCATTCTCAATGCATACAATCTATGCTGCCAAGCATGCCTGAAAAGCCTCTAGCTGCGTTGGTCGCCAACAATCTTTCTGTATCAGCGGCAGTTGGCTGCCTCAAGTACTCTGGGCCAAACACCTCGATCACAGCCTGGCAAAACTTGTACATTGACATCAGACATGTTGTCTCACTCATACGCACATACTCGTCCACCAGATCGCCTGGAATACCATATGCAAGCATGCGGATGCCCGCGGTGCATTTCTGGTAAGAGGAGAATCCAAGCTTGCCAAGGGCATCCGTCTTGCACTCTAAGTATGGGTCATGAGCAACCACTCCCTCTCGGATACGATTGAACACATGCCTTGCCATAGGAAAACGGCGACGAAATTTATCCTGCTTGAAGAGCGGGGTGTTGGCAAAGTAATCGGCATAAAGCAGGGCGCGACCTCTCTCCCTGTTGCGGTTCAGGTTGGGAGCACGACCAGGGAGTGACCCCCTGTATCGAGGAAGCTGCCGTTGAATATGGTCGTGAACGACCAGTGCAGTCACCACAAGATCTTCATCATCCAACGACGAATCGTCTGACGAACAAAGGAAGTGATGAAAGAAAAACTCGTCTCCATTGTCCATACCTTTGATGGCAAAAAGGTCGAACACCTTGCGGTCATGGTGGCGAAGAGGCCGCGATGATCACCTCGACGCAGCAGGGGTGGTTGCCGGCCGGCTACTGGCCGCTCTGGAGCTCTCGTCGGAATCTGCCTCGGCCGCCGTGGTCCGTCGCCGGCAGTCGTGTCCCCTTCGCCACCGGCAAGGACGGCGACGACCAAACCTCCCCCAATAGACGATCAAAACTATGACGAAAGAGCGGGCGTGATGGCGGCCATGTCGAGACGTGGTTTGGTATGGACGGCGGGGGGCTGCGCGGTGAGGAGGCGGCCGGAGAATAGGGGCGGCGCCGACGGCGGGGCGGGGCGGGGAGAGAGGGTGAAGCGTTGGGAGCGGAGGGACTGCTAGTGTCCCCGACAAGCGGACCACGGGGGGGACAAGGGCGTGCGTCGCGGCCGTCCGCGCGCGTCCGTTTCACCCCAAACGGAGCGCAAGTTTGGGCCGGAATGGGTCGAAAACGAACGGAATCCGGACATTTGTCCGTTTGAGGCCGCGCGCTTGACCGCCTTTTTTGTTTCTTTTACCCCAAACGAACGAGGCCGGACAAGATAGGGTTGCGCGGTGGAGTTGGCCTAACTCCAACATATACAAATGGATGGAACAAAATTCAAACGAGATGGAGCAGCAGTTTGTTCGTTTGTCTGTTGTCTCCCGATCGAGATGGTTGCACGCGATCCTCCAAACAAACAGGCGAGGTGGCGCACACTGTCAGAGTGTCACACTGCTGCAATTTTTCTGTTTTGCGGGGAACACTGTTGCATGTTCGGGGTCACTACTGACGAACGTACGAGCACTGAAATTTCAGAGATCCCTCGCGACCGCAAGTCACCAAACGGATCAAATCAAACAAAAAAGGAAAAATCATACGCCAGCACGGAAACCGACGAACAAGCGACAGCCGACAGGAGCAAATGGCAGACGAGAGACGAGGCAGCCGTACACGCCATGGCTAATTTGCTCCCGAATTCTATCACCGATTTACTGTCCAATTACCTACCAACCTTATTACGTCGACCGGCGTGATGAATCCAAAGCATTTTGCATCCAAAAGGTAGTCAGATTCAGTGGAAATTTCAGCTGGTCCGTCTCTGACTCACTTTCTCTCACGCTCGTACTCGAGGGCAAAGCATACCTCCGACTCCGATACGTGCTCATCATAGTACGCTGCTTTCGGAAAGCAGCGGTGCTACTTGAGTTGAGCCTCTACTGTCCCCGGCGCTTTGAGCAAATTAAAGCTGTTTGGTTGTTTGGATGGGTTGGAAACAAAAATGCTGAATCCCGCGCGGTAAATTCCCGTCGCAGTGGGCAGCTTGCGTTGCAGTAGGATAGTAGCACACTATACCACGATGCGGTGTTGCAGCGAGGTCAAACGTCACGGGACAGGACGAAGACAAAGAGAGTTCACTTCAGACGAATCAACCCTCTCGCTCTCTGTGTTCCTTGCAACCTATAAACAGGGACTACCTCCCTGAAAGAACAAAATGCAGTTGTTAAAGTATGACTTTGTATAGCTAATTTGCACGAATTCCGTTTGTATACGACTGTACATATACGCGTATAGGGTTTCTTTCTTGGTTCCCAAGTCTTGTAATTATGCTATAAATATATGAGCCAATCGCCCCTTGAGAGGCGTCTTCCCTCAAACCGTTTCACGCTTATATGGTATCAACCTTTTCTTCCTAAACGCTCGCTTCCGCAAAACCCTACGCCGCCGCCGCCGCGTTCCAATCTTGAGCTGCCGCTGCCTCGCGCCTCCCAGCCGCCACCATGTCCACCTCCTCCTCGTCGTCCTCGACGCTCGGGTCGCAGACCGCCCGGGCCCTCTCGCCATCCACGGTCGTCGCGGCCTCGCCCGTCCTCACGTCGCCGGCCTCCCAGGCCGTCCACGTCGCCAACTTCAAGATGCATGTTCCCGTCGTCCTCGACCTGCAGAAGTCCAACAACGCCAAGTGGCGTATGCTCATCACCGTCCTCGTCGGCAAGTACGCGCTCATTGACCACATCTCCGTCGTCACGCCGCCGGACGCCCGTACGGCTGAGTGGCAGCGCAAGGTGTCGGTTTCAAAACCGGCGGATCTCGGGTAGGGGGTCCCAAACTGTGTGTCTAAGGCTAATGATAACAGGAGGCGGGGGACACAATGTTTACCTAGGTTCGGGCCCTCTCGATGTAGGTAATACTCTACTTCTTGCTTGATTGATCTTGATGATATGAGTATTACAAGAGTTGATCTACCACGAGATCGTAGAGGCTAAACCCTAGAAGCTAGCCTATGATTATGATTGTTCTTTTCCTACGGACTAAACCCTCCGGTTTATATAGACACCGGAGGGGGCTAGGGTTAAACAGAGTCGGTTACAGAGGAAGGAATCTTCATATCTTAATCGTCAAGCTTGCCTTCCATGCAAAGGAGAGTCCCATCCGGACACGGGACGAAGTCTTCTATCTTGTATCTTCATAGTCCAGCAGTCCGGCATATGCATATAGTCCGGATGTTCGAGGACCCCTTAATCCAGGATTCCCTCAGTAGCCCCCGAACCAGGCTTCAATGACGATGAGTCCGGCGCGCTGATTGTCTTCGGCATTGCAAGGCGGGTTCCTTCTCCGAACTCTTCAAAGTACCTATTGTAAATAGCAGTGTCCGGCTTCCCATTTAATGTTACGCTCCTCGGCTTCCGCACCTTAATAGTCTCAGCCTCCACGTGTCGAACGAATGCGAGAAGTTAGGGCATTTTTACATTTGCCACCCTAACCATGTAAACAAATTGTCTATTAAAGAGACGGAGATCTTCAGATCCAATCCACACCATCTTCCCCAAGCAAGGAATCATCAGAGCGCGCCCGAAAAATCACTCCAACATGGCCGACGCTCGCAGCTCTTCCTCCCGCTCTCGCAACACCAAGCCGGGCGATTGGGAGAAGTGTACCGTATCCGACGGCTGATTAGTGAAGGTGCAGACCGAAGGGTTTCTACCTCCTACATATCTAGTCCCCGTTCGAGCCGGATTGGCTTCCTTCGACGGCAGGGAGCAAGCGGAGAACTTCTCCAACCCATCCAGGGGGGAGCGAGTATGCCTTGTTTCCAACTTACTGAGGGGTGTCGGATTTCCAATCCATCCGTTCCTCCGCGGGCTTCTGGAGTTCTACGGCCTCCAGCTGCACAACTTCACACCTGCCTCCATCCTGCACATCGCAGGTTACGTCGCTCTTTGCGAGCTATTTCTGGGTTGCGAAGCCCAATTTGAGTTATGGAAGAAGTTGTTCTGCCTCGTCCCCCGTAATCAAGGGTGATCAATATTCCAAGTGGGCGGAGCCGAGATATGGTGCATCGCCGGGACCGGATACTTATCCGGCACACCGAAGAAGGCATCCGAATAATCGTCTTCCGAGCGGTTTTATATTGAGGATGTCTCCCTCCCCGATCCAATCCGAATGGGTCTTCCTAAGTTTACAAACGCTCCGCTGAGAAAACGCCTCAACTGGCCTCCCCGGAGCCTCAGAGAGGAAGATAGCAGGGAGGTCCTTCAGTTGATGAGCAGGATAAGGATGCTTGCTCGGTCTGGATTATCAATAGTCGAGGTTATGGCGATATCCATAATGCGGGGGTTCACCCACTCCAATACCGAGGGCATCCCATGTGGCACTTCAATGGAGAAGACGACGCCATCCACTGCGGTCGGAAGGGTCCGGACTCCACCACCGCTCAGGTGGAAATACTGTCCGATTTGTACAAGGGGGAAAGAGAGGAGTTCATCCGCATTAAGCCACGGGATGGCTTTTCCATGTACAACCCTCCCAGCTGGGTGAGCTGCCATCCATCATTGTACTCTATTCATTCCCGAGTCTTTTCTTTTTATAAGTATTTACTCCATCCATTTATAACAGGAATGGTGGAAAATAACCAGGGAGTTCCATAGCCCGGCACCACAGCCAGAGGACCATAACTGGGCCCTTGACCCCGGATTCGAAGAGGATCCGGACATATTCGTGGAGCTCGTGGAAGGGGTGTTTCACCAGGCGAGCTGTGACGGCATAGAAGTGGCAATCATTGCTGACTATCTCGGCCTCCTCCCTACATCGTATGTAAGTAAACAAGAGACTTATCTTTCGGAAAGGATTTACTCCCTCCGTCTTACCCACCGCACAATTGTTATGCTCTAAAGGGAAAACGATCGGCACGCCAAGCCGAACCCGAGGCGACTCGCCAACAAGGGGCGCCCGTGCCGGGTAGGCCTTCAAAAAGAAATGCGAACATGGCGGAGCCGTCATCAAGGAGGTATGGTTTTAAATACGCTCTGTGGTTGTCATCTTAAAGTATGACACTATCCGTTGTGTTTTAGCAGAAAGAACATCTGCCAGACTATGTTTGGGGATCCTGCCAACCGTGCCTCTACTAGCCGGATTCCGGACCCGGTGTCGAGGACGGAGGCCAACCCGGAAGTGACACCGGACTGTCCTCATACGGAGGATTCGATACGAGGGCAAAGCATACCTCCAACTCCGATACGTGCTCATCATAGTACGCTGCTTTCGGAAAGCAGCTGCTAGTTGAGTTGAGCCTCTACTGTCCCCGGCGGTTTGAGCAAATTAAAGCTGTTTGGTTGTTTGGATGGATTGGAAACAAAAACGCTGAATCCCACGCGGTAAATTCCCGTCGCCGTGGGCAGCTTGCGTTGCAGTAGGATAGTAGCACACTATACCACGATGCGGTGTTGCAGCGAGGTCAAACGTCACGGGACAGGACGAAGACAAAGAGAGTTCAGACGAATCAACCCTCTCGCTCTCTGTGTCCCCGGCGCTTTGAGCAAATTAAAGTTGTTTGGATGTATAAACAGGGACTACCTCCCTAAAAGAACAAAATGTAGTTCATTTTAAATTTGTGGGTGGCGTCAAAACGGTGATTTTTCTTGCTCCGGAGTGTTAGAGTTGTGTTGAATATTGTGTACAAGGTAGGTTACAGTTGGTAGACACACAATATAACCTATGCCAACATAATAGCACCGGAACGCAGGGGAAGCCGGTGGCTGTGCCGGTGTCCAGGGCGACCGGGTGAGGTATTGTAGCGGTGTCACGGGAAGGATCGCTCATAATCAAGCCCTGGGGATGTAGCCATATCGGTGAACCTCGTTAACAAATCTTGATGCCGTGCTCGTGTGATTGCTTGGTCCTCGGTAAATCGACGCTTGCCTCGGATTTATTCTAACAAGTGATATCATGAGCTAGGTTGACCGGAAGCCAGTTGTGTTGACTTAGAGAAAAACACGTGGAGGTCGTCGATGAGACTTTACAAGATGCAATACATTTGATTGGAGACATGGCAGCGGAAGTTGTCGTGTTGACGGATCGACGAGGTTGTTTGGAGCGGAAGGTTTCTTAAAGGAGGCATGTATCGTGTTTGATAAAAGCAATGGGAATAACTACGTGGTGATCTCAACGAGTTGTGGCAAGGGCGGCGACAGAACATGCAGGCAGCGGAGTCTTAATCGGGGGAGCTCCTATAGGGCGCCTTCAGCGCCGCTGAACACAATTGGCGCCCACTGCACCGCCTTCGTGGGCCGGCCCAGTATCACGAAGCGCGAACGTAAAAAAACACTAAAAATGTTGGTGCAGGCAGCAGCGAGGATTCGAACTCACACCGAGAACATGCCGCACGCTCAGAATAAGCTACTACCTTCAACGTGCTGACTTTACCGTGAAACTTTTAATACATAACTGAAGCCACGCTGTTCCAAAAAAAAAAAAGCCGACGAACAAAAAAAGAAGTTTCACGAATTTGTTTTAAAAAATGATTCATGTATTCAAAAAATGTTCACTCATTTCAGGAAAAAGTTCACGGATTTGAAAGCTCATGAAATTTTAAAAAGGTCAGTAAGGAAAGTTCAGTCCGCTCAAAAAAAAAGTAAGGAAAGTTCAGTGTACATCAAAAAATGTTCAATGGGTATTTAAATAGTTTTTCAGCGCATATTACAAAATTGTTCAATGTGTAGTTAAAAATTGTTCAGATTATATTACAAAAATGTTCAATGTATAAAATTTGTTCATCTTATATAAAAAAATGTATAATATGTTTTAAATTATTTCAATGTATATCACAAAAATGTTCACTGTGTAGTTAAAAATTGTTCATCATACACCGAAAAAATGTTTAGTGTATATTTGAAAATCGCTTGTCGTATATAAATTTTTGTTCATGTTCTCAATAATTGTTCACATTTTAAAAAGTTCATGGAATTTTAAAATTTTCATCGAATTTTAAAAATAGTTCATCAATTTGATAAAAGTTCATTCAATTTTAAAATTTTCACGAATTTTTAAAAATTCGCATTTTTAAGAAAATATAAAAAGGAAAATGATAAAAGAAAAAGAAAAAATGAACCAGAAATAAAAGAAAAAAACGCCCAGAAATCAGCGAGCAGTGAAATCTGTTTTGGTGGGCTCTCGCGGCCTACGTAAATAAAAGAATGAAAATAAGTATATGGACAAGATCTGTGTGGTGGTCGGTTGGTTAGTGTGCTACTATCTCAACGGCGAGGTCGCGAGTTCGAGACCTCACATTCCAAATATGATTTTTGCCGCAGTTTTTGAAGAGAAAGAAAAAAAATGAAACGGACCGGCCCAGCGCGGCGCGGGGTATGCGCCCGTTTGCGGCAACCGAAGAAACGGGCGCTTAAGGCGCCCGTTAGGAAATGCCCTTAATCGGCTCGGTATGCGCTGTGCAACCGTGCGCGCAGGAAGCCCAGGCGGGCCAGCGTGGTCGAGATGTGGGCTAGACCATGGGTCAGCGCTGGCAGGCCAAGGCGAGTTGGAACCGGAGGGCTACGTACGCGAGTTTTGTTTGAAGACAAAAAGAGGACCGAGTCCTCACGTGACACAGACAGGCAGATCAAATCTTGCGAAGGAAAATCCATTAATACATCCATCGGGGACTAGCAGAATGGTTGGCAAGGCAAAGCAATTAGCATGCATTGGGAGTTTGTGCAAGGGAGCCATCACGTGATTACCACAAGATTTTCTTTTGGTTGGAATTGCTATTAGTATATGAGGGTGTACCACGTCAGGTCTTGCTTGTGTACTTGGGCATCACGTGAGGAAAGCTCAGAGAATTTTTTCGCAGGGTCAGCCGTACAAGGAACTGTGGCGCCATAGAGTATCAGGTTTGAGGTGGAGAAGTTCGACGGGACCGAAAACCTTGGGTTATGGCAGGCAAGGGTAAAAGTTTTGTTGGTGCAACAAGGATGCTTGGTCATTGCGGGAAGTCATGCCATCAAAGATGGAATTATCATGTGATGGATGAAAATTCGCGGAAGACGATTTGAGAGCCTTGAGCGTGTCATACAGTCGAACGAGTTCGGCTGGGTTGGACTAGAGTTTGACGGATCGACGCAAGTCGGTTGGTACAGAAGACGGTGGTAAGATCGGTGATGACGTCACAGGAGCATGATGCTGATGGTGACCGATTTCTGGGCGTGGAAACGCGTGAGACGGGCCCGAAGGGTTTGTGTAGCTTCGACAAGCTGTGGCGCGGGGTTGATTCAAGACGGTGCACATGGGAGCTTGAAGTCGACGGGGCGCGAGGATGGACTGATCATCTACCATGGAGTCATGTTGAATGTGGAGCTGGATTGAGGGGCTACGGTGTAAGGATCCGGAGAATCAAAGCCTATTCAGCGGGGGGAAAACCGAGTGACACGTAATTTGGACTGGAGCCCAGTGGTCTGATGGAAGCATGAAACTCGTCATCGGTCGGTGATGATCGATGGTACTCTGCAGTGGGGGTTGAGTGGTGTGGTTTTGCGACCCTTGAGACTCGACCGGGACAGCGGAGGCTCGACGTAGTAATAGAGGCGAGGCGTGCGGTGCACACTGGACATGGAGACGGGCCAAGGCTCTGGTGGTCATACATGTGGTGAGACAACTGTGAATTTGACTCGGGATGACTACAAGTAATGGTGAAATTCTTTCAAGTTTCAGACAGGCGGTCAAGAAAGGAGCGGTAATGTTGAGTTCAAGTGACTCTTATGTGTGACACCCAATATGTGAGTTGTTCGTTTTCACGCAGGTCAGTGATCAGTTTGTGATTGCGTTGGACGGATACTCTGGAAGTTGGCAGCACAAACTAGAGTCACAAGGAACTTAATTTTGCTCGAGTGTTGAATGTGGTCAAGAAAAGAAGGGACTACAAGTTGCAGGTGGAGTCACATGGAGTCTTTGGAGTAGCAGCGGTTTTCATGGGAAAAGCTCAAGTCCAATGTACATGAAAGTTTGACACATGGACGAATTCAAGGTGATGGTGAATATTCGTCAAGGTGAAGTTTGTTAGAGTTGTGTCGAATATTGTGTATAAGGTAGGTTACAGTTGGACTTGTAGTTGTATTGTGTTTATATAGGATATGGAATCGTGTCCTAATAGGACACTTGTATTCTAGGCATCTCATATATAGCGGGGGTAGACACATGATGTAACATATGCCAACATAATAGCACCGGAACGCAGGGGAAGCCGGCAGCATATGCCGGTGTCCAGGGAGATCGGGTGCAGTATTGTAGTGATGTCACGGGAAGGAGCGCCCATAATCAAGCTCCAGAGATGTAGCCATATCGATGAACCTCGTTAACAAATTTTGGTGTCGTGCTCGTGTGATTGCTTGGTCCTCGATAGATCGACGCTGGCCTCGGATTTATTCTAACACGGAGGTGCCGCGGTGGTGATGGAGCGTACGGATGTCGCACGCAGAGCATATGCTGTGGTCTTTTGCTCGCTGTCTCAGAATCACCTTCCCTTGATCCAGTGATGTAGTTGAAAGCGACTTTCCTCCCACAAAGCCATTCATCAATAGCTGACTAGCATTGTATTAGGGCGACTCCAGTGCTACACATTAAATTGGACACGTCAAACGTTTCGTGAACATGTAGGGACAGCCATCCGATCCGATGCACCGAACGTCTGCTCTAGTTCAAACGGACAATTCAAAAAGACGGACGAAGTACAACGAAACCGGATGATATTTGTTATATATTTTGAATATATTTATAATTTGAAGGATGAAATTTAACAAAGCTTAACTAAACTAAACAAGGTGTCGAGCGGTGACCTTGTAGGCATGGCATCCGAGGCCGCCGACACCTCCGTTGTCATTCCCTCCTTTGCCAGCATCATCCATCAAGCGGCGAAAGGCCTCCCAGGGGTCGCGGGAACTTTGATTGGTTGGCGCCGCTACGCGCTCGCGGCGCAGACGCTTAGTTGTGTCCTCCTAGCGGCAATTGTCGACCACCACGATGCCCCGGTTCACCTGCTTGTGCAAGGAAGGTGCACGACCGATATCATTAAAATAGAAGAAAAAAACCATGGTGACCTGGTTTATACGGGAAAATAGACCGAAAAGATTGATTAAAGGAGAACCGTGCAAAAGCCAAAATCTGCCGACATCGGCCAACTCAACTCCACCACCAACATGCCCAAAACCTGAAGATGTGTGGGTGAGCTCTTCGGAGACGCCTTCAAGAAGCATCGTCACCGGCATCCTTCGACTCTCCATCAAACCAAGACTTTTGCCCAGAGCCACCCACACTGGCTCCGCCAGACCTCGGGAAAAGGCCGGCCACACTAGCAACCCCCACGGCAAGCCGCGGTCTAGTGGAGATGAGGTACTCTTCGGCGACAGCTTCAAGAAGTATCGTTGCCAATATCCCCCGATCCCCATCAAACCAAGGCTTTCGCCCAAAGCCTTAAGCCTGTCCACCCACTCGAGCCCCAGGGAAGAGGTCCAACCGCTACCAAATAGAAGCAAGCCGAAGACGCGCTCCACCACTAGTAGCAAACCATGGTCGTCGGGATCGAGAGCCCTCCGATCAAGCCACAACCAACATCATGGAGGCGGAACACGCCAACACACAACACACCACCATCGCCAACAAACAAGATCCAGAGAGGACCACCCACACCATGCAGAGGCACACAACCCTAGTCACCCGGCTACTCCAATTAGCAAAGCGCTGACAAAAGCACAACGAAGCAGCAACACCAGGCACGTCAAATCACAGGACTATTAGAATAAATCCGAGGCAATAATATCGATCATCCGAGGATCAAGCAATTACATGAGCACGACACCGAGATTTGTTAACGAGGTTCACCGATATGGCTACATCCCCGGGGATTGACTATGGGCACTCCTCCCGTGACACCGTTACAATACTACACCCGGTCGCCCTAGACGTCGGCACATGCCGCCAGCTTCCCCTGCGTTCATGTGCTATTATGTTGGCATAGGTTACAGCATATGTCTACCCCCTCTACATATGAGAGGCCTGAGATACAAGTGTCCTACTAGGACACGACTCCATATCCTATCTAAACACAATGCAACTACAAGTCCAACTGTAACCTACCTTGTACACTATATTCGACACAACTCTAACAAACTCCACCTTTGCGAATATTCTTCACCATCTTCAGTTCGTCAATGCATCAAAGTTCCATGTACATTGGACTTGAGCTTATCCCATGAGCACCGCTGCTACTCCAAAGACTCCAGATGACTCCACCTGCAACTTGTAGTCCCTTCTTTTCTTGACCACAGTCAACACTCGAGCAAAAGTAAGTTCCTTGTTACTCTAGTTTATGCTCCCAACTTTCACAGTACCAGTCCAACGCCATCACACACTGATCACTGACCTGCGTGAAAGTGAACAACTCACACAATGGGTGTCACACATAAGAGTTACCTGAACTTAACATCACCGCTCCTTTCTTGACCGCCTGTCTGAAACTTGAAGACATTTCACCATTGCTTGTAGTCATCCCGAGTCAAATTCAAAGTTGTCTCACCACATGTATGACCACCAGAGCCCTGGCCCGTCTCCATGTCCCGTGCGAACCGCACGCCTCGCCGCTATTACCGCGTCGAGCCTCTACTATCCCGACCGAGTCTCAAGGGTCGCGAAACCACACCACTCAACCCCCACTGCAGAGTACCACCGATCATCACCGACCGATGACGAGTTTCACGCTTCCATCAGATCATTGGGCTCCAGCCTGAACTGCGTGCCTCTCGCTTTTTCCCGCTGAATAGGCTTCGATTCTCAGGATCCTTACACCATAGCCCCTCAATCCAGCTCCACCTTCAACGTGACTCCATGGTAGATGATCAGTCCACCCACTTGCCTCATCGACTTCAAGCTCCGTGTATACACCACCTTGAATCAATCCCGCGCCATAGTCTTGTCGAAGCCACACAAGCCCTCGGGCCCGTGCCACGTGTTTCCATGCCCAGAAGTCCGTCACCATCAGCATCACGCTCCTACGTCATCGTCGCCGATCCCACCACCGTCTTCTGTACCAACCGACTCGCGTCGATCCCGTCAGACTGCACAGTCCGACCCAGCCGAACTCGTTCGACTGCAACGACACGCTCAAGGCTCCCAAATCGTCTTCCCCAAATTTTTCATCACATGATACTTCCATCATTAGCCGGCTTGACTTCCCACAATGTTTCAAGCATCCTTGTTGCATCAACCAAGTTACGGTAACTCCAGTGGTGTGTCGAAGTGCACTTGAGCAAAACAACCAAAAGAATCCCTTTGATCAACAATGCTCCACGTACTGGTCTACTTCAAGCACAACTCCCGATGTTTACTTTTCAATTGCTGCCAAAGCCTTGCTACCTCCGATGGGTTCTGCCCTTGTTAGAATAAATCCGAGGAAATACTATCGATCATCCAAGGATCAAGCAATCACACGAGCACGACACCGAGATTTGTTAACGAGGTTCATCGATATGGCTACATCCCCGGGGCTTGACTATGGGCACTCCTCCCGTGACACCGTCACAATACTGCACCCGGTCGCCCTAGACGTCGGCACATGCCGCCAGCTTCCCCTGCGTTCCTGTGCTATTATGTTGGCATATGCTACATCATATGTCTACTCCCTCTATATATGAGAGGCCTAAGATACAAGTGTCCTACTAGGACACGACTCCATATCCTATCTAAACACAATACAACTAGAAGTCCAACTGTAACCTACCTTGTACACTATATTTGACACAACTCTAACAAACTCCACCTTTGCGAATATTCTCCACCACCTTCAGATCGTCCATGCATCAAACTTCCATCTACATTGGACTTGAGATTATCCCATGAGCACCGCTGCTACTCCAAAGACTCCGTATGACTCCATCTGCAACTTGTAGTCCCTTCTTTTCTTGACCACAGTCAACACTCGAGCAAAATTAAGTTCCTTGTTACTCTAGTTTGTGCTCCCAATTTCCAGAGTATCAGTCCAACGCCATCACACACTGATCACTGACCTGCGTGAAAGTGAACAACTCACATATTGGGTGTCACACATAAGAGTTACCTGAACTTAACATCACCGCTCCTTTCTTGACCGCCTGTCTGAAACTTGAAGACATTTCACTGTTGCTTGTAGTCATACCAAGTCAAATTCATAGTTGTCTCACCACATGTATGACCACCAGAGCCCTGGCCTGTCTCCATGTCCCGTGCAAACCGCACGCCTCGCCGCTATTACCGCATCGAGCCTCTACTGTCGTGGTCGAGTCTCAAGAGTCGCGAAACCACACCACTCAACCCCCACTGCAGAGTACCATCGATCATCACCGACCGATGACGAGTTTCACACTTCCATCAGACTACTGGGCTCCAGTCCGAACTGTGTGCCTCTCGCTTTTTCCCGCTGAATAGGCTTCGATTCTCAGGATCCTTACACCATAGCCCCTCAATCCAGCTCCACCTTCAACATGACTCCACGGTAGATGATCAGTCCACCCACGCGCCTCATCGACTTCAAGCTCCGTGTATACACCACCTTGAATCAATCCCGCGCCATAGTCTTGTCGAAGCCACACAAGCCCCCGGGCCCGTGCCACGTGTTTCCACGCCCAGAAGTCCGTCACCATCAGCATCACACTCCTACGTCATCGTCGATGATCCCACCACCGTCTTCTGTACCAACCGACTCGCGTCGATCCTGTCAGACTGCACAATCCGACCCAGCCGAACTTGTTCGACTGCAACGACATGCTCAAGGCTCACAAATCGTCTTCCCCGAATTTTTCATCACATGATACTTCCATCATTAGCCGGCTTGACTTCCCGCAATGTTTCAAGCATCCTTGTTGCATCAACCAAGTTACGGTAACTCCCATGGTGTGCCGAAGTGCACTTGAGCAAAACAACCAAAAGAATCCCTTTGATCAACAATGCTCCACGTACTGGTCTACTTCAAGCATAACTCCCGAGTTTACTTTTCAATTGCTGCCAAAGCCTTGCTACCTCCGATGGGTTCTGCCCTTGTTAGAATAAATCTGAGGCAATACTATCGATCATCCGAGGATCAAGCAATCACACGAGCACGACACCGAGATTTGTTAACGAGGTTCATCGATATGGCTACATCCCCGGGGCTTGACTATGGGCACTACTCCCTGTGACACCGTCACAATACTGCACCCGGTCGCCCTGGACGCTGGCACATGCCGCCAGCTTCCCCTGTGTTCCTGTGCTATTATGTTGGCATATGTTACATCATGTGTCTACCCCCTCTATATATGAGAGGCCTAGGATAGAAGTGTCCTACTAGGACACGACTCCATATCCTATCTAAACACAATACAACTACAAGTCCAACTGTAACCTACCTTGTACACTATATTCGACACAACTCTAACAAGGACAACTCCAACACCAGATATGGCCGCATCATCATCCATACAACCACATAGCCGCCATCAGGCCAACTCCAACGCGCGACCCCATCATGTCCGCGTCCATTTGGGCCAAAACGGACAAACGACACGGCCCAACACACGGCCGCATACTCAATTTTTGTCCATTTGGTGTCCTGCCCACCCCATTTCCGGCGCAAACATGTGTCTGGTTTGGGTCCACAAGGACGTCGAACAGACGTGCATGCATGTGCTTGTCATCCGCTTCGGGGAGCGAGGCGGCCGTCCACCTACCTCCACTGCCCAAAATCAATGTGCATGCACGGCAGCCCCTGACTGTCAGCCACCTAGCTGGTGGGTCGTCATTCTTCTTGAATGTGGAAGCCATGGACCAGCCAGTCCACAGCTTCCACTTCCCAGTCGGCCTGCTTCCTCGAGCCCCGACACCAGAAAACCCTAGCAGTCATCACACCCCACTCGTCCACCTCCCTGCCGACGCCATGGGCTGGCATTGGTGTTGGAAATTTGCTCTAGAGGCAATAATAAAATGGTTATTATTATATTTCCTTGTTCATGATAATTTTCTATTGTTCATGGTATAATTGTATTAACCAGAAACCATAATACATGTGTGAATACATAGACCACAACATGTCCGTAGTGAGCCTCTAGTTGACTATCTCGTTGATCAATAGATGGTTGTGGTTTCCTGACCATGGACATTGGATGCCGTTGATAACAGGATCACATCATTAGGAGAATGATGTGATGGACAAGACCCAATCCTAAGCATAGCACAAGATCATGTGGTTCGTTTGCTAGTGCTTTTCTAATGTCAAGTATCTTTCCTTAGACCATAAGATTGTGCAACTCACGGATACCGTAGGAATGCTTTGGGTGTATCAAACGTCACAACGTAACTGGGTGACTATGAAGGTGCACTACAGGTTTCTCCGAAAGTGTCTGTTGGGTTGGCACGAATCGAGACTGGGATTGGTCATTTCGTATGATGGAGAGGTATATCTAGGCCCACTCGGTAATGCATCATCATAATGAGCTTGATGTGACTAAGGAGTTAGCCACGGGATCATGCGTTACGGAACGAGTAAATAGACTTGCCGGAAACAAGATTGAACGAGGTACGGGGATACCTACGATCAAATCTCGGGCAAGTAACATACCGATGGACAAAGGGAATTGTATACGGGATTGATTGATTCCCCGACATAGTGGTTCATCCGATGAGATCATCGTGGAACATGTGAGAGCCAATATGGGTATCCACATCCCGCTATTGGTTATGACCGGAGAGGTATCTCAGTCATGTCTGCATGGTTCCCGAACCCGTAGGGTCTACACACTTAAGGTTCGATGACGCTAGAATTGTAATGGGAATAGTATGTGGTTAATGAAGGTTGTTAATAGTCCCGTATGACATCCTGGACGTGACGAGGAACTCCGGAATGGTCGAGAGGTGAAGATCGATATATTGGACGAAGGGTATTGGAGTCCGGAAGTGTTCCGGAGGTAC